>NC_064924.1:235140260-235475885 GCF_023897955.1 Schistocerca gregaria | reverse complement strand
GACATAAGTATACTACTGGCCACCAAAATTGCTACACCAGGAGGAAATGCAGATGATGAACGGGTATTCATTGGACAAATATATTATACTAGAACCGCCATGTGATTACATTTTCACGCAGTTTGGGGACATAGATCCTGAGAAATCAGTACCCAGAACAACCACCTCTGGCTGTAATAACGGCCTTCATACTCCTGGGTATTGAGTCAAACAGAGCTTGGATGGCGTGTAAAGGTACAGCTCCCCATGCAACTTCAACACGATACCACAGTTCATCAAGAGTAGTCACTGGCGTATTGGGACGGCCCAGTTGCTCAGCCACCATTGACAAGACGTTTTCAATTGGTGAGAGATCTGGAGAATGTGCTGAGCAGGGCTGCAGTCGAACATTTTCTGTATCCATAATGGCCCGTACAGGATCTGCAACATGCAGTAGTGCGTTATCCTACTGAAATGTAGGGTTTCGCAGGGATCGAACGATGGGTAGAGCCACGGGTCGTAACACATCTGAAATGTAGCGTCCATTGTTCAAAGTGCCGCCAATGAGGTGACCGAGACGTGTAAGTAATGGCACCCCATACCATCACTCCGGATGATACGACGGTATGGCGATGACGAATACACGCTTCCAATGTGCGTTCACCGCGATGTCGCCAAACACGGATGCGACCATCATCCTTACGTTTTGCCATTCGTGCTCTCAGGTTCGTCGTTGAGTACACCATCGCAGGCGCTCCTGTCTGTCATGCAGTGTCAAGGGTAGCCACAGCCAAAGTCTCAAAACTGACAGTCCATGCTGCTGAAAACGTCGTCGAACTGTTCGTGCAGATGGTTGTTGTCTTGCAAACGTCCCTATCTGTTGACTCAGGGATCGAGACGTGGCTGCACGATCCGTTACAGCCATGCGGTTGAGATGCCTGTCATCTCGACTGCTAGTGATACGAGGCTGTTGGTATCCTGCACGGCGTTTCGTATTACCCTCCTAAACCTACCTATTCTATATTCTGCTAACAGTCATTGTACGTCGACCAACGCGAGCAGCAATGTCGCGATACAATAAACCGCAATCGCGATAGGCTACAATCCGACCTTTATCAAAGTCGGAAACGTGATGGTTCGCATTTCTCCTCCTTATACGAGGCATCACAACAAAGTTTAACCAGGCAACGCCGGTCAACTGCTGTTTGTGTATGAGAAATCGGTTGGAAACTTTCCTCATGTCAGCACGTTGTAGGTGTAGCCACCGGCGCCAACCTCGAGTGAATGCTCTGAAACGCTAATCATTTGCATATCACAGCATCTTCTTCCTGTCGGTTAAATGTCGCGTCTGTAGCACGTCATCTTCGTGATGTAGCAATTTTAATGGCCAGTAGTGTAAATTTCGCGTGAAATGTCAATGCCAAGGAGCATAGTTTGATGGAACTTGGACCACACATAGAACTGGTATAATATGGTACAGAGGGTAACTGAAAGAAATTAGCAATTAGACGAACAGAAATGACTTATTCAGAGGCAGTAATTACACTAAACTCACAGCAATTCATGATGGTACCTGTGCATTAGAAAGGAGGAACCTGGTTGTTAATAGCGAATAGGATCACCACAGACGGAAATGCATCTTCTGCAATGTACTCCCATGCGGTAGGAGGACTGGTAAGGAGTTCGTGTGATAGGGTGTTCCATTCCTCCATCAGTGCAGTTGAAAATTTCTGCTTGGCTGTTGGTGCATGTGGACGAGCTGCGATACGTCTCACCAACACACCCCGCACGTACTCGACGGGATTTATGTCGTGGTTAGGGGGGGGGGGGGGGGGCAGGCCAGTCCATTCGCCGAGTATCCTCTCTATCGTAGAGCTCCTCCATTTGCGCAGTTGGATGCGATGGTGAATTATCATCCATAAAAATCAAACCAGGGCTGAATGCTCCCCAGAAAAAACGCATACCGGGAAGGAGAATAGTGTGACAATAACGGCGACTGGTGAGTGTCCCGTATTCGAAGATTCGGTGGTCGGTACGCCCATGCAAGATTATGTACTCCACATCATAACACATGGACCACCCAGACGATCACGTTCGACAATGTTCCTAGGTGCATTACGTGTTCTCATCTCTTTCCATATCAGGGTACGTCCAGCATTGTCGAACATGTTAGTTTTTGTGGTCAACGTTTTATGGTGCATAGACAAAAAAAGTTTTACATCACCTCGGTTCCGAAAGTTCCAGAACCTGTATAGAAAACTGGAATAGAGATCAACATAAACATGATTTCCACCCTTTTTATTACTCAGGAAAACCACACATTGCATGTTGTACCACCACACAGCGAGACCTTCAGAGGAGGTGGTCCTGATTGCTGTACATATGGTATCTCTAATACCAGTAGCAAGTCCTCCTGCATTGATGCATGCCTGTATTCGTTGTGGCATAGTATCCACAAGTTTATCAACCCACTGCTTGTCCACGTTGTCCCACTCCTCAACGGCGAACCGGCGTAGGTCCTTCAGAGCGGTTGGTGTGCACGTCACCCATAAACAGCCATTTTCAATCTATCCTGGGCACGTACGATAGGGTTCATGTCTGGAGAATATGCTGGCCACTCTAGTCGAACGATGTCGTTATCCTGAAGGAAGTCATTCATAAGATGTGCACGATGGGGCGCGGACTGTCATCCATGAAGACGAGTGCCTCGCCAATGTGCCGCCGATTTGCTGTCGGAGGTCGGCATTCACGTATCGTACAGCCGTTACGGCGCCTTCCATGATCACCAGCGGTGTACGTCGGACCCACATAATGCCACCCCAAAATCAGGGAACTTTATCCTTGCTACACTCGCTGTACAGTGTGTCTAAGGCGGTCAGCCTGACCGGATTGCCCCCAAACACATCTCCGACGATTATCTAGTTGCAGGCATATGCGGCACTCATCGGTGAAAAGAACGTGATGCCAACCCTGAGCAGTCTATTCGGCATGTTGTTGGACTAATTTGTACCGCGCTGCATGGTGGAGTGGTTGCAAATATGGACCTCACCATGGACTTCGAGAGTGAGGTTGTACATTACGCAGCCTATTGTGCACTGTCTGAGTCGTAACACGGCGTCCTGTAGCTACACGAAACGCGTTATTCAACATGGTGGCGTTGCTCTCAGGTTTCCTCCGAGCCATAATCCGTAGGTAGCGGTCATCCACTGCAGTAGTAGCCCTTGGGCGGCCTGAGCGAGGCATCTCATCGGCAGTTCCTGTCTCTCTGTATCTCCTCCATGCTCGAACAACATTGCTTTGGTTCACTCCGAGACGCCTGGATATTTCCCTTGTTGAGAGCACTTCCTGGCACAAAGTAACAGTGCGGACGCGGTCGAACGGCGGTATTGAACTACAGAAAACACGAGCCGTGTACATCCCTCCTTCCTGGTGGAATGACTGGAACTCATCGGCTGTCAACCTCCCCCCCCCCCCCCCCTCCCCCAGTCTGATAGCTGCTGCTCATGCATGGCTGCTTACATCTTCGCGCGGGTTTAGTGAGATCTCTGAACAGTCAAAGGGATGTGTCTGTTATACAATATGCACAGTCAACGTCTGCCTCCAGGAGTTCTGGGAACTGGGGTAGTGCAAAACTTTTTTTGAGGTGTGTAATTGCCCCATTTCTATTCGCTCCGTTCTGTGCTTCCTCCAATTACCTTCTTTAAGATACTGTAGCAGAGCTTTCCATGTATCGTCCAAGTTTCATCGAGCTATGTTACTTAGCAATGATATATCATGTGAATGGTTCTTAAGTTTAGCACACAAGTGTAAAAATCGTTTTTCTATTGCCTTGCCTTCTCTAGTTCTGTCACTTATTTCAAACTGAAAATAATGTACAAAACATAAGTGAAAATATTCTGGAGAGCAGCTGCATTATCAGTAATCCAGGGCGACGTTAAGGTCAACAGAGGTGTGCGACAAGGGTGTTGGCTTCGTTGTGGAAGTTAAACATGGTGTCATTAATGCTGAGACACACACATGCATAATACTTTATTCCTTGCCAATGATCATACGATTACTTAGAAGTCAGAAAATTACTTCTGTTTTGCAGTACATCGTCTAAATCAAATATGTAAGGATTAGCATCTAAATTTTTCAGTAAAGAAAAGGGAAAAGAAACGAAACTACTCGCCTTCAAAGGAAAATTTACATTTCGATCCAAAATATTACTAGAAGAACAAGCAGTAGAAAATGTGTCACATTTTCCTCTGTTACGCTGCGACATTAGCTATGAATATGAAGAATGTGTCTTCAGAGATCAAACACAAAACAATATTATAATCAAAGAATTTAATGTAGAATGTATAAATGAAAAAAATAGAGGAACGATGAATAAAGTGGAAATAAAGTATCAACAGAAAGGGGAAGGCAGCATCGTTAAACAAGTAGTCAATTATAAACCACCCAATAGCCTCCCCCCTCCAACCCCTCTCCCCCAAACCATTCCCCCAAATTTCTTTAAAAAATCGAACTTACACGTGTAAATCTGATCCAAAGGCTTGAATCCTTCGCAAACGAGTTAGTGCGTTACATTGTTTGAGGTAAACGTGTAACATCTTTACGGTTACCGAAGCAAAACCCTAATTAGTTTCGGACTGTAACATCTTTACGGTTACGGAAGCAAAACCCTAATTAGTTTCGGACTGTTCGAGCGGATGAATACAGTATGGGTAATTTGCACGCCATGAGCTGCACTGCCTGAGGACACATACACAGTTTCTAACTTTAATACTTGAATTATTGCGGGAAACCATTAACGTAAAATTATATTTTAATGAGTAGATTGTGACAGCATTTTAAATTTTTTAATTCTGTCAGTAATTATATGATATACTGAAAATAATTCTTTTTTGGGCGCTTGAAAGCCACTACTCAGGCAACGTGCAAATGAAACAGGATGATCGTTTTAGTCTTTTATTAATATAGACAGAAGGGAGGGAAGGAGGGAGAGAGAGAGAGAGAGAGAGAGAGAGAGAGAGAGAGAGAGAGAAATGTAGGGCGACCGGGAAACAGGTAGCTTCAGTGGAGACGGGACAGATTGTAAGCCTGCTCCGTGAAGTGGTGAAGAAGAAGAAGAAGAAGAAGTGAAATATCTGATCCAAAATGATTTCAGCTAAAACAAATGCCAGTCCATTTGAGACATAATATAATATTACGACATTTTAACTTTAAAAATTGATTTTTTTCAAAAATAATTTATAGAGTTGGAACCGAACGATGTACTCGATATTCGCCAGTCGTTTGTTTACGATGGAGGATCAGCTTACTTAGTGGTAAATGTCCAGAAAGACAATACAGAATGATAAGTGTGTAGTCTTGTAACTTGATGTTTCAGTAATGAAGCAAAAGACTTATCAGCCGCCACTCGTAATATCAGTGTCGAACTTTAAGTGCGAGATAAAAACGTATCATCGCCGTGTACGTGACGTTATGTGAAGATAGGCGTCCATTTTGTTTGCTTTCGCTCCCTTTCTATAGATGGGATTTCAGCTTCAGACTTCAACATTAGTTGCACGAAGAATTTTTTCCCTTTGTCTTCAAAATACATGTGAGAACTGAGAGAGTCATCATCATCATCGTCATCATTATCTCCTAAGGATTAGCTGTCGTAATCACTTGCTCTGGTCTCTATCATCCATCCAGCCATACACCAATTCAATCTCTTAGGAGGTCCTCCTAGATCTCTCTTTCCAGTCGGCCGATAATTCAGTATTTTTTTTGGTAATCTTTTTTCTGTCATTCTATCAATATGATACCTCTTTACATTCTGTTGTGTTTTATTTTTTGTTGATAACTGAAAAGATTTTTAAATATGATCTTATTTTTTCATTGCTTTTTTTTGTTACAGCCTCTAACACATCTCATGAGCTTCATTTTTTTTTTTTTTTTTTACTGTCTATGACTCGGAAATATATATTACGGTAGGTACAGCCATATCTTTACAGAATGTCATTTGCGTTCCTTCTCTTTTTTTTGTTTGTTTTTCTCCTCCCCGAAATATGTATTAGAGTAGTGACAGCCATAATGTTATAGAATCCCATTTACGTTCCTTGCTTTTTCTTTTTGTTTGTCTTCTCAAAGCTCTTCCAGTTATTCCTCAGATAGCTTGATATTTATTAATCTTTTTGTCAATGTATTAGTCATAGTTAGAAGTAATATCGCGTTACAGGTGCGAAGTAGGATACTTATGTTAAAATTTTCTCATTTACTATTATTTTCGATCTGACTGGATTCATTCATTTGAAAGTCATTACCTTTGTCTTATTTGCAGATGTAGTTAAGTTGTAAAATATTCTGTTTTGGCTCAGTCTACATACTTCTCTTTGTAAATTATCTTCTGTTTCTTGTATAATTATCTAGTTTTGAGCATATAACATATCTAGCTTTCAGCATATAACAGAGTATTTCATGGTAGATCCTATTTTAATTCATAAGTGGATTTCATCTTTCCACTTCAAAATTAGATCGCCAGTATATAAATAAATGGGTGATAGACTGCACCCTTGTTGAACACTTTGATTTATTAAAATTTCATCTGATATTTTCGAACCTAAACTTATAACTATTTTTGTATTTATACATAAACTTAATACGATATTAATAAGATGTTTTGAAAACCTTTTGTTTCCTATATTTTCCACACAAGGTGTCTTTTTACCTTATCAAAGGCTTTCTCAAAACCGACAGATGGTAAATGCGTTTCTAAGCCAAATTCCCGACTTTTTCCCATAATTCGTCTAATTATAAATGTATTATCATTACATGAACGTTGCACTTGCGAAACTGACAATCATTCGCTGACAGGAAGAACTGAGACATACTCATGACTGCTTCGAATTCAAGTGGTAAGTCACATACACGTGCCTCTCGCAGCGGGCTGAAACGGCCTTTTCCTCGTTTTTGTGTGGCTGCGTTTACCTAAGTGGGCCGATCATCTGATAACAGCGAGGAAAGCTCTGCCACAAGTGGCAGCACGGTTATCGCTTCAAACGTTTACATCAAATAACAGTCTCTGTGGCCAAGGTTGCTAACGTACGCCTTTACCGAGGGACGCTGCTGGAGACCTGGAGATGGAAGAAATGCGCACCACCAGTATTTGGTTCGAAAAGGAAGGAGAAGTCCGTGATTACTAGCTTTTGTGCATTACATACCTCTCCTCAATATCTCATGGACTGAGGATAAATGATACTTTTAACAATGAACCTTACGTTGAATGGAAACGTTAAATAAACAGTGTGTCCTCCTTGGTGGTATTCGTCAGCAGTAGACTATGTGCCGACAGCGGCATTCACCCACTCCTTTTTCTCATTATTATGCTACACCAACAAGACAGCAACCTATATACACACTCATTGCACAGTACTTACACTCATCAGATACAACCCTCTCACGACGAATGACGACCTTACAAGTACGGACGAAAAAAACGCTTTCCCGTTACTTCGGTGAATCTCTCCCAGCCGACTGTCTCGTATGACTCTTCTTTTTTACACATCAGACTTTGCGGACTCGAGCGTTATTCTAACTCAGCCATTCATTTTGGATGGAAAACCCATGCAACGAAGAAGAAAAATAAAACTGTTTACAATCTAAAAGTCAGTACGGAAGTCACGTGGCTCTACTAGGCATCGACGCATTACCGAATGTAAGCCCTTGTCTGATGTATTGAATTACAACTTCCGGATATCTAAACTAACAGTTGCCTACTTACAAATCCACATGGTGGTACAGAAATCAGGGTACGCTGTAGCGTTCAGTGTATACACAAGGAAAAATCTAATCTCACCGCCTCGGCTACGCAGTAGATTATTGTTTCGAGGCTGAGTTTATCTGTCGGAACTGGCGGGAAATCGAACGTAGCAAATCAGTAGCGCCATCTCTCGGTACTCACGAAGCTATCCAGATGATTGAACAGACGCCTGTCTAGTTACTCGCCGGACGTCTCGTGGTCGGAACTCATACTGTCTCCTTACTCACCACACGACACCGCTGTTTGCGTAATAGCATGCATAAATGTAACAGGGCACAAAGAACGCTCCACTGAACAATTTGAGGTAGCGAACCTGGGTTCGCAGAAGCCACTTAAGAAGATACGGTAGTAACCTTGTCTACCGCATTACTGTTTTCCAGCTTATTTACAACTAACATGCGTACAAGTTTAAACGTATTGTGCTGTTTATTTACATATACACTCTTTAATTCCTGCAAGGAAACAAGTAGGAAGAGCCTTACTACTATGAAGTCACGATCCAGGTTTTGTTTACTTTACTTTACTTTTCATTAGGTGTCTCTGTTGTATCGTATTTATATTGTCCCATGACAGAACATGCTATGAATGAACGAGAGACCCATTAATTACTCAGTGCTATTAGAGACGAATAGTATAATACAATGGAGCAGTACCAGTGCAGTTCGCAGAATTCACTGACATGAATCTTGTGTATGGGGAAGAACGCTGCAATCTCTCGCTGCTGAAAGCCTGTACAGGGAACGATTTCGTAACTGGCGTCACCCATCAGGACGAAAGTTTATTTCTCTCCATCGACGAATGCGGGAGACTGGTTTATAGGAAAGAAGAAACAAGGGACCTGGCAACATGAGGGCCACTCGCACGCCCGATATTGAAGAAGAGGTGCTGGAACGTGTTGCAGCGGATCTCACTACAAGTACTCGTCGTATTGCACGTGAAATGGACGGTGTAACCCATAACTAAGGCGCAGCGAGTGTACCGCACGAACAGCAATAACACAACGTGTCCAAGCAATGCTTGTGACTGACTTTGGACAAATTGTCGCATTGTTTGAGTGGCTACTCCACCAATAGATTTATCGACCAGATTTCCTGCAAATCGTGCTGTTTGCTGACTAGGCGTCATTTTATTGTGATGGTATTTCGAACAGCAGGAACAGCGGTGTGTGGGATGAGGAAAACCCTCACGCTGTAGCAGTCACATCATCTAGTTCATTTAGCTGTGAATATCTGGGCCGGCATTGTAGGCGACAATCTCATTGTGCCATATCTTCTACCTGACCGTCTAAATGGCCATATGTACTTGATGTTCGTGCAAAGATTTCTACCTGAGTACTTGGCTGTTCTGAGAGGATGTGGGCACCACATGGCGGTATTCAGTGTGGACGTCCTTAACCGTCTCGGTGCTATATTTTATGGTCATTGGATTGGAAGGAGAGGTCCTATTCCATCAACTCCGAGGTCATCTGATCCGAATTCCCTTGATTATTTGCTATGGGAATATCTAAAGTCATTTGTAAGGAGACACCAGTGTACACCGTGATAGAATAATTGCCAGAATTGTAGCTTCCTGTGATGTGATTCGAAACGCACCAGGGATATTTGTCAGGGTGCGTAAGAAACTTGTTCGCCGATGTCATGCTTGCATTGAGGTTGATGGCCGTCAGTTTCAGCACATTTTGTACGATACAGTGCAAATGGTACGTTCATTTTATCAGTGATGAAATTTACAGTTACTGTAAATAATGTAAATAAAAAAGTATTCAGAAATGTGATTTCATTCCTGATTTCCTGAAGCTGGCTTCTCCGACCCCAGGTTCCTTACATCAAACTGTCCAGTGGAACATCCTCTGTGTCCTGTTAAATTTTTGCACACTCTTACGAAAACACCTTGTATATACGAGGAATTGCTGGAAAGTAATGCTTCCGAATGTTTTAATGATAAAACTCTTAAAGCTCTTTAAGCAAAACAAAAGTTATTAACATTATATATCTTTATTCATCATGTCTACAAATTTGTAGCCCTTTCCCGCTAGAGGGCTCCTAGAAACAGCTTGTAACATGGCCGTGTGTAACGTAACGGTGTCGGTACGTGAGAAGCACCGTGCTACAGTTGAGTTTCGAATTAGAATTTTTTCACATATGGAGAACCTTCTTCTTCAATATTACAATGCCAGACTACACACGAGCGCTGCGATATTTGCAACTATTCGACGCCTTGGGTTCACTGTCACTGATCATCCTCTATACAGTCCCGACTTGGCCACGTCAATCATTGATCTGTTTCCAAAACTTAATGAACTCCTTCGAGGACTTTACTTTGATAGTGATGTAGCGGTGCAAGCAGAGGTCAGGCTGAGGCTCCGTTAACGAAGTCACGCATTCTACAGTGACAGTATCAACAAAGTGACCTCTCATGTCAAGTGAAATGTGTGGCAAGGGTTATTGTATCAACCAACTGGTCTCTCATTGGGAGAAATTTTGTGCGTCGCCAGGGTGCCTATGTTGAGAAATAAATACGTACATATGAAGAATAAGGATTCCGAGAATTAATAACGCTTCTTTTATTTATAAAGGGTTCACAGTTTTCACATAAAAAATTCTGAGGTATCACTTTTCAGCACCTCCTCCCACATAATTATATAAACATACACTAGGCTTGACGATTTTCGTTTGGGACGTTTTGTCCCAGAAATGAATTAAAAATAGATACCGCCTCTCGGATCTGAGCAAGGTGCTCAGGAGTTTACACTGACTGTAAGGCAAATTTCGGGCATAGATATCCCTTTCCAAAATAATTCAAATTGGATATTGAATTTCGGTATTAATCCGCACGAGAGGAAAGCTGGGAACGATAAACAAGGTATAAGGTAGCGCCTCTTCCGGATTAAGCAAGCACGAACTTGTTTCGAATCGTCGCAGATGTAGCGCCTCATGCGGCAAAAATATGAATTTAATGTGCTCTGTGAAAAGAAGCAATACCTTTGAATGCAGCGAGTCGTAATACAGTATGTGTCGGACGGATTTTTCGGAATCTGTAGGGATTTTCGAGGTGGTGGTTAGGTTGGGATCTAAGAGCGCAGTTTAAATTTATATGCACATCCCGCTATATATCACGTCGTAAAGATTTATATTTCATTGTGGTTCCGATTATTTTCCTACTACTAACATCACATTGTCGTTTATCGAACACAATTCTGTCTTTGCTTCCGCCTTCTTATGCAATCAATCAACATCTCTCGTTGGCATATACTAGCCATTGTTTCGTATAATTTTCTTAAAGGTAATTTTATACCTGCAGAATGGTAAGTTTCATGATTAATGATGTCTACAGTCTTGTCTCAATTTCAGTATCATAGATACGAACGCCTTTTAATCGTTTCTAGGCGTCTCCTAAAGTTGAGATTCTCTCTCTCCTAATACCAGTGCTTTTCATCCGATATTTGAATCAAAAGACCTTGTACCTACAGTGAGTCCGTCCACAAAGTCCGCTCTGCCTTCAGAAACAGAGAAAGAACATTGTAAAACCATTGTTGCTGAGACGTTCTACATGTTTCAGTCTTAATTTCAAGAAAGAAAAAGGACCGTGGTGATGACTGACCGTGGGCGTGGGTAGAAATACGTCATCGTGGTAGAGGAAAGTGCCGTTGAGCAGCTCCTGCTTGGTGACGGAGTCGGAAGTCGAGTCGGCGCTCTCGCTGCTATGCGAAGACGAGGACGGCGATTCCTGAATGGGCAGCTCCAGGGAACCGCTGGGTCCGCACAGCCGGCAGCACCACATCTCGCGCGCGCCGCCGTCGCCGCCGACGTCCTACTGGCTGCGCGACTAATGACCACCTTACAACAGACTGCCATGACAGCCGGCAACGCTCGCCGATAAGACGAATAAGCAGAGGCGGCTCCGATACCGCCAGACGTCTCTTCCGTCGGTGTGAGCGTGACGTCACACAGGTACGTCGGCCACCCGTCACGTATCTATCTGACCGTGCCTCCTACGCCAAACGATCGCGCTGTTTCCGCAAGACGGTTCATTGCTCGACAAAGCTTGTACTTAACGCGACTCCAGGCCCAGTGAACGTCTCTTCCCGCTAATAGCGTTTCTCACTTACAAGGGAACCTCCCCATCGCACCCCCCACCCTCAAATTTAGTTATAAGTTGGCACAGTGGATAGGCCTTGAAAAACTGAACACTGATCGATCGAGAAAACAGGAAGAAGTTGTGTGGAATTTGAAAAGTACGGCTAGTGCTCGCGTCCGGGATAACGCGCCGCTGGCAGGCCGAAATATTCTAAGTCCGAATCAAGGTCACGCGTGTTCGGACTTGTATATAAGCGAGTGAGCGCCGCGCAGCGGCTAAGTCGCGCTGCTGCTGCTGCACAGGCAACTGCATTGAACGCTGCCAAGATGCCGTACAGAAGATACCGCCGCCGTTCTAAACAAACAGTCTACAAGACCATCGAGAACATCGAATTTGCTACAACAGCTGGAGACAAGAAGAATCGTATTCCAGTCAAGTCGGTCGCTGCTCAAGCCCTGCTGGACGGCCCTTCTGTTTTCTGCAGTTGTAGACTTAATTTTAGTTTAGATATAAATGATTCATTTGGTCATGGTAACGGATGGTTTACCGTAGCCATTGTTCGTGGGGGTACAGGAGTACCAAATGTTCCTGGACTTGAAAGTTTTGTCGACAGAGACATTATTGCTTTTCGCACATACCATATGGCTGAACTGGCTAACAAACTGAATAGTCCATGCGCAAGATAGGCAATATCAAGGATAGTGTGAGCTCAGGAGCGGCGTGGTCCGGTGGTTAGTGTGAGCAGCTGCGGAACGAGAGGTCCTTGGTTCAAGTCTTTCCCCGAGTGAGAAGTTTATTTTCGCAAAGTTATGATCTGTCCGTTCGTTCATTGACGTCTCCGTTCACTGTAATAAGTTTAGTGTCTGTGTTTTGCGACCGCACAGCAAAGCAGTGCGATTAGTAGACGAAAGGACGAGGCTCTCCAATGGGAACTGAAAACATTTGATCGCAAGGTCATAGGTGAACCGATTGCTCCACAGGAAAACACGTCTGATATATTCTATTCGACACTGGTGACGGAATGTGCGTCACATGACCGGAATATGTTGTCGACCCACCTAACTTGTACACTTGGCGAATGGGTGAAAAGATTCTTCTACCTTGCCCGGTTTAGGTTTTCTTGTGGATGTGATAATCATAAATTCAATAAAATAAATTAAACTTTTCACTCGAGGGAAGACTTGAACCAAGGACTGTTCGTTCCGCAGCTGCTCACTCTAACCACGGGACTACGGCGCTCCTGAGCTGATATTATCCTTGATGTTGCCTATGTTGTGCATGGACTACTCAGTTTGTATATTTTGCTTATTTTTTTCATAGTTCCACACAACTTCTTCCTGTTATCTCGATTGATCCGTGTTCAGTTTTTCAAGGCCTATCCACTGAGCCAACTTATAACTAAATCTGAGGGGGGTGCGATGGGGAGGTTCCCCTGTTAGGGTAACGATCAGCGGTATCATTTAGAAATCAGCAAATAGTTATATGGTAACAGACACAGTAGTTTTTTAAAAAAAGGAATCATTTTCCTATCCAAGAAACAAGATTACGCATGTTGTCCAGAGCAAGGGAGAAATCAGAACTACAATGGCAGTAAAAAATTCACCATCCTCAAAGACTGTGTACAGTGGCACCATAGTATGTGTAATTTTAGTGAGAAGTTGTAGTGTTAGTGATTAATTTGTCGCTGCCATCCGCGATCAGATGGCGCTCAGGAGCCTGTAAGCATGTCATCTGTTTGTAATGCCATGCAAATATGCGGC
This sequence comes from Schistocerca gregaria, assembly GCF_023897955.1. NCBI lineage: Eukaryota > Metazoa > Arthropoda > Insecta > Orthoptera > Acrididae > Schistocerca > Schistocerca gregaria. The sequence continues at coordinate 235,462,280 of NC_064924.1, read as the reverse complement.
GAAACAAAGGTAAAATAAAGGAGAAACAAACAAATTGATGGAAACATGGAGTAAAAGATACAATTAAAAACCGCAATATAGCAAAGAAAACCATGTAGATTGAAAAAAGAGATCAGAATCATGAGCTGGTGCCAAAAGACGAGGTCAAGGAGATAGTGCTGGAGCAAAATACCGAATGAAGAAACTTCAAGCACAGAGAGCAGTGAAAGAAGAAAATGAGAATAGTTGGGAAATATTCTCCCAGAAACAGAGGAAGACAGCAAGAGGAACTAAAAACTCTTGAATGTGTTGTGAAAAGTGAAAGATCTGACAGAGAAGCTATAAAAGGGATTGAAACAGATGGAGATATTACCAGGGAATGGAAGGCACCAGGGTAGTTCTGAAGAATTATTTTGAGATGTTATTGAATGGGAAAAATGAACAAGAGAGTGACACCGAAGTCACTGAAGCAGAGGAAGAATCTGAAAATGCCCTGGAACAGACGAAAGGTGGGATGGCGGCAGGAGTAGATGAGCTGACAGTGCGTATTATTAAGGCAGCTTAAATACAAGGAATACAATGACAGCATCGTTTGCTGGGGATGATATGGAAAGAGAACAAAACGCCGGATGATTGGAATAAGAGGATTATAATACCTTTGATTAAGGAAGGGAGTAAAAAGAAGTGCACCAACTATCGAAGAATCACACTGGTACTACACTGCCTTTAGATAAGGAAATAATGGAAAAGATCATAGAAAAGAGACTGAGAAAAATTGTAGAACATTAGTTTGAAGAACAGCAGCATGGGGTTCCGACAGTTAATGGAGAAGTACTAGGGTAAAGGAAAGGATCTGATAACAGTGGTGCTGGGTTTGGAAAACCATACGACAGTGTACCTAGGGGTAAAATACGGGAACGCCTAAAAAAACATAATTTTCCTGATCATTAATTAAAAAATTTGAGAAACTGTATGAAGGTTGTGAAAGCACTACACAAGTAGCAGATTGAAGATCAAAATGGTTTAAGACAAAGAAAGGTGTTCAGCAAGGCAATTAATTTTGCCTGTTATTCTTCATTACACTTGTGTACACAATTACGAAAGAAATCAAGGAAATAAAAAATGAAGACCTCATTTATTTTGCTTTTGCTCATGACATCGCTATTGGAGACAGACGGAAACGGAGGTCCAAAGGAGAATGGATTACTGGAATATAAAAATTTAAGGAATTCAAGTTGATTATAAGACCGACAGTGGCAGTAAAGGAGAGCAAAATACCCACACCTTGTATCACCGTACTGGAAGGAGAGAAGTTTCAGTTATCTGGGTAGTGTCAAATCAAGTGAAAGCAACTGCCCAGCTATAAGTTTTAAACATAGTAGCAAAAGGATCCAGCTTCTTCTACCAAGTACGAAACCTAATATGGGACAAAGGAGTCCCTTTAAGAGCTAAATAGATAATGTATAAGACCTATCTCCTGTCCATCATTATACACTCCTGGAAATTGAAATAAGAACACCGTGAATTCATTGTCGCAGGAAGGGGAAACTTTATTGACACATTCCTGGGGTCAGATACATCACATGATCACACTGACAGAACCACAGGCACATAGACACAGGCAACAGAGCATGCACAATGTCGGCACTAGTACAGTGTATATCCACCTTTCGCAGCAATGCAGGCTGCTATTCTCCCATGGAGACGATCGTAGAGATGCTGGATATAGTCCTGTGGAACGGCTTGCCATGCCATTTCCACCTGGCGCCTCAGTTGGACCAGCGTTCGTGCTGGACGTGCAGACCGCGTGAGACGACGTTTCATCCAGTCCCAAACATGCTCAATGGGGGACAGATCCGGAGATCTTGCTGGCCAGGGTAGTTGACTTACACCTTCTAGAGCACGTTGGGTGGCACGGGATACATGCGAACGTGCATTGTCCTGTTGGAACAGCAAGTTCCCTTGCCGGTCTAGGAATGGTAGAACGATGGGTTCGATGACGGTTTGGATGTACCGTGCACTATTCAGTGTCCCCTCGACGATCACCAGAGGTGTACGGCCAGTGTAGGAGATCGCTCCCCACACCATGATGCCGGATGTTGGCCCTGTGTGCCTCGGTCGTATGCAGTCCTGATTGTGGCGCTCACCTGCACGGCGCCAAACACGCATACGACCATCATTGGCACCAAGGCAGAAGCGACTCTCATCGCTGAAGACGACACGTCTCCATTCGACCCTCCATTCACGCCTGTCGCGACACCACTGGAGGCGGGCTGCACGATGTTGGGGCGTGAGCGGATGACGGCCTAACGGTGTGCGGGACCGTAGCCCAGCTTCATCGAGACGGTTGCGAATGGTCCTCGCCGATACCCCAGGAGCAACAATGTCCCTAATTTGCTGGGAAGTGGTGGTGCGGTCCCCTACGGCACTACGTAGGATCCTACGGTCTTGGCGTGCATCCGTGCGTCGCTGCGGTCCGGTCCCAGGTCGGCGGGCCCGTGCACCTTCCGCCGACCACTGGCGACAACATCGATGTACTGTGGAGACCTCACGCCCCACGTGTTGAGCAATTCGGCGGTACGTCCACCCGGCCTCCCGCATGCCCACTATACGCCCTCGCTCAAAGTCCGTCATCTGCACATACGGTTCACGTCCACGCTGTCGCGGCATGCTACCAGTGTTAAAGACTGCGATGGAGCTCGGTATGCCACGGCAAACTGGCTGACACTGACGGCGGCGGTGCACAAATGCTGCGCAGCTAGCGCCATTCGACGGCCAACACCGCGGTTCCTGGTGTGTCCGCTGTGCCGTGAGTGTGATCATTGCTTGTGCAAGCCCTCTCGCAGTGTCCGGAGCAAGTATGGTGGGTCTGACACACCGGTGTCAATGTGTTCTTTTTCCCATTTCCAGGAGTGTATATAGTCTGGAGACCCATATCATGCGCGAGGCTGCTATTACCTTATACTACAACGCTCAGGCTCCGCCATCGCTGCACACGACCGGCCCAGCCAACACGATATACCAGACTGCTAGCAACTACTTACTGCTACTGCTACACAGTTCCTACTGCAGTCAACACTGCTCTTTGGTCTCAGATTCTCTTATAGCTTATATAATGCAGGCAGCGCGTGAGCAATATATCGAAATTACATCTGCTCGAGTGCGCTAGCAACATATTCTTTAATCATGGACCTCTTACAACATATTAACGGATCTTCCTCGTATGACGCAGTCGGGGTCTTCCAGATCACGGAACACTTGCATTGGCACCAGTTTGTTCGACATCTGTAAGGTACACACTACTGTAGATTAGCTTACGCCAACTTTTGTTGTATTAGTAAAATACCCTTACCGATGCAGAGCTACGATTACAGAACGTGTCTGCTGCTTCTGTCCCACCAGGAGGTGATAAAGCATGCACCTGAAGAGGTATACTAACTCACAGTTAGATACACCCTATCTACTGTAAACTAACACCAACAGATTGCTACACAGACAGTTGAAGGAATGAGGTCTACTCTAATGGAAAGATCTTACGTAAAGCACGTCAGTGTTGTGGTGGATACTCATCAGCGCTCCTCTAGGTGAACAAACAAATACACAACAGAGGACTTTTGTCTTCACAGGTTTGTACGTGTTTTATTATCAGAACTGGGGACTTGTTGGAATATTAAAAACTACATCCCTGTTGTAGCCGTTAGTCCATAGTTGTGGTATCTGAGAGAAAACTTTTGCTCGGTAGTGCAGATGTGAAATCAGAATTAAGGGATATCACATCGATGACAATGAAATTACAGATGGAACACAAGATCGAAGTGGGAAAGGAAATCGGCCGTGCCCGTTTTCCAGGCAGTTGCCTTAGGCTACTTACATAAACCGTAGAAAACTTAAATATGAATGGGGGTGCGGTGACCTGAACCGCTCACCTCCCGATGTGGGTTCAGTATCAGAAACTGAACTAAGTTCACTTGAAAGAAATGTAGCATTCGTTGTTCCGATATCAATCTGTTACATAGCCGAAAAAAGCGGTTTCGGACTGACTCCCAAGTGACTCGATATTTCTTCAGACAAATAAATTCTTCAAGGCTGCAGGAAGAGCAGAACCCAGCACATTGTTCCCGATGGAGGGACACAGAAGCGAAAGTAGCACACGGTGTGCCTCGAGAGTGATAAGTGTGCTGCTGTCTATGATGTAGATAAACGAGCTGGTATGCAACTGTTTCACATTTGCGAGATTGTTGCCAGACGTTGCATCTATGTACAGGGAGGTCACTCGTTAAAAAAAAGTTGCGAAACAGAGGAAGCCTTAAAGACGATCAGCATGTATAATGGCAATTAATAATCGATATACGTAAAGGTGGTGTAGTGGGCGTAAATCGTAGAACAGACTTGATATCTTACGTTAAATTATCTTTCGGGCGCGCATCCGGGATATTACTAATTATATTCCGGCTGATAACCTTGAAGTCATTCTGAAGGTGAGCCACTGGAAAGGAATCGTTTAAGTATATTACCTTACCTTGTGCAGTTTTACCGAAACGGACTCCTACCGAAAACAAATACGCTCACATACTCCGCGGTGAGTTTGTTATCGCGAGCGTATGACTTCTTGAACAAAACAACAAAATGAACTTACTATGGAATCATACCAGGGAGGAAATTCTAGCTCTTCTGCTAGAAGGGAGAAATGAAAAAAGCAAGTAAATTTTGGTATCTGTTTACATAGTCAATTCATCAGACAGCTTCTGATAGCATGAGATGTTTGGATGTTTGTAAAACGGCAGAATAGAACGAGAAATCTGTGGTTTATGTTTCGTAATCTGCTATCACACAACAGAGTGCGGTTCCTATTCAATGTAGGCTGTAAGCGCATCTAGAGAGGAGGCGACCTGTGGCGCCGTTCAAATGTTCCTGACAAACGAATTGATATATCATATCTCAAGTCCTCAATTATACGTTGTATAGTATTTAACATGTTGAGCTCTCATGCGAGCTTTACAAGCTATCTTTTAATAATAACTAAAGTATCCAACAGACAATGTCAAAAAGTAGTATTTTGTAGGATATAAAATTTAAGCTTTTAGTGTAAAAAGATCGGCCTCTTTATTGCGAGATAACGGAAAAAATTAAGTTACCAAACCGTTATGCATTTCCAAGCAACGATGTCTCCGGCTATATGACAGAGAGGAGTGGAGAGATCTCGTCAGGTTACAGACTATGAATAGATAACAGGCTATTCATACTCTATTACAATCTAAATGTGGCGTTCGAATGATAATACTTTTCCACAGCTTTCCGTCTATCTTTCTATGGCGATCTAAAATGGAAATATTATTTGCTAAGCCAAAAGTTTCAAAATGGTTCAAATGGCTCTGAGCACTATGGGACTTAACATCTGAGGTCATCGGTCCCCTAGAACTTAGACCTACTTAAAGCTAACTAACCTAAGGACATCACACACATCCATACCCGAGGCAGGATTCGAACCTGCGACCGTAGCGGTCGCGCGGTTCCAGACTGAAGTGCCTAGAACCGCTCGGCCACAAAGCCGGCCTAAATTTTCACAAGTCTACCTCAAACCTATACCACGGCAAGATCATCTCACTCGCAAAATAAGAGATTTTGTATCACATTGAAAAACAAAATGGGTCGTCAAAGAAATTAGGAAAAACAGGCCTCCTAAAGGCAAAGTGCAGGTTCCCTGGTTACACAATATGTCTCTACACCAAACACCAATGAGTCCCGGTGGAGGTTCGAGCCCTCCCTCGGGTATGGGTGTGTGTGTTTGTCCTTAGGATAATTTATGTTAAGTAGTGTGTAAGCTTGTGGACTGATGACCTTAGCAGTTGAGTCGCATAAGATTTAACATTTGAACAAACACCAAAGAGTAGTGAGCCGAACCGTATGGATAGCTCGCGGTATCTCTTCCGCATGCCATCTTTGCCCCTAACGGACGGCGTGCCGTTTTGGCGAAAGAAAGTGCCAGTGTGACGGATGGGTCGGCAGGCGACGAAGCTGGAAGGGCTATGTAGGCAAGGCGTATTGTGATTTCTCTGTCGGGAGACTGGACTACGGTATTCCACTTCGGGTCGCACGTCCGACAGTAAGTTTCATCCTGGCGGCTCCGGACGACACGAGCTGACTAAAGTTATTCCTACTGTCGAAGTCCGAGATTGCGACGCCTTTGTTAAGATGGAAGCGTGGCGTCTTAGAACTATGGTGAGGAACCTTACATCTGTTGAGTGAATTTCAGGACAGTATGAGGTTCGCGAAATGTTCCTTTCCGTTGTCTTCTCCATTGTTGCCCTCTCCTTATGCGTCTTACCCGCCTTCACGGCTATTAGAACTCTAAAAATACCAGTTCTATCTTACTTCTTTCTCAAGCTCCGGTCGTGGGTACGTTCAGTGCGAGTTCAAGAGGCTTGAATTTTTTTTTTTTTTCGTCAGTCTACAGACTGGTTTGATGCGTCCCGCCACGAATTCCTTTCCTGTGCTAACCTCTTCATCTCAGAGTAGCACTTGCAACCTACGTCCTCAATTATTTGCTTGACGTATTCCAATCTCTGTCTTCCTCTACAGTTTTTGCCCTCTACAGCTCCCTCTAGTACCATGGAAGTCATTCCCTCATGTCTTAGCAGATGTCCTATCATCCTGTCCCTTCTCCTTATCAGTGTTTCCCACATATTCCTTTCCTCTCCGATTCTGTGTAGAATCTCCTCATTCCTTACCTTATCAGTCCACCTAATTTTCAACATTCGTCTATAGCACCACATCTCAAATGCTTCGATTCTCTTCTGTTCCGGTTTTCCCACAGTCCATGTTTCACTAACAGACAATGCTGTACTCCAGACGTACATCCTCAGAAATTTCTTCCTCAAATTAAGGCCGGTATTTGATATTAGTAGACTTCTCTTGGCCATAAATGCCTTTTTGCCATAGCGAGTCTGCTTTTGATGTCCTCCTTGATCCGTCCGTCATTGGTTATTTTACTGCCTAGGTAGCAGAATTCCTTAACTTCATTGACTTCGTGACCATCAATCCCGATGTTAAGTTTCTTGCTGTTCTCATTTCTACTACTTCTCATTACCTTCGTCTTTCTCCGATTTACTCTCAAACCATACTGTGTACTCATTAGACTGTTCATTCCGTTCAGCAGATCATTTAATTCTTCTTCACTTTCACTCAGGATAGCAATGTCATCAGCGAATCGTATCATTGATATCCTTTCACCTTGTATTTTAACTCCACTCCTGAACCTTTCTTTTATTTCCATCATTGCTTCCTCGATGTACAGATTGAAGAGTAGGGGCGAAAGGCTACAGCCTTGTCTTACACCCTCCTTAATACGAGAACTTCGTTCCTGATCGTCCACTCTTATTATTCCCTTTTGGTTGTTGTACATATTGTATATGACCCGTCTCTCCCTACAGCTTACCCCTAATTTTTTCAGAATCTCGAACAGCTTGCACCATTTTATATTTTCAAACGCTTGTTCCAGGTCGACAAATCCTATGAACGTGTCTTGATTTTTCTTTAGCCTTGCTTCCATTATTAGCCGTAACGTCAGAATTGCCTCTCTCGTGCCTTTACTTTTCCTAAAGCCAAACTGATCGTCACCTAGCGCATTCTCAATTCTCTTTTCCATTCTTCTGTATATTATCCTTGTAAGCAGTTTCGATGCAAGAGCTGTTCAGCTGATTGTGCGATAATTCTCGCACTTGTCATCTCTTGCCGTCTTCGGAATTGTGTGGATGATGCTTCTCCGAAAGTCAGATGGTATGTCGCCAGACTCATATATTCTACACACGAACGTGAATAGTCGTTTTGTTGCCACTTCCCCTAATGATTTTAGAAATTCTGATGGAATGTTATCTATCCCTTCTGCCTTATTTGACCTCCAAAGCTCTTTTAAATTCCGACTCTAATACTGGATCCCCTATCTCTTCTAAATCGACTCCTGTTTCTTCTTCTATCACATCCGACAAATCTTCACCCTCATAGAGGATTTCAATGTATTCTTTCCACCTATCTGCTCTCTCCTCTGCATTTGACAGTGGAATTCCCGTTGCACTCTTAATGTTACCACCGTTGCTTTTAATGTCACCAAAGGTTGTTTTGACTTTCCTGTATGCTGAGTCTGTCCTTCCGACAATCATATCTTTTTCGATGTCTTCATATTTTTCCTGCAGCCATTTCGTCTTAGCTTCCCTGCACTTCCCATTTATTTCATTCCTCAGCGACTTGTATTTGTGTATTCCCGGAACATGTTTGTACTTCCTCCTTTCATCAATCAACAGAAGTATTTCTTCTGTTACCCATGGTTTCTTCGCAGCTACCTTCTTTGTACTTATGTTTTCCTTCCCAACTTCGGTGATGCTTTGTACTTATGTTTTCCTTCCCAACTTCTGTGATGGCCATTTTTAGAGACGTCCATTCCTCTTCAACTGTGTTGCCTACTGCGCTATTCCTTATTGCTGTATCTACAGCGTTAGAGAACTTCAAACGTATCTCGTCATTCCTTAGAACTTCCGTATCCCACTTCTTAGCGTATTGATTCTTCCTGACTAATGTCTTGAACTTCAGCCTACTCTTCATCACTACTATATTGTGATCTGAGTCTATATCTGCTCCTGAGTACGCCTTACAATCCAGTATCTGATTCCGGAGTCTCTGTCTGACCATAATGTAATCTAATTGAAATCTTCCCGTATCTCCCGGCCTTTTCCAAGTATACCTCCTCCTCTTGTGATTATTGAACAGGGTATTCGCTATTACTAGCTGAAACTTGTTACAGATCTCAATTAGTCTTTCTCCTCTTTCATTCCTTGTCCCAAGCCCATATTCTCCTGTAACCTTTTCTTCTACACCTTCCCCTACAACTGCATTCCAGTCGCCCATGACTATTAGATTTTCGTCCCCCTTTACATACTGCATTACCCTTTCAATATCCTCATACACTTTCTCTATCTGTTCATCTTCAGCTTGCGACGTCGGCATGTATACCTGAACTATCCTTGTCATTGTTAGTCTGCTGTCGATTCTGATGAGAATAACCCGGTCACTGAACTGTTCACAGTAACACACCCTCTGCCCTACCCTCCTATTCATAACGAATCCTACACCTGTTATAGCATTTTCTGCTGCTGTTGATATTACCCGATACTCATCTGACCAGAAATCCTTGTCTTCCTTCCACTTCACTTCACTGACCCCTACTATATCTAGATTGAGCCTTTGCATTTCCCTTTTCAGATTTTCTAGTTTCCCTACCACGTTCAAGCTTCTGACATTCCACGCCCCGACTCGTAGAACGTTATCCTTTCGTTGACTGTTCGATCTTTTTCTCATGGTAACCTCCCCCTTGGCAGTCCCCTCCCGGAGATCCGAATGGGGGACTATTCCGGAAACTTTTGCCAATGGAGAGATCATCATGACACTTCTTCAACTACAGGCCACATGTCCTGTGGATACACGTTACGTGCCTTTAATGCAGTGGTTTCCATTGCCTTCTGCATCCTCATGTCGTTGATCATTGCTGATTCTTCCGCCTTTAGGAGCAATTTGCCACCCCTAGGACAAGAGAGTGCTCAGAACCTCTATCCGCTCCTCCGCCCTCTTTGACAAGGCCGTTGGCAGAATGAGGCTGACTTCTTATGAAGGAAGTCTTCGGCCGCCAATGCTGATTATTTATCAAAATTTAGGCAGTGGCGGGGATCGAACCTAGGACCGAAGACGTTTGGATTATGAATCAAACACGCTACCCCGCTTTTTTTTTAAATCTCATTTTAATTGTTTTCGTTCGTTGTATTTGCTAGGTGCGGACGTCGCGAGACATCCATTTATGTTCGTTGTTGCTCGATTAACTCAGTTTTTTTTTTTTTTTTTTATTACGGAGGGCAGACAACCCTCTGACCGAATACGCTGAGCTACCGTGCCGGCGTCAAAGACGCTACCCCTAGACCACGGGTAAGTTTTTTATCCTAGACCACGGCTACGTATTTGTACCACCTGCTTATTGTGCCACCAGTAAATCTGTGATTATCGTAGATTAAGACATACTGTGTTTTCACCTTCTTATATAGGCTATGTTTTTGTGGACTTTGGTTTAAGTTACCTTATTTATTGCTGTGAATGGCTTTGATGTTTGATAGATAACTTCTTAATTCTGAGAGAAAAGGATTTTTGCCAGTTGCTTAGTATTTAATATACTGTGTGCAAATGTAATCAAAGTTCGTTTGCCAGTCGTGGCATCCATTCAAATCTTGCTGATTTTCCATCCCGCGTGATTGACCCTTTCTACCGTTACGGCATTGGGCGTTGTTTTCATACCGAACTGCGAGTGGTGGGCGAATCTTCTTATCTCTTTGTTGAGATTTTGGTGTGTGTTCAGCAATAGAGCCCTTCTTCCTATTAATATTGGAGGGCTTGATTTCTGTCCTGTTGGGGAACCAAATGTAAATTTTAAGGTCATTGTTTCAGTAAGCTTTCATTCTTTGATGAATGGTGTTGGGAAACATTATGTGATATCAAGCAAATTGTAAATTAGTAAACAGACTGCCAGAAAATACTATAAGACGAACTGTTAAATTATTTGTCACACAAATTCTTCTTGTTGTAGATGTCGTGTTGAAGCATACTGCATTAAATATTTACATCGTTCTCCTGTCACATACGCTTGTACAAAAAATTTTTGGTGTCCTAATAATTACATCGTATCTCATTATAAGAACTGAAGCTTAGTGATATGTGATTAATTGTGAAGGAACTGCAACAAAATTTTTTTGCCCCTGTGGTGTAAGTTGTTGAAAGTATTGCTTCCATAACTGTGACAGTTAAGTGCAACGCTCATTGGTTGTCTTTGAACACAGATATTTTCATAACCACATACAATACTTTGGGTTTCCTATGTTTTTAACAGTACAATGTGGGTCAGTATGACAGTGTAATAAAGTCTTGTTGAATGCAAAGTAAACACAGATGTCCCTTGAGATTTGTTGTTATTGTTCTTAACGTGCTTTGATTAATTGTTGAAATCTTAGAAGTAAATCTTTCTTAACTGGTGTGATTTATATTCTAAGCATACGTTGTCCAATCATTATTTTGCTTACGAGTGATTTTCAACCCTTACTTGGGTCAAGTCTCCCCCCCCCCCCCCCCCCTCCTAGAATACCTCAGACAGTAGCTGTGTACCAAGTAGAATTCAGTATAAGAACGTTTATTTACGCACATGAGACAGCATTTGCTACCCAAGCTAAGACTTTGGAAGAATTGGAAAAAAGCTGTTAACAGGGCTTAGGGACCTCGAAAATTACTGCTGCCTGACCTGCCAGGAGCACCAAAATCTGAGCACACCAACTGAGAAACAGAAAATGCAATAGAAAACTGAATATAACACGGAAAATGTCGGCTGCTGTCTCACTGTTACACACCAGTGTAGCCGCGCTTAAAACTGGCCACAAAAGTTAAAGTGGTTTCGCGGAACGACATAACGCGCAAGTCAATTAGTGGTACCTGCGGTGTTCCCGGTATAGCAGCCCTGCTCTGTGCTTCTCCACACCATTATACGCAGAAACCAATAGGAGGAATTTTGCTACAATTCTCTGAACGAGAGCCGGCCCCGGTGGTCTAGCGGTTCTAGGCGCGCAGTCCGGAACCGCGTGACTGCTACTGTCGCAGGTTCGAATCCTGCCTCGGGCATGGATATGTGTGATGTCCTTAGGTTAGTTAGATTTAAGTAGTTCTAAGTTCTAGGGGACTGATGACCACAGATGTTGAGTCCCATAGTGCTGAGGGCCATTTGAACCATTTATCTGAACGAGAGTGGGAGCACTGTAAAAGGATGTCTGTGACCAACTGCGTCCAACATGTTACATCCATTAAGAAAGCAGCTCGGCGAAGCGTATGACAGTGGTCGAAAAGTAGTACGAGACACATTCAATAAGTACAGCGACATACTCTTTTCCCTGAGAGCAAGTTGATTTTACATAGGATTTCAATGTTGTTGTTGTTGTCTTCAGTTCAGAGACTGGTTTGATGCAGCTCTCCATGCAACTCTATCCTGTGCAAGCTTCTTCATCTCCCAGTACCTACTGCAGCCTACATCCTTCTCAATCTACTTGATGTATTCATCTCTTGGTCTCCCTCTACGATTTTTACCCTCCACGCTGCCCTCCAATAGTAAACTGGTGATCCCTTGATGCCTCAGAACTTGTCCGGCCAACCGATCCCTTCTTCTAGTCAAGGTGTGACAGAAATTTCTCTTCTCGTGATTGTATTCAATACCTCCTCATTAGTTATGTGATCTATCCATCTAATCTTAAGCATTCTTCTGTGGCACCACATTTCAAAAGCTTCTATTCTCTTCTTGTCCAAACTATTTATCGTCAACGTTTCACTTCCATACATGGCCACACTCCATACAAATACTTTCAGAAACGACTTCCTGACACTTAAATCTATACTCGATGTTAACAAATTTCTCTTCTTCAGAAACGCTTTCCCTGCCGTTGCCAATCTACATTTTATATCCTCTCTACTTCGACCATCCTCAGTTATTTAGCTCCCCAAAAAGCAAAACTCATTTACTACTTTAAGCGTCTCATTTCCTACTCTAATACTCTCAATATCACCCGATTTAATTCGAGTACATTCCATTATCCTCGTTTTGCTTTTTTTGATGTTCATCTTAAATCCTCCTTTCAAGACACAGTTCATTCCTTTCAAATGCTCTTCCAGGTCCTTTGCTGTCTCTGACAGAATAACAATGTCATTGACGAACCTCAAAGTTTTTATTTCTTCTGCTTGGATTTTAATTCCTAATCCGAATTTTTTTTTTTGTTTCCTTTATTTCTTGCTCAATATACAGATTGAATAACATCGGGGATAGGCTACAACCCTGTCTCACTCCTTTCCCCATCACTGCTTCCCTTTCATGCCCCTCGATTCTTATAACTCACATCTGGTTTCTGTAAAAGTTGTAATTAGCCTTTCGTTCCCTGCATTTTACCCCTGCCAGCTTCAGAGTTTGAAAGAGAGTATTCCAGTCAACATTGTCAAAAGCTTTCCCTAAGTCTACACATACTAGAAACGTAGGTTTGCCTTTCCTTAATACACATTTCAATACAGCATATTAATCCCCATCCTTTTGACACAAAACCCTATTTTACAACATAATCTCCGTTCAATGTGACGGTCTTACTGCACCTCACTGAGGAGGTCTGCATGCACGCATGGCATCATTCTACTGGCCGACGTCGCAACTAACGTCTTCCTGCATCAATAACGTCCCCATCGTCCGCGTATGTTTCCTTCGGAGTCTATCCACCAGTGGACGAAACGATCAAAGTCGGAATGTGAGAGATTCGTGCTGCACAGTGGATGAGGAAGAACAGTAAAAAGCAAGTTTTGTGAGCTTCTAAGCACGCCAGACTTGTGAAGTCTTTCATTGTCATGGAGAAGGAGAAGTTAGTTTGCATTTTTGTGGCGATGAACACGCTGAAGTCGTTTATTTAGTTTCCTGAGTGTAGCACAATAAAAAATGGTTCAGATGGCTCTGAGCACTATGAGACTTAACATCTGTGGTCATCAGTCCCCTAGAACTTAGAACTACTTAAACCTAACTAACCTGAGGACATCACACACATCCATGCCCGAGAGAGGATTCGAAACTGCGACCGTAGTGATCACGCGGTTCCAGACTGAAGCGCCTAGAACCGCACGGCCGCACCGGCCGGCTAGGTAGCACAATACACTTCAGAGTGGATCGTTGCACCATCAAGTTTTGTGGGCTCCTCATGCGCGCCAGACTTGTGAAGTCTTTTATTGTCATGGAGAAGGATAAATTCGTTTGTATTTTTGTGCCGATGAACACGCTGAAGTCGTTTATTCAATTTCCTGAGAGTACCAACATACACTTCGGAGTGGATCGTTGCACCGTGAGGGAGGACATCAACCAGAATAAGGGCCTTGAGTCCCAGACGGCCTTCGCCGTGACTTTACCGACTGAAGGTGCGGCTTTGAACTTTTTCTTCAGACGAGAGCTTGTGTGGCGCCACTCTATGGATTATTGTTCTGTTTCCGGTTCGAAGTGATGAACCCGGGTTCCTGCCCTGTGACGATGTTTGGCAAAAAGTTGTCCGATGATCAGCTTCGTAACGCGCAAACAATTCCGCCCAGATGGTCAACAGTTGCTTTTTATGATCTTGTGTTAGGCAGCAAGGAACCCTGTGGGCACACATCTTTGAGTAGCCCAACTCGTGGACAGATGTGTCACCATTACCACCAGAGACCTGCAGCGTAGCAGTGAGTTATTTGTTTGTGACCTGTCGATCACCTCGAACGAGAGTGTCCGCACGTTCCAACATTGCAGGAGTCACAGCTGTGTGAGTCCGGCCGGCACGCGGGAAATCGGGAAGGTTTGTGCAACATCGTTGCGATGACGACAGATGTCTCGTGCAACAACTCACCGTGAATTTGTTCACTGCCAGATCCGCAAGCGTCTATGAATATCTGCGGAACTCTGCTTTTCTGCCTAAAGAAACACAATGACAGCTCTCTGCTTGGAACTCATCTCCGCTACGGACGACATTTTGAAGGCTACGTATAGCGCCACCATCTATCGGAACTTCATGGAACTGTAGGAGCTGAAGCGGGAATATTACAATATGTCCCACAACAAATTGCGCAGTTTTTCAACCGAAAATGGCCGCGAGCAAAAATGTTTTGCATTGCATATTGTACGGCCCTCGTAAGTTAATGACAACTGACATCACTTTCGTGAGTATGAAACCCTGGAACCTTTCATTATACCATGAAAAACTTCGCTACAGACGGTGGAGCATATTCCATCATCTCCTAAGTTCCATCGAATAGAGTTCTGACGAAGTCCGACGTAGTGACGGAGGAAATCGTTACCAGCTAAAAAGCATTGTATGACTTAAAGGATAGTAAACAGACTGAGGACTGGAGTGTTGGGAGGGCAGGAAACCGTTCCTGTCTTCAGTCCAAAGACTGGTTTATGTAGGTCTCCACGCTAAGCTATCCTGTGCAACCCCCTCCACCACCGTATAACTACTTGAACCTACATCCAGTTGAACCTGATTACTGTAATCAAGTCTTGTTCTCACACTACAGTTTTTCCCTTCGACGCTTCCCTCCATTTCCAAACCGATGATTTCTTGATTCCGAAGGATACATCCTATCAATCGATCCCTTCGTTTAGTAAAGTTGCGCCATCCGTTTACTTTTTCTGCACTTGGTTTCATCACTTCCTCATTGATTATTCGATCTACCAACTTAAACTTTAACATTCTTCTGCAGGACCACATTTCAAATGCTTCTATTCCCTTCTTGTCTGTACTACTTAACATCCACATTCCACAGAGAAACTCTCCAATTAAATAGATTTACCTTCGGAAAAGATTTAGTTTATATTCCATGTTAACTAAGTTCTCTTTTTTAGAAATATTTTCTTGCTATTTCGTATCTATCTTTATATCCTCTCTACTTCTGCCCAAATAGAAAAACTCATATACTATTTAGAGAGTGTCATTTCCTAATCGAAATCCCTCATCATCGCCTGATTAAATTCGACTACATCCCAGCACCCTTGTTTTTTTTATTTTCATCTTATAATCTCTATTCAACACACTATCTACTCTATTCAGCTGCTATTCAAAGTTCTTTGTCGTCTATGACCGTCTTACAATATCGCTGGCGAATCTTAATGTTTCTGTTTCTTCTCTCTGAACTTCAATTCGCTTTCCAAATTTCTCCTTTGCTTCATTTACAGGCTGAAGCATATCGAGGTAGGCTACAGCCGTATCTTATCCTCTGGTTAACTACTGTTTTCATTACACGTCATTTGCCTCTTATAGTTACAGTCCAGTTTTTGTAGAAGTTCAGACAAGCTTTCGCTCCCTATATTTTATACCTGCTATCATCATAATTTCAAAGAGTTATTCCAATTAATCTTGTCAAAAGCTTTCTTTAAATCTACAAATACTATAAACGTAGAAATGCTTTTCTCTAACTTACTTTATTGCATTTGTATATTGCATCTCACACAACTGTATGTTCTTACCTGTGTCACTGCATACTGGCTAAAGTCGACGGTGCAGTGTTACAGGAGATACCTAGACTGGACACGGGCCATGCTGGTTAGATGAATTATTTCCAAAATTAATCGGAACGTTTTCTTCTCTGAAATATTTGATGTGTCAGTAATAACGCCGTATAACTGATCGACCTATTGTAAACCTTTTAACTGAATGCCATTTTGTCGATTTGACTATCCCTCAGCAGACAGCAAACGACGTACTCAAAACGGCCATCCATCCTAACACTAGCCGGACCCGACGTTGCTTAACTTCAGCGATGGAACGGGCGGCACCGTTTCCAACACTTCAAGGCCGATGGCGATGCATCAGAGGTTGCCTTCACGTTCTCTATTCTTACTAAAACACTGCTCCTACAGTTGTAAAATTTAAGTAGATGCGAAGAGTAGTCTGTGCAATAAAAGATACGCTAGCTTCAAAAGGCGACAATACATTCAGTAATTACCCGACGTCAACCATTCTATTTTCATATACTCTGAGAACATGAATAGTCCCATATGTGACTTTCTGAAACACATCCCTATACAGCGCTACATTCATCACCGGGCGTGCACCTGTATAGCCCGAGCTACACCTGTGGTAGCGAAAACATAAACGCTGAATGAATCTCACGGTCGGATCACTGGCATATGGTGCAACGATGGTGATAACAATACCGGTGGCAAACATCTATTGCTTGTGTTGTTGGAAAATCGCAAATTTCCAGTAGGTGGATATACGTCACTGCACGGTAACGTTAATCTGAACGATATCTGATTCAAGAAATTTTCTCTGAAACGTTGCTGCTGATAATAAAACAATCTTTTCCTTATGCGGAAATCATCATTCCCATTGCCATATTCAGTTGGTCAGCGTATGTGTCTTCGTGTATGCCATATGATGGGGACATGATCATCATCATAATCTGGAAAACGAATAGCTTCTTTAACCTGTTCAAACCTCAGATGTTGAATCTGATTTCGTCCAAAATATTAATCATTTGATCTTCACACAAATTACAAGCAAAAATCTTAACACATTGCAAAATAAGAGTTAAGTTTCAGTTTTTTTTCGGAGACCAGTCAATGTGACAGTTAAAAACTTTCACTCATTGTCAGATTTGACACTTAAATCTGCCCCTGAATCAAACAAAGAAAATTCTGTAGAAAATTCTATGTTCAAGCAACTTTTCTTACAGAAATTTTTTGCGGTAGTATACTACGATGACTTGGTTTTAAGTAGGTAATGTGTCAAAAGAGAAAGCACACGGACTTTTTTCCTGAGCTACTGCGGTCTGCCGAGGTTGGTTGGTTGATTTGGGTAGAGGAGACCAAACTGCGAGGTCATCGGTCTCATCGGATTAGGGAAGGATGGGGAAGGACGTCGGTCGTGCCCTTTCAAAGGAACCATCCCGGCATTTGCCTAAAGCGATTTAGGGAAATCACGGAAAACCTAAATCAGGATGGCCGGACGCGGGAATGAACCGTAGTCCTCTCGAATGCGATTACAGTGTTGTATGCCGAGGCAGCACAATGATAGACAACACCAGGTGTATCTATGTGTGCCTGTCATAAATAGTCATTACTGTTGCTATCAAAATCAAGTACATTATATGCTATATTGATGGCTGATTGAGCAAATCTGGAATTAAGATGGAAGACAAATAGCTATAATAAGCAGTTAAGATTTAAGTATGGCAGTGCGAGACGATTACTCCCGATCGATTGATTGTCGTCGCATAGCGAAGAGAGGTACAAGTTTATAAAATAACGATTGTAAAGAGCCTCCCGGTCATTTTTTGTATGATCAGGCACTGTTCACGTTCCAGCTGAAGAAACACAATTCGACCAACAACAACAAAAGATAGCGACCTACATCAGCAACAGATACATTACGAGAGAAAGCGACAGAGCAACTGATGTGGCGGATGAGGTTAGAGCCAATCAACATAGGTAAACATTCCAACAGCGGGTCCGGTGGCGGCGAACAAGGTGCAGCCATCCACGACATAGTAAGAGCTGCCACCGCGATAATATAAGCTCACAAGATCAACGTATATGTGATGTATGACGCTCGTATTTCCGTACATTCTTTAAAAGTAATAGTGTGTGAATTCCTAAGGGACCAAACTGCTCAGGTCATCGGTCCCTAGACTTACATACTTAAACTAACTTACGCTAAGAACAACACACACACCCACGCCAAGCGAGGACTCGAACTTCCGGCGGGAGGCGCCTCTAACCGCGCGGCCACTCCGCGCGGCTTAAAGTAATTATACAACTTTTGTACTTTTATCCCATGTTAGGCACACCAAAATCAAAAAGACAGCAAGGTTACTTGAATAAAGCAATTACTTAGCTACACAAGAAAATAACAGAGTTCTGAATATCAATTTTAGTCTCTGTGAATGCCACGAAAAGTACTTCACAAAACTATGTGTATAACTTGAGGAGGACAATTTCATTCCAATCAGTAACAAACTGACGAAATATCATGTAACAAAACAATCATAAAATTTGTCAAATCTTTGCTTCCTATTATATGTAACGTCTTCTCCTTCGTGAAAGCAGCTATTTGGCAGTGTTACATAAATGATGGTAAATATGAAAGAGAAGAACAAAAAGAAAATAAAAAGATGAGGAGAAGTAGGAGGACATGATGACAGAAATGGGTAGGTGTCCGATACAGAATTCATTAGCGCTTGTGGCACACTACAATAACTATTTTCTGCAAGTCACTGTCGTAATTATTGCTTTTCAAATTGAGTAGGGCATACCGCATGAGTTCCTGACAATAAATAGAGTTACTGAGACTGGTAAGTGACTGGAGACGGTGAATCCCAGATGAAGTTGAATGTTTACCCTCAAGATGTGGTACATTCACATAATGCTGATATGTCCCAGAAACATGTACATAGAGGATATTTTTTAGCATGTTACGAAAAACTGCTAAAATCTTTATTATACTACAACTAGTTTCGACAATCTACGTTATTACTGTGAACTTAAAATTATTGTAAAATATGTTATACATCTAGTAAATAGTCGAAATTAGTTGGTTGATATCTCAGCAGCTTTTGGCGGTGTTCATAAAAATGTCGTCAATCAGAACTATTGAGCATAACCTAAATACGATTTTATGCACATAAAGTTTGTCCGCAAGAAAGAAATTTTAAAAAAAATCAGGTGCTAGACGTTAGATCCATTGTATGTAGGTACGCAAGCAAAAATAAACTTGAAGAGACTCTAAAAAAAAAAAAAAAGAGTAACGTACAAATAACGAGGGAATGGAAATTTAAGTTTTAATGCCCTGTCAACGACGGGGTTACTGGAGACATAGCAGAAGCTCGGATAGGAGAAGGACTACAAATGGAATCGGCCAAAGTGCATTTGAAATGCCCACGGCTCGTCCGTAGCTGGCGTAACCCTCGGTCACTGCATTCGGTTGATAG
Source organism: Schistocerca gregaria (assembly GCF_023897955.1). Lineage (NCBI taxonomy): Eukaryota > Metazoa > Arthropoda > Insecta > Orthoptera > Acrididae > Schistocerca > Schistocerca gregaria. The sequence continues at coordinate 235,442,756 of NC_064924.1, read as the reverse complement.
TATACGGTAGCCGATGAGAATCACTCAGTCTTATAATCCTGGCTGTTACAAGCATTTGTCGTATATTTGCGATTAACTTCAAAGAAAGGCAGCACGTTCTGTATTATCGCGAAATATGGGAGAGAGTGTCACATTATTTGGGCTGCACTAAAAGAAAGGCGTTTTACGTTGCGACGGAATCTTCTCACGAAATTCCAATCATCAACTTTCTCCTGAGAATGAGAAAATATTTTGTTGACGCCAATCTACATAGTGAGGAACGATCACCAAGATAAAATAAGGGAAATCAGAGCTCATACGGAAAGATATAGGTGCTCATTCTTTCCGTGCGTTGTACGAGATTTTAATAACAGAGAACTGTGAAGGTAGTTAGATGAACCCTCTGCCAGACACTTAAATGTTATTTGCAGAGTATCCATGTAGATGTAGATGCAGATGTCAACACTTCCGAGGTTGTGGTTAGGTTGGCACTTAATAGCACAGACTGAATCGCTGCAAGGGAACCAAACATTAAAATTTACAATCGTGATATTAACAAATATTTGACCTTTTTTTGGAGTACGTCGTGATTTATGAGGTGTTATTTATGGTGGGACCCGAGAGCGTTACTTTAAATGTTTAGCTATTTTTCCATTACATATCGCGGTTTCTGAGGTTGTATTTAGGTTTGGACCTCATAGCTCAGCTTAAATTGTTTCGAGTGAGACAAAATACCAGATAACTTCACTTTACGAAACATAGGAAATTACGATGAAACTGTGCGACTGCCTGCCAACAACAGTCTCGCGCTTCATCGTTTTCATTTCCCATCATTCATGACGGGAACCATTACCAGCAGGTACATGCAACGAAACTCTACGCTCCCCGTACGTGCACTTTCATGTATTATCTTCCTAACTATTGTTATAATAATCTGTTTCATTGATTTTATAGAAACCAGAGAAAACCAAAACGAGATGCTGGACGGAAATGCGTATCACGAACATCTAGAAAAATTTATTTTCTTAATCACTACACCAGGTCACTCGCTGGAAGAAGAAATATCCCTAATATTAAAGCTTAGCGGGATAAACAAACTTTCACGGTCCTTCGAAGTTAGTTTCACGTATAAATGCCACTCAGAGTTACATGTCTTTCTTGTGTCCTGTTCTTAATGACATGTTCGATTTAATTTTATCCATCGAACGTGACTGTATCAAAACATTGGAAGTATGAATTAAAAACGCCTCCAGTCACGACTTTTCGTGTTTTATTAAGGACACGATGCATACCGTATCCTGTGGGTCCATCATCAGGTGTAATTTGGCTTGTCTAAAGCACCTGATGATGTACCCACATCGTCCGAAATGCGTTGTGTACTTAACAAAACACAAAAAGTTGACTGGAGGAGATTTTAATTCATACTTCCAATATTAATTTGACATGACATGAACATACAAAAGTTACCGTCATTCTGATGACCAAGATACGGCTGAAACTGGCAGTACAATTAAATTGAGAGTAGTAGGAATTCTGTTAGCTTTGTAACAAAGACCACCAACATAATCTCTAAGAACCAGGTAAGAGAGATTAAGGCACATAGTGAGGAATGTAAACAGTTCTTCTTCCCTCTTATCCTAGAAAAAAGTACGACAGATATTTGCTAATATTGGTACGAAGTAGAGGGAAAGGTGTAAATACTTGCACCCTCTTTTGTTTTTGAATTAAAGGTACTTTCTTTTGGAAAAATCTTGATTTTTGACCGTCGTTGACAACTATAACAAGTTTAATAAATGACAGAAGCTACAAAATTGATTATTATCAATTGCTTCTATTAGCAAACGAAAATTTACAAAAATATCTTGAACTGGAAATAAAAAAAATGGGCCTTCACAAAAATGTTCAAGAAATCTTTTAAAATATTCTAACAAAACTGGATAAAACAATACAAAAGGTAGACTAGCATACAAGGAAATGCTTTTACGTATTTATGCAGTTTAAAAGTGTGCACACGTTTGGCGCCTAACACATTTAACCCACATCCTGGAGTGTCTTAAGAAGACACTTTTAATCACGAAAGATGCAAGCTGCATCGATTGAGTCTGAATTAAGCCCATAGTTGATATCTAATTCATTATTGCTGTCCACAACGGGATGTTCGCTGGAGTCTGTTGACTCCGATAATGATTTGAATTGATTCTCGAAATTTTGAAGGCCTGTGGACTTTCTAACTCTGACCTGAGGGCTGTCTCTAGCCCCAGAAAAAGTCATCTACTTCTTTTGGCACACTTTGTCAAGCGACTGATTAGAGGTGATCCTTATATGGCGTTCCAGTGATGAGGTATCGATTGTTGCATTGCGTTATCGAGTGGTGTTTCTCGTCTTAATGTTAGGAACAGGATATATGTCGAACGGTAATACTGTTTTAAGTTATTTAACAGAAAAGATGTTATAATTATGGGTCCTCCATTAAATAGGGGCCCATATTTTCATTAACTCTACTTAAGCAACATGGTCACTACTGCATATAACCTAAAACCATGAGTAACTAAGTTTGTGCTACGAAAGCAGCTTCAGATTCTATTTTCCTGATATCATTAAGAAATGGTTTTAAACTGACCATAACGATATGAAAAGAAAGAGATCTGACGTGCCTATCAAACGTCTGCAGTCCGGAACAATTATCGAAGTTGTAACCATACTACTGAAAACAATGCTATCAGCGACCGGTAACTTTTACAGTTCTAGCCGCCAAGAAGTCACAAAACTGACATTTACCTCAGGATGAAAAATAAGTGCCAACGTTAGACGATTTTGGTACTGCTCTTTAACAAATTGTGACATTTTTAGACTTGAAGCCTAAATCTAAGGAGATGTTAAACGCGTCGAAGGCACCAAATTGGCCGAAATTTTCGTCTGAGAGACTCAGTATTGTAAGAGAAAACACAAAGCACCCCTGTGGCACAGCTGTATCGAACGGACAAAAGCTCACATGTGCGATGTATGATGCCTTACATATTCAAGTCCATGCACTGCGTAGATAATATCGTTGGTTTGCTATGTGTTAAAAGCCGTCGATGAGCAACTGCCAGCTTAGTGCCGCATAATAAATGAAACTTAAAAAGGACAGTACCTCATACTGCGGAGCGAACGAGACCATGAAGTGTTAGGAACACTGAAAACAAAAACTGAAGAACTGCAGCGGACGCTACATCCCACTAATTATTTTGACAACCTTTTCCAAAGATAAAACGCGAGGAGAAAAAACGACAGTCGCTGAAACGCTAAGATAAGGCGCGAGCAATGTAGTCACTTCGAGGTTCTCACTTTTACATAACTAGTTCAGGGAAGCTATAATTCTGAACAGGATGCTTTCCAATTAAGTTAATTAATTACTTGTTACACATTCAATTACACAATAAATCTTTTAAGGTGGAAACATTAAAATGAATACATATTGTACAAATTCTTGTATGGCATGTATAGCACCGTCAAGTAGAATAACTTGGATTTACACCAGAAAACATCACGCTTGTTTGTAAGGCATTACATTTTCATGGGTAGTTTTAAAGCCGTGTATTTTACTCACTTCGGTGCCTAAATAAGATTCATTGGGGAGTAGTGCAGGTAATTAATCATGTTCGCTTTATATTTGTATCATAAAACTTTCAGACTTAAATACAATGTTGTCATCACATAAAATCTGAGAATTCATGTAATGTAACGCTGCAGACAATATTCCCAGTGCTTTAAACAAATGATGTACGCATGTGAATCTCATGCTTATCACTACTTACTTTCTACTGTGCTACGAATACTTTCATTCAAATGAGTTACCTAAAAATATCACCCAGGAGAACAGCAGGGAAAGGGAGTTGAGCCGTTTCACTAGGACGACTTACAGCGAAGAGAGAATAAATTCACTACTGAATGTTAATTATGTCAGCAATTAAACCTTACGTTCTATTATATCCAACACCCAGAGATAGGCCAGAGGTTTTTTTTTTTTTTTTTTTTTTTTTTTTTTTTTTTTTTTTTTTGGGTTAGTACCACGAAGTTATTCACTGATAAAGATCACTAGATTGCTTCATTCATTTTATACTTCTTCTGTACTTTCACAGACGATAGCTATACCAGCAGATATCTGATCTCGTTTCATCCTGAATTTTAATCCTACATCTGAGACGTTCTTTATTTTCTTCGTTACCTGTTCAGTATAAGGGGTGAACAGCAGCCGAGAAAGACATCTGAGATGTTCCTTATTTTGTTCTTTACCTGTTAAGTATAAGGGCTGAATAGTAACCGAGAAAGATTGCCCCGTGCATTTTTCTCTTGGTCTGCTATTCTTATCGTTCTTTCTTTGTTGCTGTAAAGCCTACATAATTTATATTGCCCTGTGTAAGGCATTACCTAAGGATCACGAACGCTTTCTCCATGTCAAGAAATTATACGAAAGTGTTTCGATTCTTTTTTCTAAATCTTCGTTCCGTAGTAGTAGTAGGAGAGCCCACGACCAAAATTTTTTACTTATAGCTGTACTACTAAAACAAAATAAAAATCGATCGACACGGTTGCCCTAAACCAAAACGTACTTCATTCAGAAATTTTTCGCGTCGCGTCTGATCTGACGGCATTTTCATATATGTTAACGTATTTTGCCGAACTGTATCATAGCAATACGTCTGATTTTTGGAATGTAGTTGTATGATAGATCTAAAACACCGAAAGCTTGTTTCTCAGACTTTGTAGCGTAGCGCAAACCTTGGGAGCCGTTTGGAAAAATAAAAAGAGACCAAAAAATTAAATCGCAGCAAAACATCTGAAAATACACTCCTGGAAATGGAAAAAAGAACACATTGACACCGGTGTGTCAGACCCACCATACTTGCTCCAGACACTGCGAGAGGGCTGTACAAGCAATGATCACACGCACGGCACAGCGGACACACCAGGAACCGCGGTGTTGGCCGTCGAATGGCGCTAGCTGCGCAGCATTTGTGCACCGCCGCCGTCAGTGTCAGCCAGTTTGCCGTTGCATATGGAGCTCATTCGCAGTCTTTAACACTGGTAGCATGCCGCGACAGCGTGGACGTGAACCGTATGTGCAGTTGACGGACTTTGAGCGAGGCCGTATAGTGGGCATGAGGGAGACCGGGTGGACGTACCGCCGAATTGCTCAACACGTGGGGCGTGAGGTCTCCACAGTACACCGATGTTGTCGCCAGTGGTCGGCGGAAGGTGCACGTGCCCGTCGACCTGGAACCGGACCGCAGGGACGCACGGATGCACGCCAAGACCGTAGGATCCTACGCAGTGCCGTAGGGGACCGCACCGCCACTTCCCAGAAAATTAGGGACACTGTTGCTCCTGGGGTATCGGCGAGGACCATTCGCAACCGTCTCCATGAAGCTGGGCTACGGTCCCGCACACCGTTAGGCCGTCTTCCACTCACGCCCCAACATCGTGCACCCTCCTCCAGTGGTGTCGCGACAGGCGTGAATGGAGGGACGAATAGAGACGTGTCGTCTTCAGCGATGAGAGTCGCTTCTGCCTTGGTGCCAATGATGGTCGTATGCGTGTTTGGCGCCGTGCAGGTGAGCCCCACAATCAGGACTGCATACGACCGAGGCACACAGGGCCAACACCCGGCGTCATGGTGTGGGGAGCGATCTCCTACACTGGCCGTACACCTCTGGTGATCGTCGAGGGGACACTGAATAGTGCACGGTACATCCAAACCGTCATGGAAACCCATCGTTCTACCATTCCTAGACCGGCAAGGGAACTTGCTGTTCCAACAGGACAATGCACGTCCGCATGTATCCCGTGCCACCCAACGTGCTCTAGAAGGTGTAAGTCAACTACCCTGGCCAGCAAGATCTCCGGATCTGTCCCCCATTGAGCATGTTTGGGACTGGATGAAGCGTCGTCTCACGCAGTCTGCACGTTCAGCACGAACGCTGGTCCAACTGAGGCGCCAGGTGGAAATGGCATGGCAAGCCGTTCCACAGGACTACATCCAGCATCTCTACGATCGTCTCCATGGGAGAATAGCAGCCTGCATTGCTGCGAAAGGTGGATATACACTGTACTAGTGCCGACATTGTGCATGCTCTGTTCCCTGTGTCTATGTGCCTGTGGTTCTGTCAGTGTGATCATGTGATGTATCTGACCCCAGGAATGTGTCAATAAAGTTTCCCCTTCCTGGAACAATGAATTCATGGTGTTCTTATTTCAATTTCCAGGAGTGTATGTTCTACTAGTAGAGTTGGGTCATTTAACGCGAAAAATTCGTTTTTGAGAAGAAAATGTTATCACCTTTAGTTGTGACACTGTTTTGAAAATGTTGAAAAAGTGTGCAGCTTGGTTACAAAGAATTATATCGGGAAGCTGTTGGACATGATGAAATAAGCTGGGTCAAATGCAGAAAATATTGATATCAGATAAATGTAGAGTAGCATGTTACATATCACACAACTTTCCGTTACTCAATAATAATTAAAAATCGTATGAGGCTTATGAAAGCCTGTGTTGCAAACCAATGAATAACTTGTGACTCTCAAATTCTGAGATAAAGAGCTAATTCGAAACCATTCTAATGAAACTGAAGGACTGTTTTTCAAGCAAATTTCTCAAAAGGGAACTGGGATTAAGTTTTAAAGGTATTATAGTGTTAAAGTAAAAAAAAATGCAAACTTTTTCATTACGGGTAGGTTCAACCATCATTATTGCTGTCGTAAAAATCACTCTCCAGATCACTACCAAGTTTTTCAATGTCTTCGACTAGTAAAAGAGTAATTAGTTTAATTCACACATTTCTGCATAAAAATCATGAAGTAAAATTCACGTCAACCATACCTCTTGTGGATTTGACTCTTCGTTTAAAGTAACGTCGCTGATTTCTGGTAGTTGGCTTCCGAAGAACCACGAAAAATTGAAACGTCCCTCGTTGTCATACTGTCCAAAAATAGTGGGTTTAGATTTGTTAGATTTTTAGTATTAACGCTACCCTATATTTACACATTTTGTCACAATAAATTCTGTTCGAAATCTGTTTTACACGGCGGTAGACTGTAGGTGTCGGAATTAGATGAACATAGATTTAGGGTTGTAGAGGAATGTCCATTTTTCATTTTATATGTTTTTTTTTAAATGTTTAATCACACCGAATCAACACCATTAAAATTTTTCATCGTATAATCTGCACGTGAATTCTTCTAAGTCGCTCAATGCATTTCCAGTGTCAGAAGTATATCTGTGAAAGCTGTTTGGTAGCGTGCAGAATTTTTCAGCATTGGCAACGTCCTTTATTTTTCCCTTGCTACAGAATGCGGGAATGTAATCGCAGGCGATCATTGCATAAAACGCAGGTAAGGAGTTTGCTAGAGACGACCGCAGTGTTCCATACAGACACGATACATCAATCTAACGGAGGGAATTACCAACGCCAACATTTATCCAAATCTTACTGGAACATTTTACAATTTCCAGATTCCCAAGCATCACAATTAAAATGTATCAGATTGTTAAATAAACCCTCGACGTCATTCATTAATTTGACAAACGTGGTAAGCAATGAAACTTCCTGGCAGATTAAAACTGTGTGGCCCACCGAGACTCGAACTCGGGACCTTTGCCTTTCGCGGGCAAGTGCTCTACCATCTGAGCTACCGAAGAACGACTCACGCCCGGCCTTCACAGCTTTACTTCTGCCAGTATCTCGTCTCCTACCTTCCAAACTTTACAGAAGCTCTCCTGCGAACCTTGCAGAACTAGCACTCCTGAAAGAAAGGATATTGCGGAGACATGGCTTAGCCACAGCCTGGGGGATGTTTCCAGAATGAGAGTTTCACTATGCAGCGAAGTGTGCGCTGATATGAAACTTCCTGGCAGATTAAAACTGTGTGCCCGACCGAGACTCGAACTCGGGACCTTTGCCTTTCGCGGGCAAGTGCTCTACCATCTGAGCTACCGAAGCACGACTCACGCCCGGCCCTCACAGCTTTTCTTGGTAAGCAATGTTGGTATCGGCCTTGACAACTTAGTTCTTCATTCGCTGTTTCATTAAATTTCATCTTCAGTCCAACATCTGTAGCACATGTCGTGATTAATATGGATGGTTTGCGCCATGTCTTATTGCGATCAATTATTAATCAAAAATTTGAGCGCAAATTCTTTAAATTTTATACTCTTCAATTCTTTTGCAAAATCAGAAAGCCTAACTTATTGCTGGTCCTTAGATTTGAAATCTACCGACGTTATGTTTTCGCGCATTCAATGTTCGTTGTCCTTCATAGACGGCACAAATGTCTGTCAAATATCCGATCGATCCTTAAAACATCACGTTTACACTAAATGCGCCAAAGGTAAAGTATGCAGTAAAAAGAATCCACCAATTATCAAAACATTTACACATACCAGCTCAAGGCTTTCATTTTTTTTTTCAATGCTGATTTGTCGGTTTTATTTATTGTTCCGTCCATGTGACGAAGATATAGCGGCATTGGAATTATCGAATAACACAACACTTTTTTAACATTTTTTCTAAGGTTAACGCTAAAAGCCGCTCAAATTAACAGTAGTCCTCAACATGATAGCGTAACAAGCGCTGGAACGTTCTTTTGGTTTTTGGAGATGAGGTAGAAAATGTCTGAAAATAGTACTTTGGAAATCGCAATAGACATTAGACAGGTTTTTAGAAAATTGAATCGGGTTGCCACAATGCAGTACGATAAAATTTGTTACCATGTTTGTAAATGCGATCAGGCCAAATGCAAAACATTTTCTTAATAAAATGACAAAATCTACGCAATTTTTTTACATCAGACATATTGTGATAATACCGTCTGCCAAATTTTTTTTTCAAGCCAAAAATGGACCCCTGCGGTGCTGTGATATTTTTCACTGTTACCACCGGACCTAAATCGATTAGACAAGCTTTCTGTCGTGCGGTCTTGTACCATTACGAAGCGCATCGGGCTGTCTGGTGCCTTCACTTTTTCTAAAGCCAAACTGAGCTGCGCCTAATAGATCCTCCTTGTTTTTTCATTGTTGTCCATCTCATCTTAGTTATCAGACTGTATGGGTGAATCGACAAGTTAAATGTTCCGATAGTTTCGCATTTATTCGCTCTTGATTTCTTCGAGAAAGTGTGGATGATATTCTGCCGGTTACGGGCTTGTGTCCCTCCTCGGGTGTTTACACATTCATGTATATGTTTATATTGGCGAAGATCACTGTATAAATACAAAAAAATTATTTGCTGGTGACTAAACAGATACAAGTAGAACATCCGTAAGTGACAAGGCAGCATTTGACGAAAATATATCTGTACTTACATAAAGATGAAACATAAACCGCCACCACAGCGTACCATAAATATTTGTTTGTATTTATACAGTGATCTCCAGCAATATAAACATGTACCTGAATGAATAAATACCTGAGGATGGGCACAAGCCCGAAACCGGTTGTGTGATGAATAAATAATCGTTAATTGTGTCTGGTAGCGGAATTTTTCTACTCCCTATAAAGGAGCAGTCACGGAGTTCGCCAGTATCCACTATGGATATTCTCTTAATGATTGTATGTGTCAAGTTTTATAAATTCTACACATTTATTTGAACAATCGCTTGGTTGCTACTTACTCCAATGATTATCAGAAATTCCGTGGGAGATTTATCTGTTCTCTCTGCCTTGTTGGATCGCAAAATTTTCATTGCTCTGACAAAACTATGAGTAACTCTGTATGTACGATCTCCTCCATATCGACACCCAATTCTTTTTCTCACACGTTATCATCTACTTTGCCAACGGCCTTGCCACATTGATAACACCGGTTCCCGTCAGATCACGGAAGTTAAGTGCTGTGGGGCTAGGCGAGCCCTTGGATGGGTGACCATTCGGTCTGCCAGGCGCTATTGGCAAGCAGGATGCACTCAACCCTTGTGAGGCAAACTGAGGAGCTACTTGACTGAGAAGTAGCGGCTCCGGTCTCGGAAACTAACACGCGGTCGGGAGAGCAGAGGTTGACAAGGCGGTCGGTTGGTACCGTTGGGCCTTCATGGTGTGTTCGGGAGGAGTTTAGTTTTATCATCTAATCTGGCGACGGGAGGCCCTCTTTTCTCAACGCAGCAGCTGCCTGCAACTCAGATGCACGTAAATGTATGTCGTGCATGACGAAACTGAAGCAACCATGCCATGCCATACGCTCCGACGTACTTCATTTCATATAATCTGCACAAGCGCCCTGCGCGACTCATTTGTTTGCGAAGTTTTAGCGGCTACGTTGTTTTGAAGACTGCGCCGCCATGTTAAATATTCTGCAACATTAGTAAACTATAGTTTACGTGGATACTGTTTAAGATTGTTTTTTTTCGTAATTTCTGTCCTGCGCACGCGACGGCTGTTTTAAACAGTAAATATTACAGTGCTTACGATAGTAACATAGTGTCAGGATACATTTTCAAACGATTTTTCTGGTCGTAAATGGGTACTTGATCCAGTAATACGACGCAATGGTCCTAGTAAATGCAACTTTCTCTTTGTTTATACAGTCAAATCGCATTTTATTGTATTTACGTCGATAGTTGATGAACCTAGAATTCCGAAAACAATGCTTGTTTGCTTATTGGTACCAATTCTTACCCGTTACATTTTCGACTTTCAAATCATACGCACAACATCTTTTATGTTCTGGTTTGCAAAAAAATTATCTGCGTTTTCTTTGTTAGCCCAATAAATATGTGCAAAGAGGAAAAAACTAAGAAAGGCATGCTATCATTATTCGTGGATGTTAACAAAGTGAAAGATTCCTGAAATGTCGTCGAAACAGAACTGCATGGAGATCTACCTCCACGCAGAACTGAGTTCTTGTTTTATTAGAGAGTCAGTGTAGTCATTGTAGTTTACACATTTTCTCGCTTTGAAATGTTACCTACGAAGTGTCTGTCATTCAACGTGGGGCCAATAATTGCAAAAAAACTATAAATTAAATTTTGAAAGCATGTTCCAGCTATTTGAAATTCAATAAATATCACAAGTAGGCCTTCCTGACGCTATTAAGGGACATTTAAACTGATACCTCCTATATTGTTTAGTGCAAAAGACCGCATTGTGAATAAAGGAATGGTCTGAATAGCCTAGACCCTGTAAACTGGGTATCTTACTTCAAAGAGCAAGTAATTAATTGTTTTTTAGTAATTTTAGCCTAACCGCTGTAACATGTACATGCTTCTTAAACAGATGTTTCACATATATTTTATAAAAGATTTTAATTAAAAACACATTGTTTCACAGGTGGTTCGCACGCTTAATTATTTTATATTTTTAACAGTATCCTGTTTGCTTCATTTACCAGATATTTCTTGCCAGAACCAATCTGTGACACTTTTTGAGGAATATCTTGCTTGGTTTCACTTTTGAATTCCATTTTGAGGTTTTCAAAATGCTTAAGCTTACACCAACTTTTGTGGTAAGCCACTAATAATAACAATAATAATAATAATACTAAGATGCTGTGCAACTACTGATTTTATTTGCTCGCTCATCCATTTAGCCGAAAGCAGATCAAATCTGGTACAATGACGTTGTAAGGGACAATCATGAACATAAGTGCAAATAATAAGAAATATTATGTACATATGAAGGGTATACGGTGACAAAGATCAAGGTCCATCAAAAATTAAAAATTAATTAGCAATGGCATCTTGTAGAGGAATGGAAGTAGTGTAATGTGACGAGATTTGTTTTTGTAAAAACGATCAAGGTGCTCGGTAAACTGCGCTAATGTTTTGAAGCACTTGAGAAGAACGATAAGGGTTCTCGCGGTGCTGAGGAAAAATGATCAAGATCTTTTTTGTGCTTAGAGCTTTTCTCTTCTCGTTTTATGCTTCATTTTATAATGTTGCAGGTTCGTGACACTGGCTTTCCAACAATAGTTCCCAGTCACTCACATATTTTAATCGAAGCTCGAACAGTTACAATGTTTGGCAATAAAGCAAAGACCTAAATAAAATCTCGCCACGTTGTGCATGCAAAGTGGGCCGGAAAAGGAGTTTTTGTCGGGAAGTTGAGTAGAAACCCGCATATGTTACTGTTACCGAGATTGTGCGTAACGTTATTTCTTAAGTGAAATCTAGGCGTCGGAAATGTCGGCGTATTCCTGATTATTCTAAAAGATTAATGCTTACGATTGAGAAGTTTCCAGAATGTTCCATTTATGGAAACGAATAGATTGTTGAAAAATTCAATGAAATGACTTAAAACTGATCTTATGGAATTTAGTGCGAAGAAGACCAAAGAGAAATACAGATGCAGCTGCATGTTATGATTTTTCGTATGTCCATAAGGAGCGTGTTAATAGAGATGGACAAATGCAAGAAGTACAGGTATGTCAACCAGCATTCTTGGCATTGCATGGCATCACCCACAGACATCTTACTACACTTAAAAAAACCATTGGCTACTATATGGAAAACACATGTCGACGTCAGCGCAAAACATAACGCTGAACGTAATAAACTTAATGTAGAAACAATACCTAAAATGTATCAGCACGTACAGTCACTGACAGGGCGCAAATAACATTATAGCATTATATTTAGCAGAGCATCTTAATATTCGAAGTAACATGTGTTACATTCCGAGAAATATGCTCTATAAACATGTGTCAGATGAATAATTTGAACTGATTTTTGTGATTGATTACAACACAAGTTTTGGGTATCTCAGAATTGACACATTTTCAGTGCTTGACAAAATTAGACGGCTTTTCTAAACTTGGTTTACAGACAAACAACGATAAAGATACAACTCCAATACGAACTTCAATTAAGCGGAAAAATTTAACGATTTATGAACTACATAAGAGGATAACAGACACATTTTACTAGATTAAACGTTCCGAACGTTTGAAGCCCAGAGAATTTGTGATTAAAAAAGCAGTCTGTATGGATTATCAGAAGAAGCTTTCGCTTCCTAATATTTCAACCTATGAAGCATGTTATTGCAGACTGCTATCATTATATTCGTTCTGTCTTCATTTGCTTTCTTCTAGGAAATCGTATGACGATTCGAAACGTTGAACGTGAGTGCATCCCTTTGGAAGGCAACGTGACCACAATTGTTGCACTGGTATACAGGGTGAAACCACTAGGGACCGTTGAAAACCATTCCACAAAATCTGAACGTGATCGGATACAGCAAGGGTACTTACGGCTTTTCAGCCTTCCTGTTTCCCGCCCTCCTGTAACGTGATAATGCAGGAGTGCAACATTAACGTGGACGTGAATAAATTGGCCAAGGGGCGCTACAAGAACCCTAGTTTCGCAAAGCCCTCGGTATCACTCATGCACATCTTTTGACCACATTAGAAACATACCCTGAGAAATTTCAACACCAAATCACCTTGACAGCTGCTCTAGCGCCTGACGGTCAGACAACCCCTTCGAACCCCTTGTGTGGGTTTTTCTACCCACAGGCGCTGCAGCTGCTGCGTGGCTGAATTGGTGTCAGAATTACTGAGAGGTACATTTGCAATGTGCACAACAGAATTGTGTGGGTTCCACTGAGGATGTTGCTGAACTAAGAGGCCTTAGAGGGGCTCTTAACCGTTGTATTTATGCATATGTTAATATTGCTCTCCCATGTGAACGCACCACAGCAGGGTGGAACATATTAGAGCTGAGAAAGTAAAAGTACCCTTTGCTGCTTTGGATCATGTTCAAAATTTATGGAATGGCTTTGAACAGTCCCTAGTGGTTCCAGACTGTACAGAGAGGTCACAGTTCGTAGCATTGATGGAAACTCATCGAGTGAAACAGAAGTGATTTCTGGCGTTCCCAAAAGTAGTATTATAGGCCCTCTGCTGTTCCTTATCTGTGTACACGAATTAAAAGACGATCTGAGCAGCCGTCTTGGGTTGGCTACAGATGATGCTGTCGTTTATCGTTTAGTAAAGTCCTCAGAAGATCAAAACAAATTGCAAAACCATTTAGAAAAGATATATGAATGGTCCGGAAATTGGCAGTTGACGCTAAATACCGAAAATTGTGCGGTCATCCACATGAGTGCTAGAAGGGATCCGTTAGCGTAACTTACACGTTAGATCAGTTAAATCTAAGGGCTGTAAATTCAACTAAATATCTAGGAATTACAATTACGAAGTATTTAAATTGGAAAGAAGACATAGGAAATGTTGCTGAGAAAGCAAACAGACGACTGCATTTTATTGGCAGCTCTACTAAAGAGACTGCTTACTGTACGCTTGTCCGTTCTCTGTTGGAGTTCTGCTGCGCGGTCTGGGATGCTTACCAGATAGGTTCAAATGGCTCTGAGCACTATGGGACTCAACTGCTGTGGTCATCAGTCCCCTAGAACTTAGAACTACTTAAACCTAACTAACCTATGGACATCACACACATCCATGCCCGAGGCAGGATTCGAACCTGCGACCGTAGCAGTCGCACGGTTCCGGACTGCGCGCCTAGAACCGCGAGACCACCGCGGCCGGCGCTTACCAGATAGGTTTAATGGAATGAGTTGAGAAAATTCGAAGATGAGCACTTCGTTTTTATATCGCGAAATAGAAGAGAGAGTGTCACGGACATGATACAGGATTCTGGATGGGCACCATTAAAACAAAGGCTATTTTCGTTGCAGCGGAACCTTCTCTCGAAATTTCAGTCTCTAACTTTCTCTTCCGATCACGAAAATATTTTGTTGACCCCGATCTACATAGTGAGAAGAATCATTACAATAAAATAAGGGAAATCAGAGCTCTCACGGAAAGATAAAGGTGTTCGTTATTTTCGCGCGATGTTCAAGAATGGAACAATAGAGAATTGTGTATGAAGTCTTAACGAGTTTTCAGCCGAGTAGCATCGTCGTCTCGTAGCAACGTTTTGATGGAATGTGTCTCCATCATCTTCAGGCGAAGTGTCGGGCTATCGTCGGTCGCGGACTTATACCTCTGCTGGACCGCTCTCCGCTTACCGCGGCCGGTCAATCACGCGCCCGCGGAATCGCCCGATGCGCCTGGATCGGCCGGTGGTTCGAGTCCCGGCGTCCGTCTCTGTCTGCTCCGTCCGCGGCCCTTGGTGTAACGGAACGTTCTTCTCTGATTTTCCTGATTTTCCAATCAGTATGATGGAGACGCATTCCATCGAATCGTTGCTACGAGATGACGATGCTACTCGGCTGACAACCCGCGAAGACGTCACATATGAAATTCGCCGAGAAGCCTGCAGTCGCAAATAGAGAATTGCTCTGAAGGTGGTTCGATGAGCCCTCTGTCAGGAACTTAAGTGTGATTTGCAGAGTATCCCTGTAGATGTAGAAGTGCAAAAATTACGGTTGCACTGGACCCAAATGGGGAGGTATCGCATTCAATCGTCCTCAGACAAAGGTTGAAACGTCCGAGGGTATGAGCAGTGTGAAAGGTTGTCAAGGACTTCTTCCTGTTGCCCATCGCAATGCAAGCTGTCGTTTTCAAACGCGAAATGTGTGGGAATCAACGCCCTGAGGAAAGGGGTGGTTTCATTAACGCTATTTACGCCACTCCTTGAGGCCTCTTCGTATTGATTTTGAGCGACGGTGGGTCTGAAATGTTATCCTCAGCCATCCATAAGAAAACCGCATGACTTTAATACTGGGAGTCGCAGTTCTGACTTGCATCGCAAAGACGTCAAAATAAGGGGTTATATGTCGGTAAGAGAGACTCTGACGACATTGCCTCTGCGTGACAAATCCACGGTGATGGACAGAATTGTGGCGAAAGTTGGTGCCAATGTGACGCCATTACCCCACCTTAAAGTACACACGAATTTTTGAGGTGTTGCCTTTTTTCGCTTGTGGCGACACCTTGCTGTTTGTAGCGGCGCGGTCCCCGAGAGCGACGTTTCAGGGCACCATGCTTTTGCTCCACGATAGTGGAAGGTTTTAGGCATCTTTGATCCAAATTTCGAACTCAAGCATCGCAATCGCAGACAACTGCGTGGTTTCGACAAACAGTTCTTATTTTATTTCGCTGTGTAAAAAAAAAAATAAAAAAAAACAAATCGTTCAAATGGCTCTGAGCATTATGGGACCCAACTGCTGTGGTCATCAGTCCCCTAGAACTTAGAACTACTTAAACCTATCTAACCTAAGGACATCACACACAGCCATGCCCGAGGCAGGATTCGAACCTGCGACCGTAGCAGTCGCACGGTTCCGGACTGTGCGCCTAGAACCACGAGACCACCGCGGCCGGCTTTCGCAGTGTAGATATGAGTCATTTGCTACGAATTATCTATCTGTCAGTCTGTATTTAAGTGCATTTTTGGATGTTTCATGGCATTATGCTTCTGTGAAGACGTTATTGACATCTGCTAAACCATTACTAAGTAAGATTTTATGATATACTTCCTAAGCTTTACACACATGAATAACCGAGCTCTAAAGATTTACAATATCCCTAATTTTGTAGGCTTCTGAAGATGAAAATTAATTTGTTGATGACTGTAGAATGAAGTAAATTTCATCTGCTCAACTGCCGACTGAATTTCAGTCGGAGATGAAAATTGTGTGTGCATTGTGGCTCTGAACTGGTATTTAAGACTAATTAACGGGTGATCAAAAAGTCAATATAAATGTGAAAACTTAATAAACCACGGAATAATAGAGGTAAAATTTGACACACATGCTTGGGTTTTATTAGAACAAAAAAAAAAACCAAAGTTCACAAAATGTACGACAGATGGCGCTGCACAGAAAAACTGCTACCGTGACGGGTGAGAGGTACGCCGATATGTCAGAGAATCGCACCATCCCCAGCCTGGCTGATAAACACCTGCTGGAACGTACGATGTTTATGCAGGATGGCGCTCCACCTCATATTGCTGGACGCGTGAAAGATCTCTTGCGCGCGTCGTTTGGTGATGATCGTGTGCTCAGACGCCACTTTCATCATACTTGGCCTCCCAAGTCCCCCGGACCTCAGTCCGTGCGATTAATGGCTTTAGGGTTACCTGAAGTCACAAGTGTATCGTGATCGACCGACATCTCTAGGGATGCTGAAAGACAACATCCGACGCCAATGCCTCACCATACTTCCGAACATGCTTTACAGTGCTGTTCATAACATTATTCCTCGACTACAGCTCTTGTTGAGGAATGGTGTTGGACATATTGAGTATTTCCTGTAATGATAATCATCTTTGCTTTGTCTTAAAAATGGTTCAAATGGCTCTGAGCACTATGGGACTCAACTGCTGTGGTCATCAGTCCCCTAGAACCTAGAACTACTTAAACCTAACTAACCTAAGGACATCACACACATCCATGCCCGAGGCAGGATTAGAACCTGCGACCGTAGCAGTCGCACGGTTCCGAACTGCGCGCCTAGAACCGCGAGACCATGCTTTGTCTTACTTTGTTATGCTAATTATTGATATTCTGATCAGATGAAGCGCCATCTGTCGGACATTTTTTGAATTTTTTTTTTTTTTTGATTCTAATAAAACCCCATGTCATTCCAAGCATCTGTGTCAATTTGTATTTCTCTATCTACATTATTACGTGATTAATTCAGTTGTCAAATGCATACTGACTTTTTGATCACCCTGTATTTATCTGCGGTTCCTTGAGACAAATGTTGGACCGGAAGTACAGGTGTTTCAGCAGCCCTACGGGCGGGTAGCTGAGATCATACCACAGGAAAATACTCATAATGTTAACACTATAGCACTCGAAGATCGCAAAATGCATTCACACATGTTATGTGATATTGTAAGAGTCTCGCTTGAAACAGTGAAACTGCAGTGTTTTGTAAAAATGACACAGGAGGAAGTTGTGGATATCTGGCTTCTGGCATCTAACCAGAAAAGGTTGCGAAAACAATATTAGAGGCAGATGCTGGCTTTGTTGTGGAAAAATCATCAGAATTTATTCGCAGTTACATAGTGGTGGACGGAACTCAGATCTATCATCACACACCTGAGTCTAAGTAAGAATTATTTTTAAGGTGTTTAAAGCAAGGAAGTCAAGCGGCCCGACTTGGAGCAGGAGAGGCACCTAAGGACTTCTTAATTTCCAGTGTCTATACTTTTACAAATAAATTCATAAAACTTTGTCAGCATGACCAGGAAGAATTTAGAATTCACACTCATGGCAGTGGAAGCTCGAAAACATAACGAAATAATTTGTTTAATATGTGAAATTTAATCATTTTTTCACTTACTAATGGCAGCATTTGTTGCTATAGGTACACTTTTCTTCATAAGTAACAGAGATGGTTCGATGAATTTTGCACTGGATACAAACCATACTTAAAGGTGTATAAAACTCCAGAATTTTCCAAATCTATTAAAAACTTTTAAAAATTGAGGTAATTAACTACAAAATTTGTGTTTTTTCTAAACATGAAGTTTAAAATGCAACAGATCATTCATTTTTTTTATAAATTAAATAAATTATAGAGTTTCATACACCTGTACGTATGGTATGTATGCTGTGCAAAATTATCGAAGAATCTCTCGAACGTATGAAGAAAAGTGTACCTATAGCAACAAATGCAGCCATTAGTAAGTGAAAAAATGATGAAATTTCACACGTAAAAAAATATTTAGTTATGTTTTCGAACGTTCACTTCAATGGGTGTGAATCCTGAATCCTTCCTGGTGATGCTGACAAAGTTTTATGAATTTATTTGTAAAATTATAGACACTGGAAATTAAAATGTCCTGTGATTCCTCTCCTGCTCCAAGTCGGTCCGTTTGACGTCCTACCCCCCTTAAAGAAAAAAGAACGAGTTTCGCACAAGGAGTAGCTATTTCATTAGAGTAACGTTCCAGGCAACATAGTGGTATCTGTCACAGCGGAAAAAATGGCATTCTAATTGGTTCCTCAACCAACTTATGCATTTGTTCCTAGTGCTTTATTTCCAATCTGGAGTATTAATGGGGAAAATTATTCATGTAACCAGAACGTCATTGTCTCTATGAATGAGTAATTTGAAAAAAGAAATTTCTTACGAACGAGAGAGAGCGTAGAGAGAGGGGCCCCGGGCAACAGCAGGGGATGCAGAAGACGTGGCTATTCGCGAGTGCGCCTGTGTCTGGAGGCGTCGAGCTCACTTCGACGACGATTTGTCCGCTGTCGGAGCTGCATTAATCTTCGGCAGGGCCACTCAGTCCGGCAATGCCCGGAGCCAGCTGAAGTCGGCGAGAAGAAGCAAAGCTCAGTTTCCTCCTTCAGGTCGGATCTGCCACCTAGTGTCATTCTAGCCTCTTTTAACCCCGTGATAAAATTCTAATCGCCATAGTGTGACTAGCTACTACCAGATAGCAGCTGCCACCAGATTACTGGCGTTTGTGAAATTTGCCTGTATTCTACTCTTCTCTCACTTCAAGTGACCCAAGAAAAATTCGACGGAATTCAGTTTCTGTGTTATTTCATTTCCAAAATGGAAAGATAGTCCAGATAACTATGCACTCAAAAAAAAAATATAATAATGGTAGTGATGGTATTAAATGATATGGGTCGTAGAGTTTTAAGCATCATATCGAAACAATATGGTTACGTTTTTGTTTGCATGTACTTGGTTCAAATCGCTCTGAGCACGGTGGGATTTAACTTCTGAGGTCATCAGTCCCCTAGAACTTAGATATACTTAAACCTAACTAACCTAAGGACACCACACACATCTATGCCCGAGACAGGATTCGAAGCTGCGACCGTAGCGGTCGCGCGGTTCCGCACTGTAGCGCCTAGAACCGCTCGGCCACCCCGGCCGGAGCAGGTACTTGTATTAAGTGTTGTCTCTGCACCGTAGGTGAATAATGATAATATGGCACAGCGCCCATCTTCATTTTATCAAATCGTCTGAAATTTTTATGTAAGCCGTTATAAACATTATTTCGGCAGACATTACGGAAATACCAGTCAAGAGTGCAAGGCTCAAGCCCGTCTCTTCTTTGACCTTTGACAGTGATTTGCTTATGTGAAAAATGGCAAGTTCAATCGTGATTGGGAGACCACATTAAACTAAGTCAGCTCGAAGCTCGGAGGAAGACAATGGCGTACCATCTCTGACCACGCCCAGTAAAGTGCAGTGGTGTTCAAATAAATCTTTGCGTTGCTGTCACTTTTAGCTTATTACGAGCGATGTACTAGGGTCGCGCCACGAGATGTCCGCTGCCAGAAGGACGAGGGAAAGTCCACCATGCGCATGCCTACGAGCTGCTCAAATTTCTCCAGGTGCGACGGAAGTGAATGTAAAACATCTTGTCCACCAGAGAGGTATCCAGGACAGGCCTCCCAGTGGAACGGAGTTGTGAATACATCGGTGTGCAAAACTTAATGATGATAGAAACTTCGCCTGACGTGTCACTGCCAAGTAAAACGGCTCGATAAAACCTGGACCTTATGTAGAAAGAACTAATACAGTACAGTACAGGTGGTAAGAAATAAATACGCAGTGGCACGAACAGAAATGTCATTTTTATCCAAACACAATAATTGCCCTGAAGTCACCGCGGATCATGATGGCCCCTGGACGTTACAAAAGACGGGACCTGGTTTTTAATAGGGTGTGTAATCACCACAGACAGCAGTGCATGGTATACCACATGTTCCCATACTGGCCACATGGTAGCTGAAGAGTTCCTGTGATAAGGCTTGCCATTTCTCCACCAGCGCGCTTGATAGCTACAGGGTGCTAGCTGGTGCATCTAGAAGTTTCGAGAGATATCCACAAGCGCATTTCCACGCGGTCGCACATTGCCATGTGTAAAAATGTAGTCAGGGCCGAATACATTCCTGAAAAGGCGTACGTGGCGAAGGAGTATAACTTCACGATAACGTTGACCGCTGACTCTACCGTGATCAGAGAACGGGCTGTCACTACGCCCACGCAACATCATGCCTCCCCACACCATAATACGTGGACACGAAAACGATAATTTTCGACAATGTTCCTGGAAGTATTATGCGTTCCCAGCTGTCGCCTTATTAGGGTACATCCAGCACTGTCGAACAATATAGTTTTGGTCGTCCAGGTGTAATGGTATGGGAAGCATTATGTTGCCTGGGCGTATTGACCTCCAAATCTTTGGACACGGCAGAGTCACCTGTCAGTTACTGTGGCACTGTATGTCTTTCCGAGGTGCCTCTTTTCGGGAATGCATTCGTCCCTGGCTTCGTTTTTATGGATCACAATACACGAAAGCATCGGACAATGCAATTGGAGGAGTTCTTGGAACGAGAGTATGTTAGCGAAATGGACTGGCCTGCCCGTTCCCCCGACTTAAATCCCATTGAAGATGTGTGGGATGCGCTTTTGCGTTTGGAAAGACGTACTGCAGAACGTCCACATTCACCACCGAGCCTCCGGCAATTGTCAACCGTGCTGTAGGAGGAATGGA
This sequence comes from Schistocerca gregaria, assembly GCF_023897955.1. Classification (NCBI taxonomy): domain Eukaryota; kingdom Metazoa; phylum Arthropoda; class Insecta; order Orthoptera; family Acrididae; genus Schistocerca; species Schistocerca gregaria. The sequence continues at coordinate 235,421,373 of NC_064924.1, read as the reverse complement.
ACGCTCTTCCACTAGGCCACTTTACCAACCATATGTCAAGTATTGGAGAACGGTGTAGAGCATGCACTGCGGTCTGTGGTGGTCACTCATCCTATTAAGAACCATGCCAAGCCCATCAGGGGAACAACGTGAATCGTGGTGACTTCATTGTAATTATTGCCTGAGTAAAACTTGCGTGTCCTTGCGTATTTCTTTCAGTTACCTCTTTACTGTATGATGAGATAAAAGAAATTATTCAGATAGTGAAGGGAGGCGAAGCTCGTGGGTGACTGGAATTCGATAGTAGGAAAAGGGAGAGAAGGAAACGTAGTAGGTGAATATGGACTGGGGGTAAGAAATGAAAGAGGAAGCCGCCTGGTAGAAGTTTGCACAAAGCATAACTTAAACATAGCTAACACTTGGTTCTAGAATCGTGAAAGAAGGTTATATACATGGAAGAAGTCTGGAGATGCTAGAAGGTACCAGTTAGATTATATAATGGTAAGGCAGAGATTCAGGAACCGGGTTTTAAACTGTAAGACATTTCCAGGGGCAGATGTAGACTCTGACTAGAATCTAAACTGTAGATTAAAACTGAAGCAACTCAAAAATTGTGGGAATTTTAGGAGATGGGACCTGGATAAACTGAAAGAACCAGAGGTTGTAAAGAGCTGCAGGGAGAGCATTAGGGAACGATTGACAAGAATGGGGGAAAGAAATACAGTAGAAGAAGAATGGGTGGTTTTGAGAGACGAAATAGTGAAGATAGCAGAAGAGCAAGTAGGTAAAAAGTCGAGGGCTACTAGAAATCCTTGGGTAACAGAAAAAATATTGAATTGAATTGATGAAAGGAGAAACGTAAATGAGAAAGTAAATGAAACAGGCAAAAAACAATACAAACGTCTCAAAAATGAGATTGACAGGAAGTGCAAAATGGCTAAACTGAAATGGCTAGGGGGCAAATGTAATGATGTAGAGGCACATATCACTAGGGGTAAGATAGATACTGCCTGCAGGAAAATTAAAGAGACCTATGAAGAAAAGAGAACCACTTGTATGAATATTAAGCATAAAGGTGGAAGAAGTATATAGAGGGTCTATACAAGGCTCATGTTCATGAGGACAATATTATAGAAATGGAAGAGAATGTAGATGAAGATGAAATAGGAGATATGATACTTCGTGAAGAGTTTGTCAGAGCACTGGAAGACCTAAGCTGAAACAAGGCCCCGGGAATAGACAACATTCCATTACAACTGCTGACAGCCTTGGGAGAGCCAATCCTAACAGAACTCTACCAACGGCTGAGCAAGAGATAGGCGAAAAACCCTCAGACTTAAAGAAGAAAACAATAATTCCAATCCCAAAGAAATCAGGTGTTGACAGATGTGAGAATTACCGAACTATCATTTTAATAAGTCATGACTGCAAAATACTAACACGAATTATTTACAGACGAATGGAAAAACTGGTAGAAGCCGACCTCGGGATGGATCAGTTTGGATTCGGTAGAAATGTTGGAACACGTGGGGCAATACTGACCCTAGGACTTATCTTAGAGAATAGATTAAGGAAAGGCAAAACTACGTTTCTAGAATTTGTAGACTTAGAGAAAGCACTTGACAATGTTCACTGGAATACTTTTCCTTCAAATTCTAAAGGTGCCTGGGGTAAAATACAGGGAGCGAATGGTTATTTACAATTTGTACAGAAACCAGATGCCAGTTATAAGAAAAAAATGGCTCTGACCACTATGGGTTAAAATATGGATTCAAATGGCTCTGACCACTATGGAACTTAACTTCTAAGGTCATCAGTCCCCTAGAACTTAGAACTACTTAAACCTAACTAACCTAACGACATCACACACATCCATGCTCGAGGCAGGATTCGAACCTGCTAGCGTAGCGGTCGCGCGGTTCCAGACTGTAGCGTCTAGAACCGCTCGGCCACCCCGGCCGGCCAGTTATAAGAGTCGAGAGGCACGAAAGGGAAGCATTGATTGGGAAGAGAGTGAGAGCGGGTTGTAGCCTATCCCCAATGTAATTCAATCTGTATATTGAGCAAGCATTAAAGGAAACAAAAGAAAAATTCGGAGTTGGAATTAAAATCCTCGGAGAATAAATAAAAACTTTGAGGTTCACCGATGACACTGTAATTCTGTCAGAGACAGCAAAATACCTGGAAGAGTAGCTGAACGGAATGGACAGTTTCTTGAAAAGGAGGATATAAAATGAACTTCAACAAAAGCAAAACGAAGATAATGGAATATAGTCAAATTAAATCGGGCGATGCTGAGGGTATTAGATTAGGAAATGAGGCGCTTAAAGTAGTGAAGGAGTTTTGCTATTTGGGGAGCGAAATAACTGATGATGGTAGAGGTAGAGAGGATATAAAACGTAGACTGGTAATGACCATGAAAGCGTTTCTGAACAAGAAAAATTTGTTAACATCAAGTATAGATTGAAATGTCGTTTCTGAAAGTTTTTGTATGGAGTGTAGCCATGTATAGAAGCTTTCGAAATGTGGTGCTACAGAAGAATGCTGAAGATTAGATGGGTGGGTCATATAACTAATGAGGTATTGAATAGAATTGGAGAGAAGAGAAATTTGTGGCACAACTTGACTAGAAGAAGGGATACGTTGGTAGGGCATATTCTGAGGCATCAAGGGATCACCAATTTAGTATTGGAGGGCAGCGTGGAGGGTAAAAATCGTAGAGGGAGACCAAGAGATGAATACACTAAGCAGATTCAGAAGGATGTAGATGAAGATCCTTGCACAGGATAGAGTAGCATGGAGAGCTGCATCAAACCAGTCTCTGGAGTGAAGACCGCAACAACAACAACCTCTTTATTATGTTTCATCAGTTCTATGTATGATCCAAGTTTCGTCAAGCTATCTTACTTGGCAGTGATAAATCATGCGAAAGGTCACCAGACTACTTGCGCAGCTGTTCAACTCCTTCAAGTAGGTCTCTCGTTTGCTAGAAGGCGATCGAATGCCGAAATTTGATAATCAAGTTTGTCGTGAAAGACCTGTACTTACAGTGTGACACGCTATCTTGCGAGACGTTGAAGACCAGGATCGAAAGCGCGTAGCGGATCAACGTTCGCCGGCTTTTGTAGCCGGGCGGTTCTAGGCGATTCATTCCGGAACCACGCTGCTGCCACGGTCGCAGGTTCGAATCCTGCCTCGGGCATGGATGAGTGTGATTCCCTGAGGTTAGTTAGGTTTAAGTAGTTCTAAGTTCTAGGGGACTGATGACCTCAGGTGTTAAGTCCCATAGTACTCAGAGCCATTTGAACCATTTTTTGATCAACATTCGTGGCTGGTCCCCCAACCAGTTGGGTGTGTTTCTAGGCGGTTTCTTACGCACGTTTAAGCAAATGCTGGAGTGTTTCTCACTTTACGCCTCAGAATATTCGTTGCACAAACAAAGAGGATCACACATAGACCGCAACCGTTCGTAAAATGGAATACAATAAATCTGCTGAAACTCGAGTTTATTTGAGATCATCCTAGACAGGGTGTACACTAACGAAAAGGAGAAGAAAGTGGCGCTATATTCGTTAGGGCAAGTGTTCCTTTCTGGTGTAGCTCGGAAAGGATCCAATATGGAACGAGACGATCTAATTATAACTCTCCCTCTCCGAGCAAGAGGAAGAGTTACATTTGTAAAAATTATTTGAGAATGAAGATATGTAGACTCATACTCCGCTGCCGAGATGGCAGGATAGCAATTTCTAATTCGCGACCGCGTAAATGCTAATTACTATAGGTGCGCCAATTTTGTTTGAGCTTGAACAACGGACTTCGTAGTCAAATAACAGCTGCAGGCTCTGAAAATGTTTGCTACCAATAGTAGCGATTTGATTGACATATAGAAAATTGTTGATAATTTTTCTTCGGCAAGCCGTTTTTCCAGAAAGCGTTAAAAGTACATACAGAAACGGGAAACTCTTGTATGTCAGCTGTGAAAATGGCTATTATTACTCTTAAAATAAACACACGTACAGCAGTTCCACATTATTAACTAGCAATTACAAGTGCTTACATAAGCAATGACTAAGGCAAGAGAGAGTGAGCAAGGTGAAGAAGAAGTGTCTAAAAGAAAATGGAACGAAAAACTTAGAAAAATTCAGAGAGAACGTTTTGTTCATTTCTATCTCAGTTACTGATATATATATAAAATAAACTGGTGCATTTGCCTAATATCGAGTAGGGCAGCCGCGAGGAATTAGCCGAGCGGTCTCAGGCACTGTTGTCATGGACCGTACGGCTGTTCCCGGCTGAGGTTCGAGTCCTCCCTCGGGCATGGGTATGTGTGTTTGTCCTTAGGATAATTTAGGTTAAGTAGTGTGTAAGCTTAGGGACTGATGACCTTAGCAGTTAAGTCCCGTAAGATTTCACGCACATTTGAACATTTTTTTTCGAGTACGACACACACGCGAGCACGCAAAAGTGCCGCAACACGACGTGGCATGGACTCGATTAATGTCTGAAGTGGTACTGGAGGGGACGGACACCATGATCCTGCAGGGCTGTCCATAAATCCGTAAGAGTGCGAGGCGTGGACATACACTCCTGGAAATTGAAATAAGAACACCGTGAATTCATTGTCCCAGGAAGGGAAAACTTTATTGACACATTCCTGGGGTCAGATACATCACATGATCACACTGACAGAACCACAGGCACATAGACACAGGCAACAGAGCATGCACAATGTCGGCACTAGTACAGTGTATATCCACCTTTCGCAACAATGCAGGCTGCTATTCTCCCATGGAGACGATCGTAGAGATGCTGGATACTGTGGAACGGCTTGCCATGCCATTTCCACCTGGCGCCTCAGTTGGACCAGCGTTCGTGCTGGACGTGCAGACCGCGTGAGACGACGCTTCATCCAGTCCCAAACATGCTCAATGGGGGACAGATCCGGAGATGTTGCTGGCCAGGGTAGTTGACTTACACCTTCTAGAGCACGTTGGGTGGCACGGGAAACATGCGGACGTGCATTGTCCTGTTGGAACAGCAAGTTCCCTTGCCGGTCTAGGAATGGTAGAACGATGGGTTCGATGACGGTTTGGATGTACCGTGCACTATTCAGTGTCCCCTCGACGATCACCAGAGGTGTACGGCCAGTGTAGGAGATCGCTCCCCACACCATGATGCCGGGTGTTGGCCCTGTGTGCCTCGGTCGTATGCAGTCCTGATTGTGGCGCTCACCTGCGCGGCGCCAAACACGCATACGACCATCATTGCCACCAAGGCAGAAGCGACTCTCATCGCTGAACACGACACGTCTCCATTCGTCCCTCCATTCACGCCTGTCGCGACACCACTGGAGGCGGGCTGCACGATGTTGGGGCGTGAGCGGAAGACGGCCTAACGGTGTGCGGGACCGTAGCCCAGCTTCATGGAGACGGTTGCGAATGGTCCTCGACGATACCCCAGGAGCAACAGTGTCCCTAATTTGCTGGGAAGTGGGGGTGCGTTCCCCTACGGCACTGCGTAGGATCCTACGGTCTTGGCGTGCATCCGTGCGTCGCTGCGGTCCGGTCCCAGGTCGACGGGCACGTGCACCTTCCGCCGACCACTGGCGACAACATCGATGTACTGTGGAGACCTCACGCCCCACGTGTTGAGCAATTCGGCGGTACGTCCACCCGGCCTCCCGCATGCCCACTATACGCCCTCGGTCAAAGTCCGTCAACTGCACATACGGTTCACGTCCACGCTGTCGCGGCATGCTACCAGTGTTAAAGACTGCGATGGAGCTCCGTATGCCACGGCAACCTGGCTGACACTGACGGCGGCGGTGCACAAATGCTGCGCAGCTAGCGCCATTCGACGGCCAACACCGCGGTTCCTGGTGTGTCCGCTGTGCCGTGCGTGTGATCATTGCTTGTACAGCCCTCTCGCAGTGTCCGGAGCAAGTATGGTGGGTCTGACACACCGGTGTCAATGTGTTCCTTTTTTCCATTTCCAGGAGTGTATCTTCTGAACAGCACGTTGCAAGGCGTCCCAGACATGCTCAATAATGTTCATGTCTGTGGAGTTTCGTGGCCAGAGGAAGTGTTTCAACTGAGATGAGTGTTCCTGGAGCCACACTGTAGTAATTCGAGACGTGTAGGGAGTCGCATTATCCTGCAGGAAATGCTCAAGTCCATCGGAATGTGCAGTGGACATGAATGGATGCAGGTGGTCAGACAGGATGCTTACGTACGTGTCACCTGTCAGAGTCATGTCTAGACGTATCAGGGGCCCCATATCACTCCAACCGGCCCCACATCATTACAGAGCCTCCACCACCTTGAACAGTCCTCTGCTGACATGCAGGGTCCATGGTTTCATAAGGCTGTCTCCATACCCGTACCCATCCATCCGCTCGTTACAATTTGAAACGAGACTCGTCCGACCAGACAATATGTTTCCAGCCATTAACAGTGCAATGTTTGTTGTTGACGGACCCAGGCGAGACGTAGAGCATTTTCTCGTGCAGTCATCAACGGTTTAAGGGTGGGCCTTCGTCTCCGAAAGCCAATATCGATGATGTTTCGTTGAATGGTTCGCATTTTGACACTGACACTTGTTGATGGCCCAGCACTGAAATCTGCAGCAGTTTGCGGAGGGGTTACACTTCTGTCACGTTGAACGTTTATCTTCAGTCGTCGTTTGTCCCGTTCTTGCAGGAACTTTTTCCGGCCGGATTCCTGATATTCAAGGTACACTCGTGAAGTTGTCGTACGGGAAAATCCCCACTTCATCGCTACCTCTCAGATGCTGTGTCCCATTGCCCGTGCGCCGACTGTAACACCACGTTCAAATTCACTTAAATCTTGACAACGTGCCATCGTGCCAGCAGTAACCATAACCGTCAATTGCGCCAGACACTTGTTGCCTTATAAAGGCTATGTCGACAGCAACGCCTTGTTTTATATGCTGGGTACCACTGGGCATGAGTCGTTATTGGACACGACGCCCATTTCATTCCGGCTCCATAAACAAGGAAACTACACCCCGTCGTGGAAACTAGACTGTAAACGTTGTGCGTTACTATTGCTTTGTATTCGAGAAATACTACATTACTATAAAATTACACCATTGTAGGGAAAAAAGATATCCATATGAATTCTTGTGTTCCATTGCAGGTTGCCAACAGTACGCTGAAATCTTAGCTTGGTTTGTTGGAGAAAAACATATACCTAAAATGATTATTTTAGCACAATTAAGTTGCAACCCCTCCTGTCGGTGGAAAATTCTCAGAAAAAAATGAAGTTCTACGTCATCCAACCACATCCTTTTAGGTAGGGAATTCAAGGGGAGAAATTATCTTTTTGGGAGTCAGAATTTGATCACGTTCTATAAACGTAACTTTTATACTTAATGTAGCACCGCGTGAGGGTTAGTACTGTGCTTCCACGTCGGTAATGGCCGTACACAGTGCGGATAGCAACATCTATGCCAGTTTCAGTACGGAACTAGGAGAGCAATGAAAGCTGTGTTATTACTGAGAGAGGCCGCGCTCTGTCGAGCACCTATCGTGTTTTACACCATTTTGCTCATACTGGAGAATAAAACTGGTAGTAGCACATACCAACCAATTACGTTTTGTAGGCTTTGTCAGGAATCAGCTAAAATTTGTCAGTGGTGTACACCGTACCGTCCAAAAACGTCAGCCTGTTCGGCACCCCACAATGTAATACACTGCTCGCCGTCTAAATTGCAGTAACATGAAGCATAATTAATAACAAAAGCTTACTTATTGGTCGTATACGGTAGAGTACGAAGGAAACATGAAATTTGTAGGTGATTTGGGGACATAAAAGGTGTGAAATATGGCACAACAGAGCTGCCACATCTGGTGGCACCAATGGCTCTATCGCTGTGATGGAGCCGCTTCATACACAACGGTAAGGAGAGGTGGGCTGTTGACTGACACAACAAGAATTGGCGTAGGAAAGTTGGACAGGAACAGAAATGATTAGAAACACCCAAATAACGAAAAACAGAAGTGTTACTTAGCTTGTAGCTTTCTCCAAGCGTTGTGAAGGAATGGTACAAAAGAACAAACGGCAATGAAGGCCAGCTAAAGAACATCGTGCAGTGTGAGGCTGCCGCTGCTAAAGCACTAGCGAGGTGCTGAAGATTGTCGAAGAGTGCGACTTATACGGGTTATGTAGCTGCCACCAGCCATCCTGTATCACGGCGGCTGTGGGCGCTCGTAGTTGGAGCTGCTGAAGGCGTGGCTCAGTGGGCGCGCATGCCTGGATCTGCCGGGACTCGAGGCCACTGCTGTCGACGTCTGTCGGAAACGTGTGCTTCCGTTGCAAACTATAAGACACCAGTTAGGGGGGCATAGATATATGATACTACTAGCTGGGCATCGAGTCGAACTTAATATGGATGACATACAAGGGTACGTCATTTCACGCTGCTTCCAGTCTATGCTACAGTTTATGACTCATAGTGGCTTTTGATTGATTGCGTGTCAGTCTCTTGGCAGCACGTTGCTCAGCTGTTTTCAGTGGGTGGGATATTTGGAGAACGTGCTGACAGGGGCACCAGACGAACACCTCTGTATCAAAGTAAGTTAGGATAGCATTGGCAACATGGGGTCTTTCGTTATCTTGCTGAAAGATAACATTACGGACACCTCTAAGGTAACGCACGGCTAATGACCTTAACAAGTCATAAATGTAGTGCCTGCATTCCAAGTTACCAACTATGCAAAAATATGGTTCAAATGGCTCTAAGCACTATGAGACTTAGCGTCTGAGGTCATCAGTCCCTTGACTTAGAACTACATAAACGTAACTAACCTAAGCACATCACACACATCCATCCCGAGGCAGGATTCGAACCTGCGACGTAGCGGTCGCACGGTTCCAGACTGTAGCACCTAGAACCGCTCGGCCAGACCGGCCGGCCGAGAGACAAAGGCAATGATCTGCAACATGCCACAATAAGAGGACATGTAAAACTGCGGAACCATAATAAACTAAAGTCCGTCCGAGCAAGCCATGTGGGCCCAACGGTACCAACTGGCCGCCATGTCATCATCAGCCCACAGGCGGATGTAGAGGAGCATGTGGTTCAGCACGCCGCTCTCCCGTGTCAGTTTACGAGACCGGAGCCGCTACTTTTCGATCAAGTAGCTCCTCAGTTTTCCTCACAAAGGCTGAGTACACCCTGCTGGCCAACAGCGCTCGACAGACCGGGTGGTCACCCATCCAAGTGCTAGCCCAGCCCGACGACCGGCCAGAGTGGCCGAGAGGTTCTAGGAGCTACAGTCTCGAACCACGCGACCGCTGCAGTCGCCTCGGGCATGGATGTGTGTGATGTCCTTAGGTTAGTTAGGTTTAAGTAGTTCTAAGTTCTAGGGGACTGATGACCTCAGCAGTTAAGACCCATAGTGCTCAGAGCCATTTGAACCATTTGTGAACCAGCCCGACGGCGCTTAATTTAGGTGACCTGACGGGAACCGGTGTTACCAGTGCGGTAAGGCCGTTGGCAGCAGAACCATAATAAGAGATTTAAGTGGCAGGCAGGTGACGTCCACGTAGGCTCAACAGCGCCCTCTTTTGTGTGATAGGGCAGGTCAGTGTTACGCAAAACTCAGTCGTCGCGGAGCCGTCATACGAAGTGGAAACGTGTAAAGAAGTGCCACTACGCCTTGCCATCACAGGATGGAATATCTCCGTGCGAGTGCGTTCGAAGGGGCTGAATGATTGGCCTCAAGGAGGTAGGTCTGTCGTTCTGTGACATTATAGCTCGTACAGGGCACGCTGCTTCAACAGTGAGGTATAAGTGGAGCCAGTGGAGGAAGGAGGACCGTCCACAGCCTGAAGGCTACTGGGCGACACGGTGTGATCACAGCACGATATAACCATCTTGTCCGCTTGTCTGTAACGGGAAGAACGGTTTCGTCCACTGTTGGAGCGACATAAAAGCTATGGTGGATGCCGGTTGGATGTCATCTTCTGTGGGCTGGACTGGTGGCATGAGTGCCGTTATGTCGGCTTCTATTGACCAACGCTGTAGAGTTTTATGGGCTCACAAACGCCGATACCGGCGTGCTGAGTGGCAAAATGTACTCTTTTGTCCTACACCAATGGCAGTATACGCGCTAGAAGCGCCGTGGTGAACTCAATTGGGCAGGTTTTATTGTTGAGTGACACAGTGGACAAATTCCAAGTTTGAGGGTTAGGTGTGACCTTGCTTATAACATGCGATCTCGCCTCCTTGTCTTGAGGGAAATCGGAACAGCTACTGCTACATCACAGTTTTAAAATCCGAGGCACAGCCCCGTCTGTAGGCCGTTCGACATGTCATGCTGCAGAGGATAATGCCTTGCCACATATGGCGAGAAATGTGCAAGCCTTGTTGGAAGAACGAAGGGTACCAATGCTTTCCTGGACTGCCCGTTCACTTGACATGTCGCCCATCGAACGTGTCTAGGATGTGGTTGTTCGGCAACTTGTTCTTCCGGTTCTCCTGCAGCACAGTTGATGGTTTGTGGACGCGCCTACAGACCGTGTAACAGAATATTCCCCACCAGCACATTCAGGCGCTCGTTGGTTCCACGCCGTGACATCTAGCGGCTCTGATTGCTGCACGTAATGGCGGTACTCCGTAACATATTTCCACAGTCACAGTGCATGTACAGGTCTGTAATGCTAATTACTTAACGGCCTTAACGGCGTAATAAATGTCACTGTGATCACGTCACTAGTTCTTGGTGTGTGACTTTTTCCAAACAGTAATGTACACTACTGGCCATCAAAATTGCTACACCATGAAGATGATGTGCTACAGACGCGAAATTTAACCGAGAGGAAGAATATGCTGTGATATGCAAATGATTAGCTTCTCGGAGCATTAAAACAAGGTTGGCGCCGGTGGCGACACCTGCAACGTGCTGACATGAAGAAAGTTTCCAACCGATTTCTCATACACAAACAGCAGTTGACCGGCGTTACCTGGTGAAGCGTTGTTGTGGTGCCTCGTGTAAGGAGGAGAAATGCGTTCCAAGAAGTTTCCGACTTTCATACACGTCGAATTGTAGCCTATCACGATTGCGGTTTATCGTATCGTGATATTGCTGCTCGCTTTGTTCGAGATCGAATAACTGTTAGCAGAATATGGAATGGGTGGATTCAGGAGGGTAATACGGAACGCCGTGCAGGATCTCAGAGGCCTCGTATCACTAACAGTCGAGATGACAGGCATCTTATCCGCATGGCTGTAATGGATCGTGACGCGGGATTAGCTGAGCAGTCTGAGTTGCTGCAGTCATGGACTGTGCGGCTGGTCCCGGCGGAGGTTCGAGTACTCCCTCGGGCATGGGTGTGTGTGTTTGTCCCTAGGATAACTTAGGTTAAGTAGTGTATAAGCTTAGGGACTGATGACCATAGCAGTTAAGTCGCATAAGATATCACACACATTTTTTTGTAACGGATCGTGCAGCCACGTATCGATCCCTGAGTCAAAAGATGGGGACGTTTCCACGACAACAACCACCTGCACGAACAGTTCGACGACGTTTGCAGCAGCATGGACTGTCAGCTCGGAGACCGTGGCTGCGGTTACCCTTAACGCTGCATCACAGACAGGAGCGCCTGCGACGGTGTACTCAACGACGAACCTGGGTGCACGAATGGCAGAACGTCATTTTTTCGGATGAGTCCATGTTCCGTTTACAGCATCGTGATGGTCGCATCCGTGTTTGTCGACATCGAGGTGAACGCACATTGGAAGCGTGTATTCGTCATCGCCATACTGGCGTATCACCCGGCGTTATGGTATGGGGTGCCATTGATTACATGTCTCGGTCACCTCTTGTTCGCATTGCCGGCACTTTGAACAGTGTACGTTACATTTCACATGTGTTACGACCCGTGGGTCTACCCATCACTCGATCGCTGCGAAACCCTACATTTCAGCAGGATAATGCACGGCCGCATGTGGCAGGTCCTGTACGGTCCTTTCTGGATACAGAAAATGTTAGTCTGCTGCCCTGGCCAAAAGATTCTCCAGATCTCTCACCAATTGAAAACGTCTGGTCGATGGTGGCCGAGCAACTGGCTCGTCACAATACGCCAGTCACTACTCCTGATGAACTGTGGTATCGTGTTGAAGCTGCATGGGCAGCTGTACCTGTACACGCCATCCAAGCTCTGTTTGACTCAATGCCCAGGCGTATCAAGGCCGTTATTCCGGCCAGAGGTGGTTAGTCTGGGTACTGACTTTTCAGGATCTATGGACACAAATTGCGTGAGAATGTAATCACATGTCTATTCTAGAATATTTGTTCAATGAATACGCGTTTATCATCTACATTTCTTTTTGCTGTAGCTATTTTAATAGCCAGTAGTGTAGTTTGTGAAGTTCCTCTTTGTCGTATCGTGTACGTCAGTCAACTCTGAGTGGGTATCGAATTTAAACTGACTGCGCGGCTATCGAGTTGTCACGGCAGCGCGCGCCCTGGCCCGCGCCATCGCTCGCAGCGAGCAGACTGTGAACTGCATTCCGCGGTCGCCGCTCGTCAGTCGCCACTGTGCGGGCAGACACACGCACCGCTGCGCGCCGGCCGCTGCGTACGTGGTCCCCCTGCAAATACCACGCAGATAGCTATCGACCGCCGCCGGCAGCGGCAACGGTAGCGCGCCCGCGGCCATGGTGGACTCGTAATGCCGAGATAATAAAGTACTACAGTAAAGGCACAGCCGGCGTACAATGGCGGCGGCCAGCCCGTCCATTGTTCGCGCGAGGCGGGATCGCGGGGGCGACTCGCTAACAAGCGAGCGGGGGGCGGCGTAATTGCTGCGACCCAGCTGCCGGCAGCGTCGCGCCACGCCGGGAGGTCTCGCGCTCCGACCGATCTTACCCATCACTCGACAAGTAACATGTGTGCCTTCAAAATACACACGAGCGACAGAAGTCATTGGATACCTCCTAAAACTGTGTCGGACCTCCTCCTCCAGGAACTCTACGTGGCATTGAATCAACAAGTCGTTGGATGGTCCCTACAAAAATATCGAGTCATCCTGCCTCTCTACCCGTCCATAATTGAGAAAGTGTTTATTGCACGAACTGACAGCTCGATTATGTCCCATAAATGTTCGATGGGACATAAGCGGGCGATCTGGGTGGCCAAATCATTTGCTCGAGTTGTTCAGAATGTTTTTCAAACCAATCGCGTACAATTGTACCCCGATAACATGGTGCATTGTCATCCATAAAAATTCCATCGTAGTTTCCGAACACGAGCTCCAAATTTTGCGGCACTGTCGTAAGGGATACGTTCGTAGTGCGTCCCTCGCTGATTTCTGCCGTTATTTCACGCAGTGCCGCTTGTCTGCTAGCACTGACAACTCTACACTAACGGCTCTGTTCTCGGACGTTAAGTGAAGGACGTTGTCGGTGGTAAAAATAATGCCCAAAATTTGGTATTGTCGAAACTCTCTTGACGCTGTGGATCTCGGAATACAGAATTCCCAAACGATTTCCGAAATGGAAGGTCCCCTGCGTCTAGCTCCATATACCTTTCCGTATTATAAGTCTGTTAATTACCGGCGTACTGTCGTAATCACGTCGGAAACCTTTTCATATGAATCGTTCCTGAGCACAAATGACAGCTTCTCCAAAGAGCTGCCATTTTATACCTTGTGTACGCGATAGAGCCGGCATCTGTATATGTGCGTATCACTGCATCATGATTTGATGTGTGGACAGATACGGGAAAGGGACTTGAAGATCTGATAGATGACGATCAGTTTGGCTTTAGGTAGGCCAAAGGCTTCAGAGAGGCAGTTCTGACCTTGCAGTTGATAATGGAATCAAAACTAAAGGGAAACTAAGACACATACATGGGATTTGTTGACGTGTAAAAAAAGCTCTACAATATAAAATGGTGCAAGATTTTAGAAATTATAAGTTCAAATGGTTCAAATGGCTCTGAGCACTATGGGACTCAACTGCTGTGGTCATCAGTCCCCTAGAACTTAGAACTACTTAAACCTAACTAACCTGCGCCCCTAGAACCGCGAGACCACCGCAGCCGGCAAAATTATAAGTAAAAGAGGGATAGAGCTACAGGGAAAACGAGGAGACACGGCTATACGTGCTGATATTCCTATTGATGGTCGTGGGCAGAAACTACGGAATCAAGCTCTTGCCCATTCTCCATACAGTCCCAGTGCGGTTTCCATGTTTTTGGTTGTTGGTTGGTTGGTTGTTTGGGGGAAGAGACCAAACTGCGAGGTCATCGGTCTCATCGGATTAGGGAAGGATGGGGAAGGAAGTCGGCCGTGTTCTTTCAAAGGAACCATCCCGGCATTTGCTTGGAGCGATTTAGGGAAATCGCGGAAAACCTAAATCAGGATGGCCGGACGCGGGATTGAACCGTCGTCCATGCTTTTGGAGCCTTGAAGTACGATATTCGTTGCATTAGCCTGTCTGGCTACAATAATGGTTTCGTAAGCAACCGCGAACGTTTGTGGTGACGTCCTTGACCGTCTTGTGTCACAGTGAGATAAATATGTTAACAGGCATGGCAATTACTTTTGAAATAATAAAATGTTTATTTACTTTTTTCATCTGGCTGCCTCTTACATGAAGTGCTTACAACTGAAATGCAGCTATTCAAGGAGGTCCGGTGTGAATTATAATTACAGTATCGCAGCGAATTTGGTACAAACGCTAATGCTTTAATGCGGAACATACTTCCGTTTGAAACAAATTAGTTCCAATTTTGGCTACCTAGTGGATATCTGGCGCCGTCCACTGTTTCTATAACAGTATGACAGTATGACATCCCTTGTCATTTGACTAGCTATAACGTGAGTGTACAGTATGGCTATCGAGAAGAGAGACCGTGCACTGTTAGCAGAACATTTGTGCGAACGGCAGCAATTAATATTGCTGCATTCTAAGGAGAGGCCCGATGTCATTAAATGGTTTAAAGAAGATGATAATGAAATTCGAAAACACGGGTGAACCTTGTGCTTCACCTAGAAGAGGAAGGCGTCTTATCTTGGTGAAAGTTGATGACTAGGTTTCGGTTGTTGTAACGGACCACTGCTCGTGCAGTGTCCGACAATCGTCCATCCCATGGTCAACAGTGCTGAAATTAATGCGGTCTATATTATACTGGTACCCAAACAAGATCTAGACGGTGCTTCTATTGTAACCTTATGATCCACAGCAACGATCTGAATTTGCTTTTCGGTTCCAGTCATGGATCGAAGCTGGTGTCACGTGGCCGGGCAGTACCCTATGAACTGACGAGGCACATTTTACACGGCAAGGTGGGTATTGTGCACGAACAGCCGCTGTAGTATATCACTGTGTAGTGTGGATTCACAACGCCGGCCGCGGTGGCCGTGCGGCTCTAAACACTTCAGTCCGGAACCGCGCAACTGTTACGGTCGCAGGTTCCAATCCTGCCTCGGGCATGGATGTGTGTCATGTCCTTAGGTTAGTTAGATTTAAGTGGTTCTAAGTTATAGGGGACTGATGACCTCAGATGTTAAGTCCCATAGTGCTCCGAGCCATTCTTTTGTATTCACGAGCGTCTTTATTCTCGGTCCATTCTTCTTCGAAGAGACGCATCCAGGGGGCCAGTCAGGTGTTTGTCTGCACGTTATCGAGACCTAAGAGTACATCACGTGATTCCTGCTTTGGAAGAGTGCAGCTATGCCGAAACCACTAGCTTCGTGCAAGATGGGTAATGATAAAATCAATATTGTGCTTTTCTCACGTTTTTGTTGTCTTATGCCCATGTTGCTAACCCATTACATATGGAAACATATATGGTCGTCTATCATGCATTCACAGTGCCAAATTTGCACGTGGTGGCCAAATCGGTGTAAATCGATTCCATATTAATGTATCACCATATCTATCAAGTTTTGCTGACATACGACAGTTACAGCCCATACTGGAGCCCCGTGTGTAGCTGCACTTTAATCATAACGACCTGGTAAATTCGACATTGGCATACAGTACAGGCCTAGCACGTGGTGTGGTATTATGGGGTACAAATAGGTGCACACACGATCACATTTGACTCACGCAGCTTAGTAACTTGGACTGCATCCTTTACGTATTTGAATTAGTAAATTAATTGATAATATGGAACAAGAGCCAGCCAGACCCCGTCTGGGGTTGATCAGTTGCCTGGTGCGAGTCTTTCTATTTGACGCCACTTTGGAAACTTGCGCGTCGAACTAGATGAGATGACACGATTAGGGTAACACAAGCACCCAGTCCCCGAGAAAAGCTATGCAGCGACACTAATCTCTAGACTAAGGGCCTGTAACTGTGCCTCGTCTTCCATGTCTCCGTGATGTTAAGTTTCAACAAGATCATGCAAGACCGCGTGAGACCCATGCTCTCCTGACTTACCTCCATGAAGCTTGTCGACTGTTGCCCAGACCAGAGTGTTCTCTAGATCCCTCACCAATTGAGAGCATATGATCACGCTTCGTTGAAAAACTGACGTTCCGTCAATCGCCAGGCACTACGACCAATGAACTCTGGTATAAGATTAATGCAGCATTGAGTGACGCAGCCACATCTGTCATCGAAGCCGAGGTCCGCTCAGTGCCCAGCCGGATCAGAGCCGCTGCTGTAGCAGGAGGTACTGTGTCTGCGAAAACTAGTCCATAGATGGCCACTGATGGAATCGTGTATGCGATTGGGGTTAGACACCTCAGCGCCAATTAAGACATGAAGACGGTGTACTGAAGCATCGAAAGTGGTAGCTACATAATAAATAATATCGAAAGGACGGTTGTAGGTGCTCCATTTCATTACATAATTGAACGGCCTAAGTCCCTTAGATCTCTTGCCGAGGTAAGGTCGGTTGCATGCATCAACGATGCAGATAACCGCACAGTATGTGCAACACAATGGAGGGGTATCTGTGGAGAGCCAGACGAACCCGTGATTCTTGAAGAAGGGCAGCAGCATTTTCAACAGCTGCAGGGGCAAGTCTGGATGACTAACTCATCCGGCCGTGCAAAATTAGCCAGCATGCTCCTGCTATGTTGGAACTGCGAAAAGCTAAGAGCAAGGGGAAACTACGACTGTTATGTTTCCCGAGGAGATCCAGCTCTATTGTAAAGCTTAGTGATGACGCCATACGATTGCGTAAAATATTCCGGAGGTAGAACAACCCCCCAATCGGATATCCGGGCGTGCACTACTCTGGAGGACGTCGTCAACAGGAGAGACAAAACTGGCATTCTTCGGATCGGAGCGTGAACTGTTGCATCCCATAATTGGGTAGCTAGGCTACAGAATTTAAAAAAGAGAAATATATAGGTTGAAGTTAGATAAACTGAGGTTCAATGAAGTGCGGCGGGAGGAACAGCAGGACTTTTGGTGAGGTCAGTACGCAGTTATCAGCACAAAACCAAACAGAGGTAACGCAAGACTAGGCTTAATAGCGATTAAGAAAATACGAATTCGAGTAAGCTACTTTGAGCAGCATAGTGAACGCTTTATTGTAGCCAAGACAGACACAAGGCAAATACCTACCACAATAGTACAAGTTTATACATGTACTAGCTCCGCAAATTATGAAAAGACTGAAAGAATGTATGATATAAGCAAACAATGTAGGTAGTTAAGGTAGATGAAAATTTAATTGTGATTAGTGAATGGGATCTCATGGTAAGAAAAGACAGAGAAGGAAAAATGGTAGGAGAACATGGACTGGGGAAAGGAATAAAAGAGGTATCCATCTGAGAGCGTTTAGCACAGGACAATCTAATCATCGTTGACATTTGATTTAAGTATCATGAGGGAAGGTAGTATACGTGGAAGAGTCTTGTGGACACTGGGAGGTTTCAGACTAACTTTATTACAATGGTAAGACAGAGATTTAAAAGTCAGATTTTAAACTGTAAGACTTTCCTAATGCATGTGTGGTGTCTGAACACTATGTATCCTTTATGAACTACAGATTAGAACTGAAGAAATTACAAAAGGGTTGGAAATTAGTGAGACGTGAGCTCGATAAACTGAAAGAACGAGAGGTTGTTGAAAGTTTCGAAGGGAAGATTAGGCAACGTTCAACTGAAACAGAAGAGAGGGATACAATAGGAGACGAATCGGTGTCTTTGAGAGATGAAATAGTGAAGGCAAGAGAGGATAACTTAGGTAAAAAGACAGGACCCAGTATAAGTGCTCGGTTAACATGCGAGACAGTGATTTAATGGATGAAATAAAATATAAAAATCAGCAAATAAAGCAGGCGGAAGGGAATACAGACGTCTAAAATATGAAACTAATACGATGTGGAAAATAGCTAAGGAGGAATGCCTGGAGGACCAATGCAAGGCTGTAGCAAAATGCGTGACTAGGGCAAAGATAGATACTGCTTACAGGAATATTAAAAAGGCCTTTCAAGACAGGAGAGGAAGTTGTATGAATATCAAGAGTTCAGGTGGCGAACAGTTACTAAGCGAATAAGAGAAAGTTGAAAAGTATAAAAAATATTTGAGGGTCTGTAACGGGTGGCCAGGAACAGGCTGAAAAGCTAGTAGAAGTGGTGCAGGGCAGGTTATGTTGAGAAACAGCTGTTAATAAAAAATCGATACGTTCCGCCGTGTCAGAGGTACTTAACATTGAAGTTAGCCAATCAGGTCGCTGGGCTCCGAATTCATGCGGCCCGCCAGAGTCGGTGTCGCCAAACGTTGTTCCTCGTTTTGTTTACTGACACTGAACAAGGCACCCACACAAAAACTGGACATGGCGTGGTTGTAGGGATCGAACCCGAGCCAAACGCTGAGCAGCTCCGTGCGCTTTCATTTACGCTATGAGAACAGCTGGCACTATTTGTATCTGGCGGGCCGCTAGAATTTGAGCGTGCATCTGTCTGAGTGGGTAACTTCAATGCTAATTAACTTGGGAAAGACGTAACGTATCAAATGTTATTCTTAACAATTATTTTTCAGCATAACTTATCTTGCGACACGCTTACAAGATTTTCAGAATATTTCTGACCAATCTGTATAGTGGAAACAAATTTGAGGACACTGTTTTAGAAAGACAGTAACAGACTGACAGGAGGTTGGACGAGCTGGTTTATTAAGTGGGTAATTCTTAACTATCTTTATTAAAACAAAAAATTTTATCGAAATTGCGGCCATTGGGCCCAATTAAAAGAAACAGATCTGAAGCAGTTAGGTGTGCCGGGCACGTTACAAAAAATTTGATGAGAAGAAATTTGAATTCAATGGTTAGGTCCGGAGGCCACCTTACCAAAAGCGTTTACAATTTGAATTTAATGATTAGGCCCAATGGTCATTTTATCAAATATCTTAAAATCTGAATTTGATTGAAACACAACAGGCACTATAAAAGGAGCCATGAGTTGAATCCAGAAATTAGACGCGACGACTACTTTACCAAAAAACATTTTAAAATTTGAATTTAACCGAGCAGGCACACCAGACACCAAAAATAAGAGGTAGAATATCTAGCTCCGATAATCTGAATCTTCACAGGCTGAATTTTAATGTATACAATTACAAACACGAAGTTTCGTTCAGGAGCACCTGTTTGAAAGGAAAAAATCGTAGTCTTATCCAGGTTCTGACAATGGGCAGTAGTTCCCTGCCACATCTGCCGTTAGCGGAGGTGAAGCCGTTTCTCTGCCAGCGGCGGTCACGGTTGTCTACCAACGCAACGTTGAGCATTTCACTGCGCACGAGGAACGTTCTGTCTCCGAACGCCTCGCTGCTCGACAATGACACGACGTTTATATCCGACACAACTTCCGAAGGACGAAAACCGACTTTCGGAAACCGTTTTGCGCTGTCGTGTTTACATGTTAGACCTGAAGCGGATTTGCTAGCTCAGTCAAATACGGTGTCTGGAAAACAGCTGTTCCCGTTTCTGCTTTGGTCAGCAAAATCGCTATTTCTCTTTACTTAAACGTTAGAGGTAGAAAACTTCATACTCTGTCTAATACTTATATTTCCCTTTCGGTGCACAGTAAGTCACTCTGTACATATTAGCTGAATGCTTTGAAAAACAAGACGTAACCTGACAAAGCAGGTTTCAAAAATGTTTGTGCTTTTACGAGGGGCGAAAATCGATTGTGGAAGTGGAAAACCGGCAGCTAGAACCAGATTGATGGAATCGATTTTGTAGTGTTCACATGCCCAACCAGAAGCGGTATTGGGAAGCCGGTTTACGAAATCCGGTTTTAGGGAGCCCCGTATAAACATAGTGTGCGCTGTCATCGCGCGTCCCTTAGCGCCGAGGCTAAATTTGAGTTTGTGCAGCCAGCAGACGCGGAAAGGTGCTGTGCCCATTACGCCACAGCAGGGTCGCTGGAGTAGACGACAATTCCTCAAAATTAGTGAGATCTTTGAGGGAGGCACCTATGTCAAAACAATTTCTCCTGGTGAGAGAGAAGATATACTTCATGAAAAATGTAATAATTCAAATTCCAGAAGAGACACGCGATTATAGGAGTCAGTACTATCGAGCCATCAGCTTTGTAAGCCATGGCTACAAAATTTTAACACGAAATGTTTACAGCAATATGGAAAAATTGGTAGAAGCCGACGTGGGGAATGTCAGTTTCGATTCTAGCGAAATGTGGGATAACGTATGGCAATACCGATGTTACATTTCAGTTTAGTAGTGTTGTGACTAAACGGAACTATTTTCGTCCGGACATAGCTGTCTGTGGGTTCTTTGATTGTTCTAGAAGAAGACTCTTCAAAGTAGAAGACACAAATGTTAATTCACTGCGTTACTGCGTTACTGAATAAAAGGTTTACTTAACACTGACATCCTTCTTTGCCACAGGAGTACTGGCTTATTTACATCTACATCTACATCCATACTCCGCAAGCCACCTGACGGTGTGTGTCGGAGGGTACCCTGAGTACCTCTATCGGTTCTCCCTTCTATTCCAGTCTCGTATTGTACGTGGAAAGAAGGATTGTCGGTATGCTTCTGTGTGGGCTCTAATCTCTCTGATTTTATCCTCATGGTCTCTTCGCGAGATATACGTAGGAGGGAGCAATATACTGCCATAGACTAGCAAAGTATCACTTGATGCATTTATTAGAAAACTGTTGTCTTGCCAGTAAAGTTGTTCTGGGCAGTTTACCGGATTGTCAGTGTTCCGATATAACGCCAAGCGCCGGCAAGACGACCAGGAACGTTCAGCAGAGAAGGCTGTGAGTCGACGTCAGCCAATAGTCGGCAGCCAATAGACGAGACAGGAGCGGCCTCTGCTTGAAGAGAACATAGGCGCCGCACCGCCTAGCCGCGGCCGAGTTGAAGTCGAGTGGACCTACGAACGCTACAGCAGTGACTTAGGAACTACGTTGGCTCACTTTTATTACAAATTTTATATACTGAAGAGCTTAGTTAAGTTTGTCTGTCGCTCCTTACTTGCGACACGTCTATATCTCACAAAGTTAGGTATTGTATTCATATCCTATTCTAATAAACTCGATTAATACGATTTGCTTGAATTGTTGTCTAGCGATACGAGAAAGCAGCTTTCCTAGGCACTCTACATTTGACAAGTGGGCAGAACACAACAGTTAGTATATAAAATTGTTCGACATTTCGGCCATTATTGCAAGTGGCCTTCCTCAGGGGTGTACTGAGCCGCCTCCTGAACGAGAGAGACATTAGATCTTATACAAGGTGGTCCGTTGATAGTGACCGGGCCAAATATCTCACGAAATAAGCATCAAACGAAAAAACTACAAAGAACGGAACTGGTCTAGCTTGAAGGGGGAAACCAGATGGCGCTATGTTTTCCCGCTAGATGCCGCTGCTATAGATCAAAAGTATATCAACTGTTTTTTTAATAAGAACCCCCATTTTTATTACATATTCGTGTAGTACGTAAAGAAATATGAATATTTTAGTTGGACCACTTTTTTTCGCTTTGTAATAGATGGCGCTGTAGTAGTTACAAACGTATAAGTACGTGGTATCACGTAACATTCCGCCAGTTCGGGTGGTATATGCTTCGTGATACATTACCCGTGTTAAAATGGACTGTTTATCAATTGTGGAAAAGGTCGTTATCGTGTTGATGTATGACTATTGTGATCAAAATGCCCAACGGGCGTGTGCTATGTAAGCTGCTCGGTATCCTGGACGACATCATCCAAGTGTCCGGACCGCTCGTCGGATAGTTACGTTATTTAAGGGAACAGGAACTGTTCAGCCACATGTGAAACGTCAACCACGACCTGCAACAATTGATGATGCCCAAGTAGGTGTTTTATCTGCTGTCGCGGCTAATCCACACATAAGTAGCAGACAAATTGCGCGAGAATCGGGAATCTCAAAAACGTCGGTGTTGAGAATGCTACATCAACATCGATTGTACCAGTACCATATTTCTATGCACTAGGAACTGCATGGCGACGACTCTGGACGTCATGTACAGTTCTGCCATTGGGCACAAGACAAATTACGGGACGATGACAGATTTTTTGCACGCGTTGTGTTTAGCGAGGAAGCGTCATTTACCAACAGCGGTAACGTAAACCGGCATAATACTCACTTTTGGGCAAATCCACGGTGGCTGCGACAAGTGGAACATCAGCGACCTTGGCAGGTTAATGTATGGTGCGGCATTATGGGAAGAAGGATAATTGGCCCCCATTTTACCGATGCCAATTTAAATAGTGCATTGTATGCTGACTTCCTACGCAATGTTCTACCGATGTTACTAAAAGGTGTTTCACTGCATGACAGAATGGCGATGTACTTCCAACATGATGGATGTCCGGCACATAACTCACGTGCGGTGGAAGCGGTATTGAATAGCATATTTCATGACAGGTGGATTGGTCGTCGAAGCACCATACAATGGCCCGCACATTCACGGGATCTGACATCCCCGGATTTTTTTCTGTGGGGAAAGCTGAAGGATATTTGCTATCGTGATCCTCCGACAACGCCTGACAACATGCGTCAACGCATTGTCAATGCATGTGCGAACATTACGGAAGGTGGAATACTCGCTGTTGAGAGGAATGTCGTTACACGTATTGCCAAATGCATTGAGTTTGACGGACATCATTTTGAGCATTTATTGCATTAATGCGGTATTTCCGGGTAATGACGCTGTAGCAGCACGCGTTCTCAGAAATGAATAGTTCTCAAAGGTACATGTATCACATTGGAACAACCGAAATAAAATGTTCAAACGCACCTGCGTCCTGTATTTTAATTTAAAACTGTCCGCTGAACTTGTGTGCCATATGTTTGTGACTATTACACGCCGTCTATCACAAAGGGAAAACAGTGGTCCAACTAAAATATTCATATTTCTTTACGTACTACACGAATATGTAATAAAAATGAGGGTTCCTATTTAAGAAACGCAGTTGATATCCGTTTGACCTATGACAGCGCCATCTAGCAGGCCAACCATAGCGCCATCTGGTTTCCCCCTTCAAGATAGACAAGTTTCGTTCTTTGTAGTTTTTTCGTTTGACGCTTATTTCGTGAGATATTTAGTCCGGTCACGGTCAGTGGAGGAACCTGTTTGCGTAGTTTGATAGGGTACTTGAGGATATGAAGAGGGGTGTTAGGCGTTCTTTATTGGTGTATATATTATTCCATGGCATTGGTTCATAAAGAAATGCTTGATTGGTGTTTACATTATTTCTTGTCACTGGTAGAAAGAGGCGAATTAGGAACGGGCGGTAGCTGTGACGTAGTGCTGTTTACTTGTTCCCAGGTGCGGGCTGCGGCGGGCCTGCTGTCTGTGTACTTACGACCACCGCGGTTTCCCTCTCGCCTGTTCGATTGCTTTGCGCCCGCTTTCCTCCCGTAGCTGTGTCACTGCTGGACGTTGGACACCGAAAGCCTGGACCCGTCCTCTCTATTAATGTTGGCTGGTCGCTTGTCAATTTCTAAAGCCTCTTTAATCTTCCTCCTAATTGTAATGGCTGCTTCGCCAGTACGTGGGCTTCACGGAATATTTACGCAAGTACATTTCATCACAAACTTTAACAACTGTCGCTCTTCTACTCGGTGATGTTGATTGCTGTAGCTGAGGTCATGAACTAGGCTGAGCTTTCGCTTGCAAGACACTATACTGACCTCAGTGTGAGGACGCTGCAGTGCTGAGGGAGGGGGGTGGTCTACAGAAGCACCTCACATACGTCGTTGCGAATTGCAGCGAGCTCTTGCTAATGTTTGTGGTATCGATATGCGTTATCGACTTTGGTGTGACACCGGGACCTCTGTACAATACCTCAAGGAAGTAGGTTGAACGAATGCAAACCTACGTTGGTAGTATTTGTTCGTTTAGAAAAAGCTTATGACTGTTTTGACTGGACTACAATCTTTGAAATTTTTATCGTACAGACGATAAAATACAAGGGGCGAAAGGATATGCGTAACTTAAACATACACCAAAATGCCATTATAAGGGTTGATGGACATGAAAGGAAAGCAGAAGTTGAGAAGCTAGTGAAATTTGGTTGTAGGTTATTCCTAATTTATTCAGAACAAGTAGTACAGGAAACGAAAGAGAAATTTGGAAAGAAAAATAAAGTTCAGGCAGAAGGTATAAAAACTTGTAATTCCGTTAGAGACCACAAAGAAGTTACAACAGCAGTTGACCGGAAAGGATATGTCTTTAATAGGGATTATGTGTTGAAAATCAACAAAAGTAACACAGGATTAAACCAATGTAGTCGAATTAAATAAGGCGACGCTAAGGGTATTAGATTAGGAACTGAGTGACTAAAAGTCGTAAACGAGTTTTATTATTTTTGCAGAAAAGTAACTCATAACGGTAAAAGCAGAGGATATAAAATATAGGCTAGTCAAAGTAAGAAATACATTTCTCGAAAACAAGAATTAGTTTACATCTAATGTTAAGTTAAGAGGTAGGAAGTATTTTTATGAAGGCATTTGCCTGGAGTGTAGCCTTGTACGGAAGCTAAACGACAAAACGGTTCAGACCAGTAGAGAACAGAAGGTTTCAAAATGTGGTGCTGCAGAAAAATGCTAAAGGTTTGGTGGGTAGATCGAATAACTAATGAAGTGGTACTTTGTAGCACAACTTGACCTATGAAGGGATCGGTTGGTAGGACATAACCTGAGACTTCAAGTAATCGTAAATTTTGTGACGACGGGAGGGGGGGGGGGGGGGGGGAGGGAAGGGACCGTAAAAGCTGTAGAGGGAGACATAGGTATGAATACAGAAATCAATTTCAGTTGGATGTACTGCGTGGTTTTAATTAAACACATTGCAGTTCAGCTGCTCATGTAGGTTCAATGAGTGTTGTAATTACCATGTGACAGCAAAACTTGGCAGATATGCTAATGCAGGAAAATTAGTTCCAATTTTGGCCACCAGGTGTACATCTGGCGCTGTGCAGCATTTCGTCAATGTTCCCTGTGCTCATATTGAACAGTGAGCGACGATTAATAATAAAAACAACACTATACCTTTCTCACTTCTTTGACCGTTTCTGCCCTAGTCCCGTTCCTAACCCACTACATACAGAAACATTTATATGTGCCTTTGTGGCATTCAGAGCGTCAGATTTGCACCTGGTGGTCAAAACGTAACTAATTTTTTTTTGTTCAATGTAAATCGGTTCCACATTAACGAATTAGCATACCTATCAAGTTTCTCTGCCATAAGGTAACTACAGTCCACACTGGATCTCTGTGAGTAGCCACACTTATAACAACCAGGTAGTTGTTACTCCGGGATGAAGAGTTTTGCATAGGATAGACTAGCGTGGATAGTTACGTCAGACCAGTATTCAGGTTGAAAACAAAAACAACACCAACAACAAAAACAAAAGAACCAAGGTAGAACAATAAGATTCACAGAATAAGACAAAATCCACAGATTACAAAGGGTGTATGGCGAGGATGCTGTCTTTCTTCCCTACTATTGAACCTGCACATCGAAGAAGCAATGGTGTAAATAAAAAGTTTTAAAGCGGAATTGGAATTCAGGGTGATGAATAACTATGTCCATATTCGCTAATGGCACAATGGCATACGTATTGTGACTGCAAGCGAGTAAGAGATACAGGACGGGCTGAGTGGCCTGAACTGTCTGTTGATTAGAGAATATGGACTGACAGTGGACGAAAGAAAGACACAGATAATGAGCAGTGGCGATAAAGTTAACATCAGCATGTGGGCTACATAATAGAGGAAGTGACAGAATTCTGCCAACACGGAGGCAAAATGGTTCAAATGGCTCTGAGCACTATGGGACTTAACTTGTGAGGTCATCAGTCCCCTACAACTTAGAACTACTTAAACCTAACTAACTTAAGGACATCACACACATCCATGTCCGAGGCAGGAGTCGAACCTGCGACCGTAGCGGTCGCGCGGTTCCGGACTGTAGCGCCTAGAACCGCTCGGCCACCCCAACCGGCGGAGGCTAAATAACGCAAAACAGGCATGAGAAGGAGAGCATAAGCAACACATAGCAAGGTACACAGAGGATATTGCTCGCTGTAAGAAACCTTCTAGTATGGAGCATAAGCCTTCATGTGAAGCATAACAAGATGTAACGGGTATTAAAGCAGATACATCTATTGGTGACTGAGGGCAGTGTACTGAACTACATTGCATCAACCAATCAGACGTCTAATGTTCCTCATCCCCCTTCCTCTTTCCACCCCCACCCCGTCAAGAAAGTTACCTCTGTGGACTGCCCTGTGTTGATAATTACGAGTAGACGGCGTATTTGCGTCGCCAACGACGAAGAAAACGTTAACTGGTATTAGACTTCGAGAAGCTGGAGACTAGGAAAGAAAGATTCAGATTTTCGGAACATCTTCTACGTTTTGTAAATATCTGTTTGGGACATTCAGCTGCCACCTGCAGCCAAAAAACGATTTCTAACCAAGTTATTAATACACCAATGTGCAAAATATAAGGGTGAAGATAACTTCTTGCATATGCGTCACTGCCAAGCAACATATCTCGATGAAATTTGGACCATACGCAGAAAGAAATTACACATGTAGTAAAGTAGCAAAGGAGGTAACTGAAAGAAATACCCAAAGAGACGAACAGAAATAACACTTCTATACTTTTATTCAAAGGTAATAATTACACTTCAGTCACCGCGATTTATGATGTTTCCTTTGGCTTTCCAAAAGGTGGAACATCGTTCTTAATACTCGTAAGTCTGCAAAGTGCTACCATCCTGTGCTCCAGTACGTCTCCCCAACGCACCCCAAAGACGCTCGACGGGATTAAGTCGGGGTAACAAGCCGGGAAGTCAATTCGGCGAAAATCATCTCATTCCAAGGACTCTTCTACCTGCACTGTTCGATGCCGTGGCGTATTGTCATCCGTAAAAATGAAGCCAGGCCTGCATCCCTAAAAAGACGAACCCACTTCTCTTTGTTCCATTCACTATGCTCGTAACATTGCGAACGGTGCCGCCGATGTGGTGTTGTCAGCGGAACCTAACATGCCAGTCGTCGGGCAGGAAGGGCACCACCATGCAGTCTCCGTGCCACTCTTTCGGCTGAGATTGCGTGCTTTGCATCAGCATCTATATGTACACTCCTGGAAATGGAAAAAAGAACACATTGACACCGGTGTGTCAGACACACTATACTTGCTCCGGACACTGCGAGAGGGCTGTACAAGCAATGATCACACGCACGGCACAGCGGACACACCAGGAACCGCGGTGTTGGCCGTCGAATGGCGCTAGCTGGGCAGCATTTGTGCACCGCCGCCGTCAGTGTCAGCCAGTTTGCCGTGGCATACGGAGCTCCATCGCAGTCTTTAACACTGGTAGCATGCCGCGACAGCGTGGACGTGAACCGTATGTGCAGTTGACGGACTTTGAGCGAGGGCGTATAGTGGGCATGCGGGAGGCGGGGTGGACGTACCGCCGAATTGCTCAACACGTGGGGCGTGAGGTCTCCACAGTACATCGATGTTGTCGCCAGTGGTCGGCGGAAGGTGCACGTGCCCGTCGACCTGGGACCGGAGCGCAGCGACGCACGGATGCACGCCAAGACCGTAGGATCCTACGCAGTGCCGTAGGGGACCGCACCGCCACTTCCCAGCAAATTAGGGACATTGTTGCTCCTGGGGTATCGGCGAGGGCCATTCGCAACCGTCTCCATGAAGCTGGGCTACGGTCCCGCACACCGTTAGGCCGTCTTCCGCTCACACCCCAACATCGTGCAGCCCGCCTCCAGTGGTGTCGCGACAGGCGTGAATGGAGGGACGAATGGAGACGTGTCGTCTTCAGCGATGAGAGTCGCTTCTGCCTTGGTGCCAATGATGGTCGTATGCGTATCTGGCGCCATGCAGGTGAGCGCCACAATCAGGACTGCATACGACCGAGGCACACAGGGCCAACACCCTGCATCATGGTGTGGGGAGCGATCTCCTACACTGGCCGTACACCTCTGGTGATCGTCGAGGGGACACTGAATAGTGCACGGTACATCCAAACCGTCATCGAACCCATCGTTCTACCATTCCTAGACCGGCAAGGGAACTTGCTGTGCCAACAGGACAATGCACGTCCGCATGTATCCCGTGCCACCCAACGTGTTCTAGAAGGTGTAAGTCAACTACCCTGGCCAGCAAGATCTCCGTATCTGTCGCCCATTGAGCATGTTTGGGACTGGACGAAGCGTCGTCTCACGCGGTCTGCACGTCCAGCACGAACGCTGGTCCAACTGAGGCGCCAGGTGGAAATGGCATGGCAAGCCGTTCCACAGGACTACATCCAGCATCTCTACGATCGTCTCCATGGGAGAATAGCAGCCTGCATTGCTGCGAAAGGTGGATATACACTGTACTAGTGCCGACATTGTGCATACTCTGTTGCCTGTGCCTATGTGCCTGTGGTTCTGTCAGTGTGATCATGTGATGTATCTGACCCCAGGAATGTGTCAATAAAGTTTCCCCTTCCTGGGACAATGAATTCACGGTGTTCTTATTTCAATTTCCAGGAGTGTATATTCTGCAAATCACCCTTAAGTGCCTAGCAGAGGGTTCATCGAATCACCTTTACAATACTTCTCTATTATTACACTTTCATAGCGCGCGGAAAAAATCAACTCGTATATGTTTCCGTGCGAGCTCTGATTTCTCTTATTTTATTACGATGGTAGTTTCTCCCAATGTAAGTCGGAGTCAATAAAATAGTTTCGCATCCGGAGAAGAAAGTTGGTGATTGAAAATTTGTGACAAGATTTCGCCACAACGGAAAACGCCTTTGTTTCAACGATATCCACCCCAAATACTGTGTCGTGTCTGTGAGACTCTCTCCCCTATTTTTCTATTACACTAAACGTGCTGCTCTTCTCTGAACTTTCTCGATGTACACCGTTAATCCTATCTGGTAAGGAGTCTTTCGTTCGCCTTTCCCACAAAATTTTCTATGTAATCTTTCCAATTTAAGTTGTTCATAAATGTAATTCCTAGATATTTAGTTGAGTTTACGGGCTTAAGATTTGACAGTTTTTTTTCGTGTAACCGAAGTTTAGTGGATTCCTTTTATTGCCGGTCGCGGTGGCCGAGCGGTTCTAGGTGCTTCAGTCCGGAACCGCGCGACTGCTACGGTCGCAGATTCGAATCGTGCCTCGGCCATGGATGTGTGTGATGTCCTTAGGTTAGTTCGGTTTAAGTAGTTCTAAGTTGTAGGGACTGATTGATGCTAAGTCCCACAGTGCTCAGAGCCATTTGAACCAATTTGATTCCTTTCAGCATTCCTGTGGTTGACCTCTCACACTTCTCATCATTTAGGACGTGAGTTTACTAGACGATAAACGTTAGGGTCATCCGCAAACAACCTAAGATGGCTGCTCAGATTGTCTCCTAAATAGTTTATATAGATAAGTAACAGCAGAGGGTCTATAACACTATCTTGGGGAACACCAGAAACCACTTTTATTCTACACCATGACTTTCCGTCAGTTACTATGACCTGTGACCCCTGTGACAGGAAATCACCAATCCAGTCGTGTAACAGACGACAACTCCTTAAGCACGCAATATCACTACAAGCAGTCCTGTTAAACGTGGTTGAAGTTGCACCCGCTGTTCCACGTGGTCCCATATTGCCTGTTGCACATTGTAGCAGTCATCAGGTGCTGTACATGGTCATGATTGCCCATCTCCTCTCCTTCGAGCGGCAGCGTCTGTGGTTCGAAAAGCTCCCCGTGCACCATGCATGTGAAGTAATGCAATGCCAAATTGCTGGGCTACACTCATCACACTTCGTCCTTCTTTCAGTTTCTCAATGATTCTTCCTCGTGTCAAGTCATCCAGATGTTGTCTGTGGACATTGAAGAACGCCACTACATTGCACCGTAATTGCTCGCTGACTGACGCAATCTGTCTCTTATCGTGTCTTCAAGAGCGTCGTGTTGCGGCGGCAGCCCCATTTGGAGCTATTGTGAAGCACATCTCACGCTTTGTGTCATACAGAATTCTGTGCACGACTGGGAGAGCTCTGGCAACATGCTCCCGTAATTTAATTCATTTCCACCAAGCGACTAAAATATGTTACTTTTCCGGTGTCGTCCTTAAGCTTTTCAGAGCAGTATTTTTGCAGAAAATCACAAAAGTGTTTCATATTTAATATCACTGAGAGATTATTAGTGAAAGAGCAGAGATGGCCAGGAAATTTAGAATTAAATGTGTAGAATATGTGACAAGGATGCCACATGCGGAAGAACTGTTAGTAGCAACGCTCCTCTCTGATGCTGTATCTGATGCTTCAGAGTTTGTAAATTCCAAATAAACGTGTGGATATCATATTACATT
The DNA here is from genome assembly GCF_023897955.1 of Schistocerca gregaria. Classification (NCBI taxonomy): domain Eukaryota; kingdom Metazoa; phylum Arthropoda; class Insecta; order Orthoptera; family Acrididae; genus Schistocerca; species Schistocerca gregaria. The sequence continues at coordinate 235,390,581 of NC_064924.1, read as the reverse complement.
CCGCTGATGCAAATCCTAGAATTATAAAAAAATTAAAGCAGTAACAATGTTTAATGATTTTATAACAAAAATATTTATTTGTGCTTACTGAGAAATACACCTCTTTCACAGTTACATTTTTCTTGATATTGATGTCCTCCATTTAAAGAAATGTTGAAGTAGCCTGTAGAGTTCGATCAAGGACATCAACAACATACAATAAAATCTCGAAGCCCAAAGTGCACGAGAAGACAATAGAAATCTCATAAACATATTCGAGTATTATTTATTTAGTGGCAGAAATTCTTTCATTTCCATACACTACGTTTCTTCATAGTAAGAATTGTTGGGGCAAAAATAACCTCTTCGTCTGCCGGAAAAGTACTGTAACTCACTGCAAATAACAAGCAGACTGTACCACAAACATAGAGAGCCCTTAGAGGAATTCGCGAAGTTTACGAATACGATCGGAACATAAATTAATTATTATGAATAATTTTAAAAAGAGGAAAAGTACGTTAACGAAACAGGAACATTAACGAATGTTAATGTGAGTGCAAGCTTCCACCCTGTTTAGTGCTCTCGGAATCCGTGAAATGACAACGGGTTAACTGCCAGCTTCACATTTAAGTGTAGCCTCATTGCAGCTTCAGTCGCACGTATAAAACGAATATTCAGACACGAACTGCTGTTTAAAGTGCAAACTGTCTCGTCGTACCATACCTCACAACCGTTGCGAGGTGGATAGCTTTCAGAGCACGTACTGAGAGCCGCTGAAATGGCTGCCAGCACATTAAGCAAAATTTATCGTCGTTCGAGAAAGTGCAATTTAATTAGCAGCCGAGGGAGAGATGCTATATTGACTCCTTTAAGGAGACGGCGCCTTACAAATAACGACAGGGCTCCTCCTCTGGTGTCACCTGCCGCCATTAAAGGGGCACCGACTATTAGCAGCAAGCAGCGCCTCAGTGCCAGGAAACAAAGCTGTAGCGTCGTCCCCAGTCAGATTTATGATGCCTAGTATTTTCTCCAAAAATGATTAAAGGGGGTCCAGACCTTCCAATAACTAGCACGTTACACTTAAGGAACATTTTTTTCTTACACCACACGCATTTTGAAGAAAATTTTTGTAGTAGCGTGGTGGTTGTGTTTGACACTTTTTGTGAAAGGAATTTAACTACATTGTTAATTATCTTCACATACTATTTTTTTGTAGCTGGAAAAATTGAAACAATTATTCCACCAATCCATGATGTTATCGAGCTGTTATTTTCTAACGTATTATGGATAGGCTATGATCAAAGACGTAGACTGATACGCTACGCAAACACTGTAAATTTTAGGTCTTTATCTCTAATTTTTTGTTCTAAAATGTTCCTTATTAGGCTAAAAAGCACGTTTACCAGAAGTGGTATCTGAATATTCAACAACAGGTTTATTAAATCTTGGACCATAACATGGATTTCCTGAGTGACCAGAAAATTCTTCATCTACGCTTTATCTATTTCCTCTCTCGAGACTCTTCAGCTTTCTTTCAGCATTCCACTTCCTCTTGGTATCAATGAATGATAAACCACCGATCGTGTATTTTCTAGAGCATACGACAAGTGATAACTCATCCACGGCTAAACACTACTGGCCATTAAAATTGCTACACCAAGAAGAAATGCAGATGATAAACTGGTATTCATTGGACAAATATATTATACTAGAACTGACATGTGATTACATTTTCACGAAATTTGGGTACATAGATCCTGAGAAATCAGTACCCAGAACAACCACCGTGATACTCTTGGGCATTGATTGAAACAGAGCTTGGATGGCGTGTACAGGCACAGCTGCCCATGCAGCTTCAACACGATACGTTTGCAATTGGTGAGACATCTGGAGAATGTGCTGGCCAGGGCAGCAGTCGAACATTTTCTGTATCCAGAAAGGCCCTACGGGACCTGCAACATGGGGTCGTGCATTATCCAGCTGAAATGCTGGGTTTCGCAGAGATCGAATGAAGGGTAGAGCCACGGGTCGTAACACATCTGAAATGTAACATTCACTGTTCAAAGTGACGTCAATGCGAACAAGAGGTGACCGAGACGTGTAACCAATGGTACCCCATACCATCACTCAGAGTTATACTCGTGTATGACGATGACGAATACACGCTTCCAATCTGTGTTCACCGCGATGTCGCACCATCATGGTGCTGTAAACAGAATCTGGATTCATCCGAAAAATGACGTTCTGCCATTCGCGCAGCCAGGTTCGTGGTTGAGTTTCACCATCGCAGGCGCACCTGTCTGCGATGCAGTGTCAAGGGTAACCGCAGCCATGGTCTCCGAGCTGACACACGCTACTGGTTAACAGCAACTCCCAGGGAGCGCTTTGAGGTGGCTCTGTAAGATATGAAAATAGGCCAGCAGAAGAAGGAAGAACTATTCTTTCAGAGAACATGCCATGACAATCTGTGTCATCATATATTTAGAACATCAGTAAAATGTACAGATTTAATCTAAATACAAAATTTACACAAATCATTCTAAAAATGGAAGTGTCCAAGAACAAAAGGTTTTCGTCAATTGCATATCCGGGTTCCTCTACCTCTCTGCTACATGTAGATTTCTTTAATCAGACATAATGAGTCCTTTACCACTTTTATAAGAATGTAATATCAGCTGAAGGGGAAAACATTACTTCAGATACACGTATCAGTACCTCTATCAGAGGCGCTGCAGTCATGGACTGTGCGGCTGGTCCCGGCGGAGGTTCGAGTCCTCCCTCGGGCATGTGTTTGTGTGTTTGTCCTTAGGATAATTTACGTGAAGTAGAGTGTAAGCTTAGGGACTGATGACCTTAGCAGTGAAGTCCCATAAAATTTCACACACATTTGAACATTTTTGAGCTCCACCAGTTACACCAGGGCATGATTGTTGAATCACACAATTAACTCAAAATTTGTCCTATGTAAGATGCTGAGGACTGAGTACCTGTGGTAATGTACAGTCCATGTTGCGGGCATTTGCCTGTTGTTTCTAGTGTATTGTATTGCATATCGTATGCGGTTTACAAGGCATACAACCAATAACACAGAAACAAAGCCTAAGGTACTATTGAAAAAACTGAATGCAAATAATGTCATCTGATGAATCGTAAGTGTACCTAAATTTACTGAAAATGGGAAGTGTGTTTGTGCATTTATTAGAAATTTTTTAAAAATTCTTAAATGATAATGGGTGACAGAATTTTTAAAAAAGTTTGGCAAATGTTCCCGTAACTATAAAATTATAATGAATGTCATATTTGACACAAAAATGGTATTCCCCTGGAACAAACAGTTTGTGCCCGTTTTTGTGGGGCTATGACCGCTATTGCGATGGGCACTATTTTGATTTCATTTTAGTAGAAAACAGGTTCATCTATATTTATATCCTCTATGAGCAAAATAACCGTGTCTCGTTTCGTTTGCCTCAAAAACTGCTGAGTTTGCAAGCAGAAACTCTGCCTTTTAACAGAATCATCTATGAAAATGAGGACATACAAGCAGTTTCACCCCGTACACCCCCCCCCCTAAAAAAACACCCACACCCACAAACACACACACACACACACACACACACACACACACACAACGAGCTCGCGTGCACACTTGCTGAAGGAGGTAACTATCATTTTGCGCTAAAGATAGAAGTATAGTGTAACATTTCTTCTTTCTCTTCCGATTTTTTGTACTGTTCGTTTAATTCTGTTCTTTAAACAAATTATGTTTTGTGACTATGTGGCCTCTGTTTCTCGGTTTGGCCTGAGGAATGATACAAGCAAATTTACATTTCGAGAAAGAGAGTCTGGAAACAAAAATCACAATATAGATTACTAATGTACAGAAGACACTGAACACATTCTAATAACTACTTTTTGTTTATAATTTATTTTTCCTCGCAAGTATGCGACTGTATACTAATAATTCGTCCTAAATATTAATATTTACACATGCTAACATACCTCGTATGCTTGCAAGCAATGACGGATTTTAATTTCCTTTCATTAAACGACTGCTGATGGCGGACGAGTAGATGAAAGCAACTTTTCTGTCTGAATTTTTTGTTCTCTGTTCTTTGTCTCCGTCTTCGGGACGTGGTGGAATAAATAGGTTTGACTAATATTGTTATTATGTTCTGCGAGATAAGTAATAGTATGTCGTGTTTATCATTTACGTCAGCTCTGTTTATTTGAGAAGTGCTCAAAAATGGTTCAAATGGCTCTGAGCACTATGGGACTTAACTTCTGAGGTTATCAGTCCCCTATAACTTAGAACTACTTAAATCAAACTAACCTAAGGACATCACACACATTCATGCCCGATGCAAGATTCGAACCTGCGACCGTAGCTATCGCACGGTTCCAGACTGTAGCGCCTAGAACCGCTCGGCCACTCCGGCCAGCTTTCAGAAGTGCCGATTTGATTCAAATCCACGTTGGGGAGAAAATAATAAAGAGATATTACAACAGTGCATATGATTCGTCTGACATACTGCAAGGTATTCTTATTCTGTTTTTCGAAGAAAGTTCAGTATGCTGAAGGATTTTCCTTGTGCCATATACGTTTCGTCACGTCAAGGTTCATGTATTTATTCACATTAAACTAATATTTGAGGGTAAAGGAGGCTACTACACAATCATTTGAAGTAAATAAACATAACGCTAACCCTATGACAGCTGCACAGAAGTGCTGTGTTCTATGGCTGTTTTGAGTAACAAACTCATGCGAGCTTTCCTATAAAATTTTACTGAATGCACGTGAAGATAACTGCAAACAAAAAAACCTACTGTAAAGTGTATTTCTTGATAAGGACTAAAAATAAGAGGGTGAGTCAAATGAAAACCTTAAATATTTTTTTAAATATTATTTATTGTGCAGAAGTGGTACAAAGCTGTATCACTTTTCAACATAATCTCCCCCACGCTCAATGCAAGTCCTCCAGCGCTTACAAAGTGCATAAATTCTTTTAGAAAAAAATTCTTTGGTAGTCCGCGCAACCACTCATGCACCGCGTGGCGTACCTCTTCATCAGAACGGAACTTCTTTCCCCTCATTGCGTCTTTGACTGGTCCAGACATATGGAAATCACTTGGGGCAAGGTCTGGTGAGTATGGTGGATGAGGAAGACACTCAAAATCCAGGTCTGTGATTGTACGGGTAGTGTGGGGCCTTGCATTGTCATGTTGCAAAAGGACACCTGCTGACAGCAATCCACGTCTCTTTGATTTGATTTCGGCAGCAGATGATTTTTTAGGAGATCTGTGTATGATGCTCTGGTGACGGTGGTCCCTCTAGGCATGTAATGCTCCAAAATGACGCCTTCTTTGTCCCAAAAGAGAGTCAGCATAACCTTTCCTGTTGATGGTTCTGTTCGAAACTACTTTGGTTTTGGTGATGAGGAATGACGCCATTTCTTGCTCGCTCTCTTAGTTTCCGGTTGGTAGAACTGAACCCAGGTTTCGTCCCCAGTAACGATTCTTGCAAGGAAGCCATCACCTTCTCGTTCAAAGCGCCGAAGAAGTTCTTCACTAGCATCAACACGTCGTTCTCTCATTTCAGCAGTCAGCTGCCGTGCCACCCATCTTGCAGACACTTTGTGGAACTGGAGCACATCATGCACAATGTGGTGTGCCGACCCACGAATAATCTGTAAACATAATGCAATGTCATTCATTGTCACTCGGCTGTTTTCCTTCACTACGGCTTCAATTGCTGCAATTTTCTGTGGAGTCACAACCTGGACGAAGAGCATCTTCCACTGAAGTCACACCATTTGCGAACTTCCTACTCCATTCGTAGACGTGCTGCTGTGACAAACATGCATCACCGTACTGAACATTCATTCGTCGATGAATTTCAATAGGTTTCACACCTTCACTACGCAAAAACCGAATAACAGAACGCTGTTCTTCCCTGGTGCAAGTCACAAGTTGGGCGGCCATCTTTATACTGATACTGCGACGGTATGTGTGCATCTGCACTATTCTGCCATCTTTAGGCCATTCTGCACGCTGTCTGTAGCACGCTTACCAACTTACAGGATAACGGCGCGAAATTTCGATTTGTTATTACAAATTTAAGGTTTTCATTTGCCTCATCCTCGTATATACAACGAACGATGAAAGAGCAGCATTCATAGCCGCCAGAGATACCGATATGTGGTGTTTGATCTTTCGGAATTTGATCCAGTAGTCATTATGAATTAAGGCACAAAGGAATTACAGACACTGGATGCCAGTGTGGATTGATTTAAATCAGTGGGGAAAGCTGAAAATTAGTGCCAGACCGGGATTGGAACCCACGTCTCCCGCTTACTAGGCAGATGCTCTGACCACCACCATTTTTTTTTTCACTTAGTATTTGATCGTAGCGGACATCACATGACATCCGTTGAAGTTCGTTGTTGATCCCTTCACTCAGTTTTTATTACAGAGACCAGCCGGCTCTTGATCTAACACACTGAGCTCCCGTACCGGCGATAAGCCATCCGGACATACTGGTCACCGCAGCTGCGAGGACTACCCTAGCACGCCTTCCGTCAGACCCAAACTCTCACCGTATCTACACACTACTAATGAAGTTCCCCTTGCCCGTTATCCACATTATTCACTCCATTTCGCCGATTCCCGTAAGGGTTCGGGTCTGGTGTGCATCCACAGTGAAAAGGTCACTGGCCGTTCTCGCCTCAAGTATTGCGTGGATAAACAGAGAATCTGTGTGACGGGAGGCGTGCTGGGGTAGTCCATGCAGTTGCGATGACCACTGTGTATGGATGGCTTGTTGGTTAGAGCATCTGCCTAATAAGCAGGAGTACCCGGTTCAGTTCCCAGTTCAACTGTTCCCATTGATTTCAACGCATCCCCACTAACAGCCAAGGTACGTAATTCCTTTGTGCCAGAAATACCGCCAGGACTACCTGTCACACGTTATGTAAAGTGCTCTGTCCTCAATCACCACCACCTCGAGAGGTTTTAGCTGGTAGTGGCTCAATTCTAAGGCAGGTCTGACCACCCCTCCGCTATACTAGGCATAGTTCTTTTCTTCCCTAAGCTTTGAACTGACTTACCCTGCCGTTTATGGGGGAACCTGAGCAGTACTGCAATTCGTTATAGTTTACATTAACAAACATTGCCAGAGGTAAATGAAGCTACAGGCGGCTGATAAAAATTCTAGGATGGGTGGAGGTTAGGGCAACCTTCTATCGACCTATAGTTGCGTACTTCACTGAGCAACCGAGACGGACTTTCTGACACGCTCAACATATAAATAAGTGTATACTGCTAAATCTCATTTTCTTTTCAGTTAGTCGCCCGAAAAGCGATATTGTACAAGTTACTGCACAACTGTAACACACCGAAAGGATATGAAAGTAGTTCATTGTGGGTGGGCACATCATTGTGGTGGACTACAGCACCTCGAATTCACGTAGCTGAAATTGTGTCGTGCGGGGAAGAACCTAAGTTCACCGTCACGAACCGCAGTAAGTCTACTTCACGGAGATGAAGTTCAGAATTGTGAGTTAACGAAAATTCTGAAGATTTTCAACATCAAGCGAAAGAAGAGAATCCAGAGCCGCCGATAGCTAGTATATTAAAGCTGATTTGCAAAGATTGTTTTAGAAAAAAGGAACACTGTAAATAGCTGACATCCACGATTTACAAAATCGTGTCGCTATCTTTCTTCGTTTCGCACCGAAAAGATATTATATTATTTTAACAGTATTAGCTCAATTATGTTTCAGTCACAAAAAGTACTCGACTACATCACACTAAACTAAACGTTTCACTATATCTCCCGGCAAACGTCAGAGGTGATTTTATTTGTAGCACATAAATATTAGTCACATTGGATTTGAATTTGTTGTCAATTCGAGCAGGTTATACCATAGCTCCCTCGCCATGAACCATGGACCGTGCCGTTGGTGTGGAGACTTGAGTGCCTCAGCGATACAGATAGCCGTACCGTAGGTACAACCACAACGGAGGGCAATCTGTTGAGAGGCCAGACAAACGTGTGGTTCCTGAAGAGGGGCAGCAGCCTTTTCAGTAGTTGCAAGGGCAACAGTCTGGATGATTGACTGATCTGGCCTTGTAATAATAACCAAAACGGCCTTGCTGTGCTGGTACTGCGAACGGCTGAAATTTTTCCCGAGGGTATGCAGCTTTACTGTATGGTTAAAAGACGATGGCGTCCTCTTGAGTAAAATATTCCGGAGATAAAATAGTCCCCCATTCGGATCTCCGGGTGGGGACTACTCAAGAGGATGTCGTTATCAGGAGAAAGAAAACTGGCGTTCTACGGATCGGAGCGTGGAATGTCAGATCCCTTAATCGGGCACGTAGGTTAGAAAATTTAAAAAGGGAAATGTATAGGTTAAAGTTAAATATAGTGGGAATTAGTGACGTTCGGTGGCAGGAGGAACAAGACTTTTGGACAGGTGACTACAGGGTTATAAACACAAAATCAAATAGGAGTAATGCAGGAGTAGGTCTAATAATGAATAGGAAAATAGGAATGCCGGTAAGCTACTACAAACAGCATAGTGAACGCATTATTGTGGCCAAGATAGATACGAAGCCCACACCCACTACAGTAGTACAAGTTTATATGCCAACTATCTCTGCAGATGACGAAGAAATTGAAGAAATGTATGATCAAATTAAAAAAAAATATTCAGATAGTGAAGGGAGATGAAAATTTAATAGTCATGGGTGACTGGAATTCGGTAGTAGGAAAGGGAGAGAAGGAAACGTAGAAGGTGGATGTGGACTGGGGAAAAGAAATGAAAGAGAAAGCCGCCTGGTAGAATTTTGCACAGAGCACAACTTAATCATAGCTAACACTTGGTTCAAGAATCATGAACGATGGTTGTATACATGGAAGATGCTTGGAGTTACTGACAGGTTTAAGATAGATTATATAATGGTAAGACAGAGATAAGGAACCAGGTTTTAAATTGTAAGACATTTCAAGGGGCAGATGTGGATTCTGACCACAATATATTGATTATGGCCTGTAGATTAAAATTGAAGAAAGCAGAAACGTGGGAATTTAAGGAGATGGGACCTGGATAAATTGGCTACACGAGAGGTTGTACACAGTTTCAGGGAGAGCATAAAGGAACAATTGATAGGAATGGGGGAAACAAATACAGTAGAAGAAGAATGGGTAGCTTCGAGGGATGAAATAGTGAAGGCAGCAGAGGATCAAGTAGGTAAGAAGACGAGGGCTAGTTGAAACCCTTGGGTGACAGAAGAAATGCTGAATTTAACTGATGAAAGGAGAAATAATAAAAATGCAGTAAATGAAGCAGGCAAAAAGGAATACAAACGTCTCAAAAATGAGATCGACAGGAAGTGCAAAATGGCTAAGCAGGCATTGCTAGAGGACAAATGTAAGGATGTAGAGGCCTATCTCACTTGGCGTAAGATAGATACAGCCAACAGGAAAATTAAAGAGACCTTTAGAGAAAAGAGAACCACTTGTATGAATATCAAAAGCTCAGATGGAAACCCAGTTCTAAGCAAAGAAGGGAAAGCAGAAAGGTGGAAGGAGTATATAGACTGTCTATACAAGGGCAATGTACTTGAGGACAATATTATGGAAATGGAAGAGGTTGTAGATGAAGATAAAATGGGAGATATAACACTGCGTGAAGAGTTTGACAGAGCACTGAAAGACCTGAATCGAAACAAGGCCCCGGTAGTAAACAACATTCCATTAGAACTCCTGACAGCCTTGGGAGAGTCAGTCCTGACGAAACTCTACCATGTGGTGAGCAGGATGTATGAAACAGGCGAAATACCCTCAGACTTACAATAATTCCAATCCCAAAGAAAGCAGGTGTTGACAAATGTGAAACTTACCGAACTATCAGTTTAATAAGTCACGGCTGCAAAATACTAACGCGGATACTTTATAGACGAATGGAAAAACTAGTAGGAGCCGACCTTGGGGAAGATCAGTTTGGTTTCCGTAGAAATGTTAGAACACGTGAGTCAACATTGACCCTACGACTTATCTTGGAAGAAAGATTAAGGAAAGGCAAACCTACGTTTCTAGCATTTGTAGACTTAGAGAAAGCTTTTGACAATATTGACTGGAATACTCTCTTTCAAATTCTGAAGGTGGCAGGGGTAAAATACAGGGAGCGAAAGGCTATTTACAATTTGTACAGAAACCAGATGGCAGTTATAAGAGTCGAGGGACATGAAAGAGAAGCAGTGGTTGGGAAGGCAATGAGACAGGGTTGTAGTCTCTCCCCGATGTTATTCAACCTGTATATTGAGCAAGCAGTGAAGGAAACGAAAGAAAAATTTCGGAGTAGGTATTAAAATCCATGGAGAAGAAAAAAAAACTTTGAGGTTCGCCGATGACATTGTAATGCTATCAGAGACAGCAAAGGACTTGGAAAAGCAGTTGAATGGAATGGTTAGTGTCTTGAAAGGAGGATAATTGAATGTAGTCGAATTCAGTCGGGTGATGCTGAGGGAATTAGATTAGGAAATGAGACACTTAAAGTAGTACAGGAATTTTGCTATTTAGGGAGCAAAATAACTGATGATGGTCGAATTAGAGAGGATATAAAATGTAGACTGGCGATGGCAAGGGAAGCGTTTCTGAAGAAGAGAAATTTGTGAACATTGAGTATAGATTTAAGTGTCAGGAAGTGATTTCTCAAAGTATTTGTATGGAGTGTAGCCATGTATGGAAGTGAAACATGGACGATAACTAGTTTGGACAAGAAGAGAATAGAAGCTTTCGAAATGTGGTGCTACAGAAGAATACTGAAGATAAGGTGGATAGATCACGTAAGTAATGAGGAGGTATTGAATAGGATTGGGGAGAAGAGAAGTTTATGGCACAACTTGACTAGAAGAAGGGATCGGTTGGTAGGACATGTTTTGAGGGATCAAGGGATCACAAATTTAGCATTGGAGGGCAGTGTGGAGGGTAAAAATCGTAGAGGGAGACCGAGAGATGAGTACACTAAGCAGATTCAGAAGGATGTAGGTTGCAGTAGGTGGGAGATGAAGAAGCTTGCACAGGATAGAGTAGCATGGAGAGCTGCATCAAACCAGTCTCAGGACTGAAGACCACAACAACAACAAGAAGAGAATAGAAGCTTTTGAAATGTGGTGCTACAGAAGAATGCTGAAGATTAGATGGGTAGATCACATAACTAATGAGTAAGTATTGAATAGGATTGGGGAGAAGAGAAATTTGTGGCACAACTTGACTAGAAGAAGTGATTGGTTGGTAGGACATGTGTTGAGGCATCAAGGGATCACCAGTTTAGTACTGGAGGGCAGTGTGGGGGGTAAAAATCGTAGAGGGAGACCAAGGAAATTCAGGAGGATGTAGGTTGCAGTAGGTACTGGGAGATGAAGAAGCTTGCACAGGATAGAGTAACATGGAGAGTTGCATCAAACCAGTCTCAGGACTGAAGACCACAACAACAACAACAACATACCATAGCTGTCGTTTATGTCTATTGTCGACGGTTATTATGAGAGCGATAAAGTGTGAGAGATCATTTAATTTTCTGAGATTCATTTCAAATATGTATTAGTAGTCTAGGGAAGGGCCAGCGGCCTTGCCACAGTGGTAGCATCGATTCCTGTCAGATCACGACAGCTAAGAGTTGTCGGGCTGGGATGGGCTTGGATGGGTGACCATCCGGTCTGCGGAGCGCTGTTTGCAATCGGGGTGCACTCAGCCTTTGTGAGGCAAATGGAGGAACTACGTGATTGAGAAGTAGCGGCTCCGGTCTCGTACACTGACATACGGCCGGGAGAGCAGTGTGCTGACCACATGCCCCTCCGTATCCGCATCCAGTGATGCCTGTGGGCTGAGGATGACTCGGCGGCCGTTCAATACCGTTGGGCCTTCCAAGGCCTGTTCGGACGAAGTTTAGTTTAGTTTTTTTTTACTCTAGGGAAGAAATAATTAAAGAGTCCAGTTGTCACTGAAATGTGCTTTACAAATCATTTTACTAATTCTGAAAATGAGATTAAAGGCTGTTTCTGAATGTATAAATTATGTTTTATTTTGTATAAAATCAGTCTCATTTGAACCAGTTAGTCAGCCGACAGCCGTTATTCTGTTGTGCACTAAGCGAGTGGTAATAGATACATAAATTGACGCCGTAGATACAGTGACTAATAACGAGACACTTACAAAAAAATTGAAAATACTAAGAAATACAGTTTGAAATACAGCGTCAAAAATTTTCATTGGCTCTACATTTCAAAACATTACATTCAACGTTGCAAAAATGGCGTCATAGTGTATACTTATGTTGGTCAATAGGGAAATGACTTCTACAGGTACTCATTTAATACAACACATCTGAGAAATAATTTTAAATAAGTGTTGTGTTTCCATAACATTTTCACGATCTTATGCATTTACACTGTGATCTCATAAAGCTACAGAACTAGCATATAATTCGAACTTTCAGGATAGTTGTGTGATTGATAGGTTAAGCGTGCACTTTGTCGGAACATTTAGACAGGTGTTTTTACTGAAACTGTAAGTGTATGAAAAGCAACAGGAACCATATCCACGTACTGTACAGTATTGACGGATTCCTAGTTAAAAAAAGACGATCATAATTAGCCATATAAACGATACAACCTAACTGACGCCGATTCTTCACAACATAGGTATCCAGGATTCATTGGTACGTGCTGTTTGGCTTCGGTCACGATAAAGACATAAAATTTTTGTTCCTGTGCAGAGAAGACAGGAAAAGCTTAATAAATACATCTTGCAGTTATGTTGGAAGCACTTCATCAACATTCAAAGCAGAGCAAAAAGTTCTATTTTCTTCTCTTCGTTGAACTTCAATTTTGGGATAATGGGAGGCGGTCCCCTACGACAATTTTCGAAATACGCCCTGCAACAACGAATGAAGTGGAATAGTGATTTACGACACTGAAATCTTATTTGAGATGGACGTAATTCAAATAGGGTTTCATATTTCTGAACTGCAGTGATTTTGAGGAGAAAAACACACAGAGCCATCATCCAACACAGTCATGCTGTCTCCATACACTGTGCAGTAATTTTGGTACTGTACGTATAACACTGGAGCTGCCGCATGATACATACAAATGAATTTCCCGTCGATTCACTACAGCATAAATGAGGGCTTTGTACTGACAGAGGCATTTCGTTGCTTAGCGACTCTTTTGACGCGATACACACGATCATTCACTACCGCACCACAACAGAAATGTCAAGCAATCTCAAAGTGAGCTAGTGTCTGAAAATATTGTAAGTTGTTTGCTGAATTACAGCTCAAACACAGTGAGCTGTGAGTGCAACAAAAATGTGCTGTTTTCTTTCGTTTCCGGAAGAGTGATGCTCAAATGGCAGCTGAACCACCCACAGTTAGCATTTCCACGTTTTAAGCAAACCGACTCCAGATAGTACTCGCTTCTACTCTCGTACTTTTTCCGCTTGAGTTAGTGTTTTGTCTTTAACGAACATCAAGTCGGCAAGTCGTGAATCTCCATTTTAATTCTGGCATTGCAGCAGTTACTTTATGAATCTTGTTTTCATGAAGGTATACATGGTAGAGGGCAATAATTTGCATGCTCCCTTAACTTTTAACAATATCTGAATACATAACTTCAACAGGGTGCATTCTGAACCAAATATAATTGGAAATTGTGCTGAAATGTTTTAAAAACATTAATGTTTACGATCGTCGAATAACTGTCGTGACGTGGGAAATGGTAACAATCATAAATTATATTCCGAATACAAGTCTATTGAATAACGTGAAAGGCAGGTCGTGGGGAATGGAGGGAGGCGGGAGGGGGGGGGATTGAAGGGAGGGAGTGTATCAGGTGTTGGAGTTCTGCTGCATCGCTTCAATTATCTAAAAACCATAAACTTTTATAGCTGATAGTTCAGGGCCTCTAGCGGGAGAATCGTCATGCTTTAGTAACGAGAAAGACTGGACTGCAGCGCAGAGACGAGTTTGTTCCACATAAGGATTTTAACATGTCTGTCAATCAGCAACTGCTGTATAATACAAAATTTTGAAAAACACAGCTCTCAGTCGCGAACACAATTAATTTGTAACCTGGGTTTCGGTGTCACAAGGGACACCTTCTTCGGACAAAATTAAAACTAAATGTTACAGCATAACGTGCCAAAAAATACGAAAGCTGCGACCATACCTGACAGCGTCAGATAGAATTATACTACAATGCAACAGAGGTGCAAGTCACTAGGGGCTGCCATGTGTCCTCTGTTACAGTTTTGTGTTTACTGTATTAATGCATAACGTATAAATTTGTCTACAAGTACGAAATATTTATTGAGGCTTTTAATGCTCTTGAAGTGCTATATTTAAACAAGAAGTGCAGTTAATTACCTATTGACACAGTATAATTCTGTAAGACGAAGATATATCGACGCATGAAAAATGATGTGTAACACTAATAATGAGACAAACTAGAAAAATTGTTTATGTCTCTGTTGTTGCATAATTCAAGAACGTGCGTACGCTATGATCAGACATCCGTTCCCATAACTGGTTCGAAATCAAACTTCTGGGACTGCACCGGACGGTGACGAACTTCATTTCTAGAAGTGTCCTCGCGTTTTATTACATTTCGAAATGACATCTGGAAGAAGCTGTTACCCTTAACGTTATAGCTGTAAATTCGTTTTACTTTTGAGATGACTGCCACCGTGTCTGTTAATACGAAGCTAAGATGGAGCCAAGAATTAAAGTAGGAGGTGGGAAAGAGCAAGACATCTGCGCTGCATCTTATTCAAGGCATCACTCGGTCGGCGCTCTCGTATTAAAATTAGTGTTTCCCGCGACTACACACTTTCCCGGTTAGAACATAACCGCACTGGTTAGGAAACAGTGAATTTAAAGCGCTAAATAAGAACAGCCGAAAAAAATGACGAGCTCATCTCATGACATGCAGATTTAACACATACTTCCCTTAATTGAAAACATTCTGTGTAAATTCACATCGGCCGCGGTGGTCTCGCGGTTCTAGGCGCGCAGTCCGGAGCTGTGCGACTGCTACGGTCGCAGGTTCGAATCCTGCCTCGAGCATGGATGTGTGTGATATCCTTAGGTTAGTTATGTTTAAGTAGTACTAAGTTCTAGGGGACTGATGACCACAGCAGTTGAGCCCCATTGTGCTCAGAGCCATTTGAACCATTTTTTTTTTTGTAAATTCACAGATTGGTTTAAAGGAAACAAGATATTCAGAATAGCAGGAAATAAGGAAATAATAGTCACACAGGCAGTCACAAGACGGCCTTGGGCAATTTCGGACCAAGGGTTAAGCAAGAACAAGTAATTAAAAACAAACTAACAGGTAATGCATTTCTGGTCTATGAATATGCGAAATAGGTAGGCATAAAGGAAACAAATGTAAATTATATATATATATATATATATATATATATATATATATATATAATGAAGACAGCAACTATTAAGTAAACCTGAAATATTTAAGCAAATTACAACAAGAAAATGACAGAATATTCTACATAACCGTGTGAACAAGTAAAGTTAATAATTGATAAGAACAACTATTGAAAACAATACGAGTGTGAACGAAAGAAAACATTCACTTTTGTTAGACAGAGATATATTATCAGGTAAGATGACAGGTAACTAATATTAGATAGAAAATTACTTACGTGTTCTAATTTTTCTTCAAATATCAATAGTTCGAAGGTTTAATAAAAAACGTGACATTTCAGAAACAGCGCCCAATGATATGTACTAAAGTATCAGAATCATGAACAAAAAAACGAAACTGAAGATGATGGTCTTTCAGTAGAAGTGCTTAACACTGACGGGGAACTTCAAAGGAAGTTTTAACCATATTCATAGATCATCTGCGAAGCAACATAACAATTCCAAATTGAAAAACAGCTGTAATTGCCCTAGTTCACAAGAAGAGAAACAGATACATTTTTCATATCCAGTGCCGCAACGCTCTGAAAGCACAATTTTCTTTTCAGTGATCACATTCATTTATTTCGCAGCTTATTTCGGCGGTGTTTAATTTTCAAGAGGTTATAGTTTTACGAGGTCACCCAGCATTGGTATATACAATGAACGCCTGTCATGTAAATTCAATGCATGACAACAAACTGCAGCACCCAGAAGAGGAAGTGGAAACGAAATGAAAATTTCCAAGTTGAGAGGGTATGTGGTTATTTTGGTGATTATAAAATCGAATCAAAACTACAAAAAATTCTACATTATGAACTCACTTTGCAAGGCACATACGCAGAGTAAAATTTTGCAAGAAAATTTTATATTGAACAAGAGGTGGTCAAATGTAGAATAGATTTTGTAGTGGCGTCGCTTTTCAGCAGCGATCGCTGGCTCATGGTGTTATGGGTAATGTGTTAGAGTAACTTTAGATATAGAGATAAATGGAGGACTCTCAAATGCAAAGACGTGTTGTATCTGATGTGTGCTGGATATATACTTACTCGCTACGGGCAGTAATGATTTTTTTTGCATGCTACAACACTGGAAATAATTAAAGTAAAGGAAGTTGTCTTGTTACCAATGCAATGTGCGTATTTGTAAGTGTTGATTGACGCAATGTATATCACTCACATCCAGTGATTTTGTAAAGTTAATTGTTAATGTATAATCAGTTTATTGTGTGTTAATTGTGAGCATTACTTATATTCAAAGAATCAAATACAAGCTTTAAGGTTAGTGCCATATTGTTACTCACGGCAAATCAATAGCATTTCCCATATACATGTCATTTTTGATTAAATATTTTTCTCAAGAAGTTACTGTCTCAGTCATATTCGATTTAATTAAAATGTACGCTTAGCAACAGCCTAGCACAATAGCTGTTTGCTGATTATACAGTTTAAACTACTAATAGACAGCAGTGTGAAGAGCGTTACCAGTGGGCAGATAAAGGTAAGAAATTTTATTATTTCAGTGATAGCATTCATTAAGCACGGGGACCATTATTTTAAAATTGATTACGTTTTGTTTACTTAACAGGGCCAATTTCAAATCATAAGAATTGCATCACGTTCAGTTTTTGTGTTACGTAAATACATGCAGTTCTGATTACATTTAAGATTATTGACAGTTTTCATTCTGGCATTCAGGAAAGTTCAGTACAGGGCAAAGCAAATAGGCGACGAGAGAAAATACACGTTCGCATGGCATACCCATTCTGAAAGATGTGTTGCAGGCTACTGTCAGTTCACTTACTTAAAACGTACATGTTTTAGCTTGTCAATAGGACGTTGCACACGATTTGGCCCGAATGCATGCACTGATTTGGTTGGCAGGGGAGGGGGGGGGGGAGGGGTCAGAAAGCCGTTGAATCCTCACCTGAGGCAATCCAGTCGCAGGAATGCCGTTTTTGCCATTGCTAGTCTTGTTTTCAAGTCATGCGCGCCTTGATCCGTGTGTCATTGGCTATTGTAGCAGAATTCCTTAGCTTCATTTACTTAGTGACCATCAATCCCTATGTTAAGTTTCTCACTGTTATCATCTCTGCTACTTCTCACCACTTTCGTCTTTCTTCGATTTACTCTCAATGTATATTCCGCATTCTTTAGATTGTTCATTCCATTCAGGAGATCACTTCACTTTCACTCGGGATAACAATGCCATAAGCGAATCGTATAACTGATATCGTTTCACCTTGAACTTGAATTCCACTCCTGAATCTTTCTTTTATTTCCATCTTTGCTTCTTCGATGTATAAATTGAACAGTTGGGACGAAAATCAGCATCTCTGTCTTACATCCTTCTTAATAAGAGAACTTCGTTCTTGGTCGTCCACTCTTGTTATTCGCTCTTGGCTCTTGTACATATTGTATATTACCCGTCTCTCCCTGTAGTTTACCACTATTTTTCTCAGAATTTTGAACGTGTTGTATCTTTTTACATTGTCGTACGCATTTTCCAGGTCGACGAATGCTTTGAACATGACTTGATTTTTCTTTAGTCTTGCTTCCATTATCAACTGCAACGTCTGAATTGCCTCCCTCGTGCCTTTACCTTTATAAAGCCAAACTGATCGTCATCTATCGCATCCTCAATTTTCTTTTCCATTCTTCTGTATATTATTCTTAACAGCAATTTGGATGCATGAGCCGTTAAGCTAATTGTACGATAATTTCACACTCGTCAGCTTTTGCAGTCTTCGGAATTGTGTGTATGATTTTTTTCCGAAAGTCAGAGGGTATGTCGCCAGGCTCATACATTCTACATACAAACGTGAATGTGAGTGCTTTTAGGAATCCAGATGGAATGTTATCTATTCCTTCTGCCGTATTTGATTTTAAGTCCTCCAAAGCTTTTTTAAGTTATGATTCTAATACTGGATCCCCTATCTCTTCTAAATCGACTCCTATTTCTTCTTCTATTACATCAGACAAATCCCCTCACCCCCTCCCATAGAGGCTTTCAATGCATTCTTTCCACCTATCCGCTCTCTCCTCTGCATTTAACAGAGGAATTTCCGTTGCACTCTTAATGTTACAACCCTTGCTTTTAATGTCACTGAAGGTTGTTTTGACTTTCCTATATGCTAACTCTGTTCTTCCGACAAACTTCTTTTTGTATTTCTTGACATTTTTCATGCACCCATTTCGTCTTAGCTTCCCGGCACTTCTTATTTATTTCATTCGTCAGCGACTTGTGTTTCTATATTCCTGAGTTTCCCTGAACAAAAAATGGTACAAATGGCTCTGAGCACTATGGGACTTAACATCTACTAGAACTACTTAATCCTAACTAACCTACGGACATCACACACATCCAGGTTCGAGGCAGGATTCGAACCTGCGACCTTAGATGACGCTCGGTTCCAGACTGAAGCTCGTAGAACCGCTCGGCTACAACGGCCGGCTTTCCCTGAACACTTTTGTACTTCTTTCTTTCATCTATCAAGTACCTAGGCAGCAAAATAACCAATGACGGACGGAGCAAGGAAGACATCAAAAGCAGACAAGCAACGACAAAAAGGGTATTCCTGGCCAAGAGACGCCTACAAGTATCAAACATAGGCGTTAATTTGAGGAAGAACTTATTGAGAATGTACGTCTGGAGTACAGCATTGTATGGTAGCGAAACATGGTCTGTGACAAAACTGGAGCATTTGATATGTGGTGCTACAGACGTATGTTAAAAATTACGTTGACTGACAAGGGAAGGAATGGGGAGGATCTGCGCACAATCGGAGAGGAAAGGAATGTGTGGATACTAATAAGGAGAAGGGGTAGGATGACAGGACATCTGTTAAGACATCAGGGAATGACTTCCATGGTACTAGAGGAAGCTGTAGAGGGCAAAAACTGTAGAGGATGACATAGATTGGAATATATCCAGCAAATAATTGAGGACGTAGGTTGCAAGTGCTACTCTGAGATGAAGAGGTTGGCACACGACAGGATTTCATGGCGGGTCGCATCAGACCAGTCAGAAGCATGATGACTCAAGCAAAAAAACAAAAAAAAAAAAACAACAAAAAACCGAGATACAAAGCTAAATGGGGTAACAAATCAAACTAAATGCAATTACTCTGCATCGATCCACTGAAGACAAAAGGGTTCCCATACCAAAATATTCGCAAAATCTTCCTGAAGTATCTGGGAAGTTTTGTTGGGGCAAGTCGGGTTTGCCCTGTGCGGCACACTTTTAATTTGCCACGAAGATTCATGTTAGCTCACACTCCGCTGCAGAGTAAAAATTTCGTTCTGGAAATATCCCGCAGATTGGGGCTAAGCCATTTGTCCGCAATATCCTTTCTTCCAAGATTGCTGGTCTCGGAAGTTTCGCAGGAGAGGTTCTGAGAAGTTTGGAAGGTAGGAGACGAGGTACTAGTGGAAGCAAAGCTCCGAGGACGCGTCGTGAGTCGTGCTTGGGAAGCACAGATGGTGGTGCACTTGCCCGCGAAAGACAACGATCCCCAGTTCAAATATCGGTCCGGCACACAGTTTTAATCTGCCAGGAAGTTCCATATAGAATTCTGTCTGGGCGCGACGGCTCCTTAACGTCTGTTTCAGTTCGGATGGCCTAGTGTCGTCCAAACTCCTACAGAAATCAATAATTTACGAGTAGATGGTTAATAGGCGGTGGACGCTGCAGTGCAGCGTGTTGAAAATTTGAGTTGGGCGGAGAGCATGTCGGGATGACCCAGAAGGTTAAGGCAACCGTATTGGTGAAGCGGAGCATTCGTGTTCGAGTAGCAGTCCGGCACAAATTTCCAACATTATCCATTGCATTACCAAAATACACTATGCAGCTGAAACACCGGTGCGGCCCGGAGCGTGACTTCAGCTGGGTAGCACCGACTTGGCCTGCCGATCAAGCGGGAAATTGACTGCTGAAGATTTCATTAAAAGCTTTATTCGGCAAATATCGAAATGTAGAAAACATTGGCACGATTATTAATTTCAGACACTTACACGATCGCTGGCCGGAGTGGCCGAGCGGTTCTAGGCGCAACCGTTACGGTCGCAGGTTCGAATCCTGGCTCGGGCCTGGATGTGTGTCATGTCCTTAGCTTAGTTAGGTTTAAGTAGTTTTAAATCCTAGGGGACTAATGACCTCAGAAGTTAAGTCCCACAGTGCTCAGAGCCATTTGAACCATTTCGAACTTACACGATCATCTTTAAATCTGCAACTCATTACAAGAGGTTACAAGTCAGAAGAATTTCGAAATACAGTATCATTAACACGAATAACTATACAAAAGCCGAGATACAAATATGCGGTGTCTAAATAAAGAGTCATTGAGTCATTACATTGTTAACATCCTTAAAAATATCAAAAGCAGAAAAAGAATAAAATTATATGGTTATGACCCAATGTCAATTTCAAGAAGGTATGTGCTATGAAGTTCGGGTGAAAACATACCTTATGATCGTACTAACAATATACACATGTCCAACATACTGTGCAGACATCTTTGTAATAATTTGCAAATGACATAAATAACAATGGCCAACCACTGCGGCAGTCGTACTTAACCACTTCAAGGAGGCAAACAGGTTGACGGCATTGCTTGCGTGAGCTCACAAGTCAACGATAATGCCACTAGGTAGCAGTACAGTATAGTGAAGTGTAATACGATATAATGCCGTAATTGGAAAGAAGGGAAAACTTCAAATAATAATTTAAAAAATGATGTAAGCAATAGATTTATCTGTAAAGTTAAAAAAATATGTGTAATAAAAACTGAAGCTGCACAGATAGAAGAATCCTACAGAGGGCATAGTAATATAAACTAATAATACCACAGAGAGAAAAATTAAACTCAGTAATTCTTTTTATTCCTTGCATTCTTCATTACGGAAATACCAAAAATCATATCCAGAGGCCAAATAAAATTACATTGGACTCGCTGTACAGTACTCTAGCCAAGAGAAACAGTATGTACGCGATAGCTGCCTAAGTAACTACAGAGTGTTTCAAAAATGACCGGTATATTTGAAACGCCAATAAAAACTAAACGAGCAGCGATAGAAATACACCGTTTGTTGCAATATGCTTGGGACGACAGTACATTTTCAGGCGGACAAACTTTCGAAATTACAGTAGTTACAATTTTCAACAACAGATGGCGCTGCAAGTGATGTGAAAGATATAGAAGACAACGCAGTCTGTGGGTGCGCCATTCTGTACGTCGTCTTTCTGCTGTAATCGTGTGCTGTTCACAACGTGCATGTGTGCTGTGGACAACATGGTTTATTCCTTAGAACAGAGGATTTTTCTGGTGTTGCAATTCCACCGCCTAGAACACAGTGTTGTTGTAACAAGGCGAAGTTTTCAACTGAGGTTTAATGTAACCAAAGGACCGAAAAGCGATACAATAAAGGATCTGTTTGAAAAATTTCAACGGACTGGGGACGTGACAGATGAACCTGCTGGAAAGGTAGGGCGACCGTGTACGGCAACCACAGAGGGCAATGCGCAGCTAGTGCAGCATGTGATCCAACAGCGGCCTCGGGTTTCCGTTCGCCGTGTTGCAGCTGTGGTCCAAATGACGCCAACGTCCACGTATCGTCTCATGCGCCAGAGTTTACACCTCTATCCATACAAACTTCAAATGCGGCAACCCCTCAGCGCCGCTACCATTGCTGCACGAGAGACATTCGCTAACGATATAGTGCACAGGATTGATGACGGCGATATGCATGCGGGCAGCATTTGGTTTACTGACCAAGCTTATTTTTACCTGGACGGTTTTGTCATAAACAGAACTGGCGCATATGGGGAACCGGAAAGCCCCATGTTGCAGTCCCATCGTCCCTGCATCCTCAAAAAGTACTGGTCTGGGCCGCCATTTCTTCCAAAGGAATCATTGGCCCATTTTTCAGATCCGAAACGGTTACTGCATCACGCTATCTGGATATTCTTCGTGAATTTGTGGCGGTACAAACTGCCTTAGACGACACTGCGAACACCTCGTGGTTTATGCAAGATGGTGCCCGGCCACATCGCACGGCAGACGTCTTTAATTTCCTGAATGAATATTTCGATGATCGTGTGATTGCTTTGGGCTATCCGAAACATACAGGAGGCGGCGTGGATTGGCCTCCCTATTCGCCAGACATGAACCCCTGTGACTTATTTCTGTGGGGACACTTGAAAGACCAGGTGTACCGCCAGAATCCAGAAACAATGGAACAGCTGAAGCAGTACATCTCATCTGCATGTAAAGCCATTCCGCCAGACACGTTGTCAAAGGTTTCGGGTAATTTCATTCAGAGACTACGCCATATTATTGCTACGCATGGTGGATAGGTGGAAAATATCGTACTATAGAGTTTCCCAGACCGCAGCGCCATCTGTTGTTGACAATTGTAACTATTGTAATTTCGAAAGTTAGTCTGCCTGAAAATGTACTGTTGTCCCAAGTATATTGCAACAAACGGTGTATTTCTATCGCTGCTCGTTTAGTTTGTATTGCCGTTTCAAATATACCGGTCATTTTTGAAACACCCTGTAAAAGGCAATGCTATACAACTAATGTTGTAACAAATATGAAAATATAATACAACATACATAAAATTCAGCTATAACATGTAGTAAAAATAAATAAATTTAAGTAACCGGGTCGTAGAGGAAGCAATACATGGACCAATGTCTACGTACAGCTGAAATTGATGTACAGCTTAAACTGATCTTTAGCACACATTCTGATTTCACAGTACTTCTTGTTACAAGTACATGGATAAAATGTCTGCATTGTAGTACAAGCAACAGAAAAACAATCAAAGCAGCTTTGGATCATAACCGTATCTTTTTATTCTGTTTTGTTCCACGTTTGAGGTTTCGTGGAGAATGTTAACACTGTAATGAGGGAATGTCTTTTCATTGAGACACCGCATGTTTGTATCCTGGTATATACTCCTAACGACTTTTGCACGGTTATTCTAGTTAGAGCGATTGTATTCCGCAGTCCTTCTACTTAAGACCTTTTGTAACGATTTCCAAGTCTTAAGACGACCGTTTAAGCAGTTGAAACCTAACCTATCCCTGTTTTCCATATTGCGCTGTTGGCCAGATAAAGGTTGTTATAAAATCTACAATATTCAAGTTTTTGGATCACCGTCTTCATGCTATCTCAGATAATTGCGAGCTGGAAGCGTTGATGAACTTGGTCGGGATCTGACAGAGCAGCTTTTGCAGCAGTAGTTCTGAAATAGCAACCAGCTACTTCCAAGGAGCTTTTGGAGGCAGTTTTATTATCATGATACAGCTGCTTGCCTGAACAACCATAAAACCTGTTTATGAGATAATGAGAACTTTCTTAAGCATATTTCTAGTTCTTTGATGTAAATCTCTACCCCACATTTGATGCAAAAATGAATCGGTCTACACTCTCAGACCAAAAAAAAAAAAAAAAAGAGTGTGATGCTCCACGAAGGAGGTGTATAAGTTGGTCACAAACTGGCATTCATACTTTTTCGGCCGAAGGGTGAATGAGTAACGCTGCAGTGCAATTCCACCGCGCAGCTTGTAATGATAGTAAACAGGGGACATGTCGTTACCTGAACAGAAGCCTCTGCGTGTTACTGATGTGACTGGTTTTTCTTTCTTCGGATCTTCAGGACTGGGCTAAGATCAGCCTGCGCTGGTTTCACTATACTGTTCTTGGTCTGCCCAATGATTGTCGTCCCAGAGGTTTAAAATGTAAGCCTTGCTTTGAGAGTGCGCCACCGCAGCTCAGTGTTCAGCATGTCTGGCTACTATGCGAAGGACCCGCTTTATATTCTTGGTACTTACATGAGTTTCTCCTTGGTGACGGGGCGCTCAGCCTCGTGAGGTCAACTTAGGAGCTACTTTATTGAGCAGTAGAAGCTCCAAGGTAAAAAAAAAAAAAAAAAAAAAAAACCGACAAAGACCGGGCAGACGCTATTGGCAAAGGATGACATGGCGGTCGGCCTGTCCCTTTGCTCATCTGGACCATACCGTGAAGCTTTACTTTGCTTGCTTTGGGGTCCTGGTCTCTTACACACACCTATCAGCTGTTCCTGTCTTTGCTTCCTCTCCTATGAAGCTTCACCCGTTATACTGGAATGTTTCACATCTAAGTCTGTCCTTATGAAGATGATCCTGGTCTTATATTCTCCGCAACAAACTTTTTCAGAGACTAGAAATTCATTTCTGATTGCCTGAGGTCTTTCCTTCTTAAAGTCCATCATTCTCAATCGTACAACTAGACAGGAAGTTAATTTATTGCATCTGTTTCCTCACCTTCCTGTTTATGGTCTTGCAGTTTCAAAAATATATTCCGACAGGTCTAACTTTTTTAAATATCATTACGCTTTTGAAACAAAATACCATAGCCAAGATCAAGGAATTGATATTGAGAGACTTGTTTCAACGTTCTACCATCGATCTCACTGGTACCTTTCTTAGGCAAACCATTACCTAATTTTTAAAGGTCGGAATCACTAAGTGATATTTAAAGCTTAAGATACAGGTACGTTACTTGTAGTCTACCCTATGAAATTTGTCGTCATTTACTTGAGTAATTACTTGAGCGTCGAAACTTAGTGAGTTCCTTACGTTGTCGATTCAATTGCCGCATTGATTTTTGGTACCTATTGTTGTTGGACAGCATTCTTTTGGGCGGCAGAGGCAGTTCACCGTCTGTAAAATTTTCACATGTCTATCGCTATACTAATGTGATAATATATTCAGAAACGATATTGACAAAACGCTTTTCTGAGTAACTTATCTAAAGCCAGAGCTCCAGTGGTTTGTGTGAATGTTACAAGAGGAAACTAATTTCTCTGCATTATAAATTTTGAATGTCGTAGCAAACAAGGACGAGTACTAAAAAGCGAATTCTATTAAAAGTTTAATTTCGTGTAATTAATTGCTCCTGTTTCAACATAATCTAGGAACCTGGGAACGCGCGCGCGCGCATACACACATACACACACGCAAACACACACACACACACACACACACACACACACACACACACACACACACACAGAGAGAGAGAGAGAGAGAGAGAGAGAGAGAGAGAGAGAGACGAATAGACCGGCGGAGGAAAGAGGGAAGGGAGAATGCAAAGAGGGAGAGAAGAGTACAATAATGCCATGGTAAAGGCAAACAACTAATTTTCATAAAATGAGATTTTACATGTTCCACTAGAAATGACTTCGAGGAGAACTCATCCTTCAGGGAAGTACAATTTCTACTGTACAAATAATATAACGTTGGAGCCGCACTGCAGGTTTCTCTGCCAACTGTTCCCAATGAAAATCAAATACGCTGTCGGCTATCCTACTGCGGAACACATCTTTTAGGGAAATCTTGCCAAATTGGTGATCCTAAAAGTCCTGCGTCTTTCAGGCACTGTGCGGAGTTCGCCCATTGACGCCAAACAGGAAAGACGAAGCCCTTTCACAGAACGTCATACTGATAACTAGGAGCTGTAAAGACAGTACAATGCGAGGCTTCACAAGACTGAACGTTATCCGCTACAAATTGCCGTTATACTATTACTTTTGAAGTCATCTGATTGTTTGGTATAATGAGAGATGATTAACAAGAGAGGAAGCCTAAAGATCTTACGCAATATCTCATCAGCCTCGTTATTGGACTGAAAGCCTACGAGCCCAAAGACTGCAGAGTGTCATTCGCAATGAGATAAAAACAAAAGTTATTGGTTTTCGGTTGTTCATCAGGTTGGTCTGCAAGGAGTTAGAGAGAAATCTTCAGCTGTGAAAAGTAACCTCCGGGACAAGAAGATTACGGTAAGACCACTACTGTTAACGATCTACAGGATGTAACAAAACTCGGTGTCGAGGGCGTCTTGAACAAATGGATCATAGGAAGTCTGCTGGAGGTGACGAGATTAATTAAACGAAAAAAAAATCGCTTTTGTTTTTGAACATTCAATATCGGAATTCGCAACACACAGAAGGTGTTTCATATACGACTGATGATACTTTTAAAAATACTGGAAATCCGATGTATCATATTTAAAATTTATCATGATGGGCCATCGATATATCGAAACTGCGTCGATATATCGGCACGTCGGTGGAAAGAATATCGACGTACAGGCCTATAAAAACATGGGCTGCACGTTGTACATATACTGCCGGTTTTAGAAGTGTATATTTCAGTATTGATTTATTATTAGATATTCAGTACATCAACAAGCTAGCAACCTGCGTAAACTCCTTCGAGCAAGAACTGAAAGGAAAACAATGCGCGTTTAGGCTTG
The DNA here is from genome assembly GCF_023897955.1 of Schistocerca gregaria. Taxonomy (NCBI): domain Eukaryota; kingdom Metazoa; phylum Arthropoda; class Insecta; order Orthoptera; family Acrididae; genus Schistocerca; species Schistocerca gregaria. The sequence goes on along the minus strand of NC_064924.1, from coordinate 235,363,815 downwards.
GCGACAACCACTTTGCTAAAAATGGTAACTGCATGTGAAAAGCACAATAAAATGTGTTCGATGAGTCCATCGTTCGACTTTGTTACAAATCGGATTCGTCGAAAACACTTCATGTCGACTGCAAACGCCAGCGAGCTATCAGTAGCAGTGTCAAAATTACGTGGTGAAGATGAACATTGCTGTTTCCGTAGGTAGCGTCGAGTACGTCAGCATTTCCCCTCACACGTCTCCGCCAACCCCAAAGACCAGTCTTGTCATTTAGATTTTTGTTCATCTTTTTAAGCAACTGCTTTTGAAAAGCACACTATTTACGTAAAATTTGTTTTTAAAACGCAACTGGAGTGCTATTTCTTCATATTGGAAATCTTGTTATTCGTTGTTATTCGCTTCACACAGCCACCTCCCCCCCCCCCCCCCCCCTCCCAAAAAAGGGCAATCGGGCTTCTTCATTTTATGCCACCTGTACTTGCTCACACAGACGAAGAGAAAAAATGAACTCGATTAAAGCGAAAACCGTAGTAAAATCCCTTGACACAGTGAAAGTAAAATCATGTTCTCCAACAATTCCAGAAGATCAGTCTCAAATACTTAACGAAAATTGAGAGAAACATATAATATAAATTCAAGATACCGGAACTCAACATTGCAATTTCGATTTCTATATATCGATATAACGGACAGAAAAATCGGCGATACAAAATGGATATTATTTGTATAACATTAGGATATATCGATATATCGGTTATTTACGGACAGGTGGAAGGGCTACAGGCGAATAACAGATGCCATAATTCAGTTAAAATCGGTATATTATTTTTATGAAACATGTGGGAAAAAGTGAGGCAGCCTTCACAATGTGGGAAAAGACATGAGTCCATAATTCTGAAATACTACTGACTCTACCAATGACAAGACAGTTGTCCTCAGCATGTAGTAAGTACGTTTTACAGAAGAGTTTCTTCTTTCTGCTTCAATGTCTCTGCATGCCATTAAAAAATTTTGTCCATCATTATACTTCCTGAATAAAAAAACAAGTGAATGGAGAAGACAAAAAAGGAGGCCTCTGAGCCAGAATAATTAATATTTTCACCGAAATCACTCTGTATTTTCTCTAGCCATCGGTTGCTCTCCTCTGTAATAGCATAGAAATTGACTAACGTTTTGTCAAACTCGTCAAATTCCATAATTTCCGTTTTCATTTATATCCATTCTTGTAGAATTGCAAAATGTGCTCACTTCTACAGATTCTAATGATTTTAATGCACTTTTAATGTGGCATACAGTCTATTTGGGAATACCGCAAGGTTTTGTTGTCATTTTGTGAACTTACATAAAATTTATATTATTCTTGGCGTCTTCACTGTTCACCAGATCTGTAAAAAACCTTCAGTACGTTCGATACGACACTTTTATATTGTTTTCCAATGTCATTTGACCTTCACGCACACCGCTTGGAGTAGGCCATTGCTCCTGCATTTCGCTCACTGCCGAAACAGCTTTCAATGTACGGTTACACGGAAGACTAAAACGACACGTCAGCATATGATATTGCACGGAAAAGCAGAAAATTCAGGTGGCGCTGACCTACTGCACTGTTAACAGCGTATATGCTACCAATGTTAATTCCTTAATACTGACGTATATCACTATTGTTCCAAACCGGAAATTCCGCCACCCTCTCACCCCTTCCCTTCCCAATTCCATAACACATTCACTTTTCATTACCGGACCGTGGAAAACGATACAGCGTCGACGTACCGTCTAGTATGACCGTTGAGGTGTAATACACTGAGCTGACAAACGTTATGGGATACCATCTAATATCGTGTCGCACCTCCTGTTGCCCAGAGTAGTGGCAACTTGACATGGCATGGACTCAAAAGTCGTTGGATTTCCCCTGCAGAAATATTTAGCTTTGCTACCCGTATAGACGTCCATAATTACCAAAGTGGTGCTGGTTCAGGATTTTTTATACGAACACATCTCCCGATCATGTCACCCAAACATTCGATGCGATTCTCGTCACACGGTCTGGGTGGCCAAATCATTCACTCGAATTTCCCAGAATGTTCTTCAAACCAATCGCGAAGAACTGTGGTCTAGTGCATTGTCATCCATAAAAAGTCCGTCGTTTTTTGGAACCATGAAGTCTCTGAATGGCAGCAAAATGTCCCCGAGTAGCCGAACAGACCAGAGGACCCAGTCCATTGCTCGTAAAAAAGGCCGAAACCATTCTGGAGACACTATCAGCCACCACAGTGCCTTATTGGCAACTTCAGTCCAAGGCTTGGTTGGGTCTGCGGCACACTCATACCCTAACAACAGTTCTCATCATCTGACCAGGCCACGGTTTGCCAGACGTCTAGGGCCCAACCTATACGGCCTCGAGCCCAGGAGAGGCGATACAGGCGATGTCGTGCTGTTAAGAAAGGCACTCTCGCCGATCGACTGCTGCCATTAAACATTAACGCTAAATTTTGCCGCACTGTCCTAGTGGATACTTTTGTCGTCTTGTAACGGTACTTTAATTACGTAACCATTGCGGCACCTCACCTCAACCTCTCGATACTAGCAATATTCTACTGTGTTTCTGTAGAATAGTTAACATATTTCTGTGACAACATTCAGTTTTGATTTCATTAATGTAGAGGTACTTTGATACATCGATATGTTTATATTGCAATGATATTATTCTTATGTGAATTCTTTCTTTTGTCACTATGATCTTTGACGTATTTGTAACTCTGATTTTTGGGGGCGTACGCGGTTATTAGAGAGTGAAGTCTTGGTCGTCATGTAGAAAAGACGCAAATTGTAGCCAGTTTATAAAATGTGAACTTTAACAGTGAAGAAGATATTTTCAAATATGTTTTATATTGTGAAGTGATGTTTTGTGAGTTGCGTAATATTGCAACAAAAGTAATAAAAAAAGAAGTGTAACTTAAATTGGGAGTACTGATTACTTTTTTACATTACCATTGTGCTAACTTGCAAAAGTTTAATCTTCAAGAATGGTTTATGAAACACATCTATAAAACTTTTGAATATCGCAGAATAACACCTAGGCCTCTTCGGATCCGAGCTTGGAATCATCACCACCTAGATTTTCGACGATTGAGCCATGAGTTCACAACGAGACCAGCGTAGGAAACACGAAAAGATGAGTGCCTAATTTATCCATTATTTCATGAAATGGCTTTATTAACTGTGTTGTAATGACACATGTCACATAATATAACTTTGTTGTTGCCCGATAATGTAATATTTAGCAGCGTGAACAACACTACAAATCATAATTAATTTTTGACCTTTGTTGTGGTAGGGTTGTTAGAGTCTCAGATCGATTACAGCGGTCATTTCACATAATGTTGCTGATCTGTTAGCACTGACAAGTCTTCGCAGACGCCGTGACTCTCGGTCGGCCGCTGAGTTGTCCGTGCTGAGAGATAATGCCTGTAATCTGGTATTCTCGGCACATTCTTGACACTGGGGATCTCGGAATACTCCCTAAAGATTTACGAAATGGAATGTCCCATGGGTCTAGCTCCAACAACCATTCCGCTCTCAAGGTCTGTTAACTTCCGTCATGAGGCCATAAACACGTGAGAAAGCTTATCACATAAATAACCTGAAAACAACTCCGGCAATGCACTGCCCTTTTATCCTTGTGTAGCGATACTACCGCCATCTGTATATGTGCGTGCCACTGTCCCATGACTTTTCTCACCCCAGTACAAAGTGAGTTGTCATGACGTCACAGACTTTAAGCTTTCGTCCGCTGTGTTTTTTGCAATGCCTTTATAGCGCTGTGTTAGTTACGAAAGTACCGTACGTTTACTGTTTGAAACAGCTATAGCGTATACGACGGAAATCAGGAACAAGAAGCAGTCGTAAACATAAACCTTATAATGTTTTGGGCATCTACCATGGCTACGCTACCTTCAAAACAACGCACTGCATCTATACCGCCATCTGGCCTCACCATACCCCCACCATGTTGTTTTATAACGTGACAGTGGACATCCAGTGTGAATTGATGTTTAGCCATCTTCGTAGAGCGCAAAAACCATATCTCAAGAGTGGTTCAGTCTTCAGCCAAACCGGAAAAATGTTTGGCATTCTCTGTTTTAAAACTGTGACGGATGAACACTGGATTGAGCAGAAGACGCAGGCCATTACTTAGGCTAGCCTGCAGAAACATGAAAAAAAGCTGACCTTAACATTTTCCGGTTGATTAATACGGCAGGGTGCGCGGTTCTTGACGCACAGTGAGGCCATCAGAGAGAAAGCTGCGAGGTTCCCTCGCGAGCGGCCAGGTGTGCCCGCGGCAGATGTATTGGGGTCGTTTTATTTCGTCTGCGTGACGCAACGCAGCGAGTGACGCGTAAATAGGACGGCCAGTCGCCGGCCGGCTCGGCCACTACACAAATGGCCGCCTTATAAGGAGAGAGCGGGGCTATTTCGGCGCCGAGCGCGACCTTGCCCCGATCGCGACCAGCGCGGGAAGCCTCCAGATAACAGCTGGCTCAGCCGCTCACGTCCTTCCGGCTGTATCAGCTGCTGCTACGGTACTGTGCACGGAAGAAGGCGGGTGGTGGGGCAAACGGGCTGCATACCACGTGACGCACCAGCCAATAGCATCATTCTTCCGCGTCTGAGTAGGGTGAGCGTAGAACACTACGCCGTCGGCACACGGGACGAGGCAGCTAGGGCTGTCACTACGTGTTTTGCCGCCGTAGGCGAGAACTGAAAGATGAAGCCCTCCCTTTTTCACTGCCATCAGTATCGGTTATATCCCCCCTCCCCTCCACCACCACCAACAACCAACAGCACAAAATTGCGGATCTGCTATTATAATTATTAAACCAAGATGATCAGATGTCCTCAATTTTTATACTTTGTCCTCAATTCCTTTAAAACTTTATTGATTGGCGACTCCATGGAGTGCCGTGTGCATAACGACCATATATGTTAAATTAAAAGGAAGGTCAGGATGGCCGTAATAGTGATGGTTTATTGATAGCAAAATCGATTTTCAATCACATAGTGATCATCTTCGGTGCTGTGGTATACAAATTAAACTCAGACACTCGTATCAAACTATCAGTAACCAAAACTAAGAAGCGATCATAATAACGCGTCTCAGTTTTGGTTACTGATCACTTGATACCAGTGTCTGAGTTTAATTTGTACACCAGAGCACTGAAGATGATCACTATGTGACTGAAAGTCGATTTTGCTATCAATAAACCGTCACTATTACGGCCAACGCTGACCTTCCTTTTAATTCCTTTAAAACTGATAGAGTACAACAAATGTCCTCTAATTTTTGGTTTCTGCCCTCAGTTTCTGGAATTTCGCAAAATAATTGAAACAACAAGAATGTGTGAACACTATAAACTTGAACTCAAGCGAATATACCAGTTCATCCAAATTTGGCATCAGTGCCTTGTTTTATTTAATGGCAAGAAATTGGACAAATAAAGGCGTGGAACTATTTTCTTGTGCAAATGGTTTTTTTCTTGAGCTCAGAAATTATGCTATGCTGACGTATACCGTCAAAAACTCTATGAGAAAATTGTATTAGAAAATTTCAGCGAAGTGCAGGAAGATCTGCAGCGGGTAGGCACTTGGTGCAGGGAGTGGCAGATAACCCTTAACATAGACAAATGTAATGTATTGCCAATACATAGAAAGAAGGATCCATGATAATACGATAGCGGAACAAACACTGGTAGCAGTTACTTATGTAAAATATCTGGGAGTATGTGTACGGAACGGTTTGAAATGGAATGATCATATAAAATTAATTGTTGGTAAGGCGGTTGCCAGATTGAGATTCGCTGGGAGAGTCCTTAGAAAATGTAGTCCATCAACAAAATGGCTCTGAGCACTATGCAACTTAACTTCTGAGGTCATCAGTCCCCTAGAACTTGGAACTGCTTACACCTTACTAACCTAAGGACATCACACACATCCATGCCTGAGGCAGGATTCGAACCTGCGACAGTAGCGGTCGCTCGGTTCCAGACTGTAGCGCTTAGAACCGCACGGCCACTCCGGCCGGCAGTCCATCAACAAAGGAGGTGGCTTACATAACACTCGTTCGACCTATACTTGAGTATTGTTCATCAGTGTGGGATCCGTACCAGGTTGGACTGACGGAGGAGATAGAGAAGATACAAAGAAGCGTGGCGCGTTTCGTCACAGTGTTATTTGGTAAGCGTGATAGCGTTACGAAGATGTTTATTTAGCAAACTCAAGTGGCAGACTCTGCAAGAGAGGCGCTCTGCATCGCGGTGAAGCTAGCTGTCCAGGTTTCGAGAGGGTGCGTTTCTGGATGAGGTATCGAATATATTGCTAACCCCTACTTATATCTCCCGATGAGATCACGAATGTAAAATTAGAGAGATTCGAGCCCGCACGAAGGCTATCCGCAAGTCGTTCTTCCGCGACGCATACGCGACTGGAACAGGAAAGGGAGGTAATGAGAGTGGCACGCAAAGTGCCCTCCGCCAGACACCGTTGGGTGACTTGGGGAGTAAAAATGTAAATGTCAATGTAAACTGTTTCTGCTTGGAAGTACTGCTGTTGCGGTGGTTTGCCGACAAAGATTGAGGAGTGTGACAAATCCTGGGGGTGAGCTGGTGTGGAACCACGAGAGAAGGGAAGAGCGCAGATTTATTGACGGCGATACTGCACGAGGCAGGCGTCGCTGCCGGGAGGGGATGTCAAAGGAAGCGCGTCTCCTGTCCAGCCGACGGCTCAGGGGTGGGAAGCAATTTAGCGCCAAACCAACCACCTATCGATTAACGGACACCACGCCCCGCCACCCCGCGCCATCCGCGACGCACTAACCCTGTTGTGACGTCACGGCGGTTGAAAGGACGGCGCCTGCGGAGCCGCGCGAGACTCCAGCGACCCCATGCGGTGTGCGATAGGTGCTTCCAACAAGAGTACTCTCACGATACAGTCCGATCCACGAACGAAGGTGTTCGGCGAAGGCCGAGGCACAGAGGGGGATTGCAGCGATGCACCTTCCAAACGACAGTTCCGGTGCGAGCATAGAGGTGTGTTGCTCTCGAAGATAGTGTGTATCCTGTAAATTACGTCCCTCGCTTCTTTATGTACAATTTTAGTTTACCACTATCATCAGCAATGACAACTCGCAAGCACTGTAATACAAATTCAATAAACACATCGCTACGATCACTTGTAACACTCACCGAGCGAGGTGGCGCAGTGGTTAGCACACTGGACTCGCATTCGGGAGGACGACGGTTCAATCCCGTCTCCAGCCATCCTGATTTAGGTTTTCCGTGATTTCCCTAAATCGTTTCAGGCAAATGCCGGGATGGTTCCTCTGAAAGGGCACGGCCGATTTCCTTCCCAATCCTTCCCAAACCCGAGCTTGCGCTCCGTCCCTAATGACCTCGTTGTCGACGGGACGTTAAACACTAACCACCACCACCACTTTTAACACTCGCACTGGCTAAGGTGTTCGCATCAGAAAACGCACATCGACTGTTGGAGAGTGCGTGACGTCAAGTGCACAGAACGAACCTTAAGTCGACCTCCTCCGTTCGTGTGTGCGACTGTAGTACGCTCTCGTTACGACTACATGTTTATTGCTTAAATAAATCGGCTCTGTTCATCTACATCGACTCGGATTCACTTTTGTCGCAAACACTTCTTCTTCTTCTTCTTCTTTTCCTCCTCCTCCTTCGTCACTTCAAGGAGCAGAGGAGCTTCGCTAGTTCCGATCTCAGCCTGGTCATTTCTTCCGTAATTTTCCGGGATCGCTTTTTCCTTGTGGTTCGTAGTTCTATACTAGATACACTTCTGACATCCTATAGATACATTCTAGCCAGTTTACTCTCATTCGTATAATTAATTCATTAACTGAATAAATTTCCAACTGAGCTTTATTGTGTCTTCGTTTTTTATCTGATTCCTTAGACTGCAACCTGTGTTGCGTCTCACAAATTTAAGTTCAGTGGTCCGTACCTGTGTCTCGTTTTGCGATCGTGTTATCCACGACTCTGAGACTTACGTGAAAACAGACGCAGCCATTACTTTATTAAACCTGTTTTTGGTTCTTTGTACACTTGGTTGCCTAGTATTTTTTGTACCAAACTTGATCTGATCCTTAGTTATTTTGTTTTACTTTATTCGGTACGGCATTTTTATTCTTATAGCTTATGTCGCAACATAGGAAGTTAACGTAGGACACTTTTTCTAAAACACGACTATTTTTGAATTTATAGGGTCTTTTCCTCTAAAAGGCATAATCTTAGTATTTTCTGTAAGAAATATTGTTATCCTTTCATATCTGGTATAGACAATGTAATTGCCCTTTGAGGTTCGATGTTAGTCTCGTGTAAAGTTATTTACTCATCAGCGAACATCGTGGTATTCATCCAGTTATCTGCTTCTTCTTAGCGCTTCAGTTGACCGTAGTTTTCCATTTCTAATTATGTTGTCAATATGTATATTAAAAGGGTAGGTGATAAGCTACATTCCTGTCTCACACCTCTGTTAATTGTGTAATTACATGTCAGTCTTCTCTCTACCCAAGCTTATTACGATCCTTGTTTCGTGACAGACGGTTTTAATTGGAACCCCATCTTTCTAAAATACTCCATAAAATACTCCGGCTGACATGGTAAACAGTTTTCTCGTATGTGCGACTGTAGACGTTGCCACTGTATATCACTGACGAAAAGCTTTCGGTATCGAGACAGGCTGCAGCGTTTTTCATGACTGCCATAGTCGCCACCTTCTTATCAGAAAACGGTGAGCACGACACTCGTCAAAACGCCGCAGTATCCTAACGCTGCCACCTCTCTGGATTTCCGAAAGCTATTCATCAGCTTTCTCATAGTCAATAAAACGAACCACTGTTTCCACATTAAACTCCTTCCTCATTTCTGCGCGTTATCTTTTCATTGTAATTTTGCCACTACAAGAACTTCCCAAGTAGTATCCACTACTATCTCGACGTAAATTTATTTCATTTTCAGTCTTCAGGCTGTAGACCAGAACGACAAATGTGTTGTAATAAATATAACCCCTATCGACAAAGATATTAAATCGCTGGTGCGCATCTGTTTCCCAGCGCGAATTTTACCACTATATTTTTTATTGAACTCTCTCTTGGCTGTATGTGCAACCAAGCAGTATCTAATTTTGGATAACCTCGTAACTGCACCAAATTTTCTATATTAAAGGTTGGTCTACTGCAACAGGTCTTGTTATTTGTAACCGCTGCACAACAATAACTATTAGTAAATAAGAAAAAATAAAAAGTCTTCACCTAATTATATGTTATTAATTTGGACTCACAATTCCATCTCCTGTTAAGGTATTACGGTTGGCTGGTCAGTAGATTGGCTGGCAGTGAAGACGGGACCACACAGTGAGGTTATCGGTTTCACAATCGAAGGTGGCAAAAACTGAGGAAAGAACAACACCAACAGCACAGTCCAGTCGACGTGAAAGGAAGATGGGCAAACAAAGAGGCATAAGGAATGTCAAATCAGCAGGAAAAGTAAAGGACAGAAAGGGGTGGGGGGGCAGGAGGGAGGAGGGGGTTGGGCGAGAGCAAGGGGCGCCCCAGAGAGGCAACTCGAGACTGGGTACCACCACTGCCTCCGATTCATTCCTATTCCCACCCCATATCATGGTTGCGATGCAGCGAGGACAACACGAGCAGAAGAAGACACCAAGAAGGGGAAACAAAACAACACAAAATGCCAGACAGAACTTAGGGAAAAGGGCGGCGATGGGGGACCTGGCTGGTGTAAGGAAAGGCCAAAAGCCTTCCACATCAACGCCAATGGAAGGACTCCAGTTCCGGAAATGAATTCAGATACTTAAATATGGGAGGGCAAACCACTCTCGTGAAGAAAACCGAGGATGGACGTATCATCCGCTAACAACCATGACAGAGAGAGCATTTAGCGCAAAGGGCAAAAAGGCAGGGTCAATCCAGCAAAATGTGGGTCACTGTAAAGGGGTCCCACAACTACAAAGGAGGAGGGTGGGGGGGGGGGGGGGGTTGGTCATTATGGGTTGAGAAATAAAGGTTCAATCAGGTATAGCCAGTATCAAGATGGCAGAGGATGGTAGACTCCTGCCACAAGAGGCAGAAAAAAGAACATGCTGTGATGGAAGACCCCTTAACTGCGCGAAGTTTGTTAGACAGGAGAGTGCCCATGACTGTGCAAAAAGGAATTTGATGTGAAGCCTCAAATCCGCTCTCAGAGGGATAATGGAGGGGTAGATGGCAGCCTCCACAGCCATATGGTTAGCAACCTCATTATCTTGGATACCCACGTAGCCAGGAACTCAAATCATCTGAACAAGCTACAGGATTGGTAAGAAGGTCGTTGATGTTAGAAATGAAGGTGTGGCCAGAGACACACTAAGTGACAGCCTGAAGACCATTCAGCTAGAAGACACATAACAGAACTGGCCATCATTTACACAGTAAACATCTCACACGTTCCAAAATATACATCTCATATGTGGCAGGCAAGAGATGGGGTTTCATGCCAACAGGAGAGGTGAAGCCATATATCATATAGTTGGCGGATTTAGAGCTGTCGTTGTAAAAAACAGCCCCTAAAAGCGGACATAACAAACTACACCATCAGAGGCTTTCGGACGCCCAGGAGAGATCCATTCGAGTCTGTGGCCAAGGAACTAAGCAGGGGGATTGTGGTGTTAGGGTGAGAACGTGGGGAACAGGAAAAAGAGAGGAGATGAAACTGTGGCAAGAGAAGAAGCGAGGAAGATCCCAACTGGTAAACCCACCTGAGGGCAGGCAGTAGGTGGGCAACATCTCGGAGCCGCGAAAAGTATAGAGTAGGAGGGGTGAGCAGAGAAGGGGTGGATAGCGATGGCATAAGAAACCAGACTGGATTTCACGAATAATCGGTATTGGAAACATCACGGTCGACTTCGTTGGTATAACCTAACAAAGATGATGTTGTGGTAAACACAATGTAGGAGGCATCTAGAGGCGTAATGGAAAGCCCACAGTGGTAACCTGATCATTGGGAGGCGGGAAGGTAACGAATCAATGGGAACTGGCCACTATAGCAAAAGTCATTGTATGATGACTAGTGTAATGAAGAGAAAAGAGGAGAGGAAGGGATCGAAAGCTCAGTGACAGAGGAAGTGCCATAAATGACACTAAAATGAGTGAGGAGCCATCATTAAAAAGGCACTGATCGTGGTCCACACAAATTGGTCTATGATGAGACACTGACTAGATGAAAAAGTACTGCATTAAAATCTCCAAGAAGGAGAAAAGGAGTTGGGAGTTGCTGCAAGTGTGCAGGTGGAAAGTTAGGGCAATGGGCATAGGTGGCTTGTCAGGAGTAAGATAGAGAACTTTGAGAGAACTGTGACCACAGAGTCCAAGTGGTCCTGGACATCAACTGCTTCCAGAGTTGTACAAACGGGGATCTGTGAGCTAACAATGTTCTTGTGGACCAATGTGCAAACACCACTGAAAGCCCTCAAAGTGTTGACCTGGTTCAGACAGAGAGCACAGAACCCAAGAAGGGTCAGCGACTGAACATTAGTAAAATGATATTCCTATAGAATGACACAAACTACAGAATAAACGAAAATAAATGACTGCAACTCTAGACACTGATGGTAGTATCCATTACAATTCCACTGAATAAGGAGGGGATGGGGATCCAAACGAGAGGAAAATGGCCTTAAACCTGTCATGTCACCAGGTCACAATCCATCACCAACTAGGATAGCGACATCCATAAAGAAGAAGTCAAACTCAGGTTGTGAGGGGAGGGTTGGCACCTTCAGTGGTACTGGAGGGTCCTTGTCTCAGGTCTTTTGGTTCCTCTTCTTTTTTAGGTTTTTTAGGTCTGGAGAAAGCAAGCATCAGTGAAATTTGAAACAGAGAGAGACTAGTGACTTTGGGGCAAATAGACCGAGGATTCCACAGTCAATGTGGAGTAACAGGTCTGCATTCTGGAATTCTCTGGGTTAGGGGGACGGCGATGAGTGTCATAATGGGTTCTCATCAATGGCAGACACTGAAGAAGGGGATGGCTATGGTGAGTTGTATCCAGATGGGAGGCTAGGGGAACCACAGGGAAGGGGGGCATGAGAGGGGAGCAGGTCTGGGATAAGGAGGAGGGACATAATAGTGGCAAAGATAGATGTCATAGACACAAGGTAAAGATGGTCATATTTCTTATAAGCCTCAGAGTAGAATAAACTATCAAAGGACTTATAGTTCCGTACCTTATTTTCCTTCCTATATCGAGGCAATCTGGCAAGCAGGGAGGGTGACGGTCATGACAATTAGTGAACGTCAGCAGTGGAACTCAGGAACTCCCCCCATGGAGTGGCGGTGCACATTCACTGCACAGTGACAGTGGGAAGTCATATGCCAAAAATCCAAGTACCGAGAACACCACATGGAGGATGGAACATATGGCTTCATGTCACACCAATAAACCATTAACCTTGGTCTTCTCTGGGAAAATACCGTTCTCAAACGTCAGAATAAAGGCGCCATTATCGAAGGAATTGCCTACGGTCTTTCTGAAACTGATGAACAAAGTTTATGATCCCTGCTGTGCTGGATTGGCCCAGAGTTCCTCATCTGTTTGAAGGATGATGTTCCTATCAAAAATGACACCCTGTATCATATTCAAAACGGATATGAGCTCTCACCCAGATGCTCACAGGCATGAAGGGCTGCAGATTGGGTGACAGAAGAAGTTCTGATCAACAGTAAACTTGAAACTTCCTGGCAGATTAAAACCGTGTGCCGGACCGAGACTCGAACTCGGGATCTTTGCCTTTCACGGGCAAGTACTCTACCAACTGAGCTACCCAAGCACGACTCACGCCCCGTCCTCACAGCTTTACTCCTGTCAGTACCTAGTCTCCTACCTTCCAAATTTTACAGAAGCTCTCCTGCGAACCTTGCGAAACTAGCACTCCAATGAAAGGACATTGCGAATACATGGCTTAGCCACTGCCTGGGGAATGTTTCCAGAATGAGATTTTCACTCTGCAGGATATCCTTTGTTTCAGGAGTGCTAGTTCTGCAAGGTTCGCAGGAGAGCTTGTGTAAATTTTGGAAGGTAGCAGACTAGTTACTGACATAAGTAGAGCTATGAGGAAGGGGCGTGAGTCGTGCTTGGGTAGCTCAGTTGGTAGAGCGCTTGCCCGCGAAAGGTAAAGGTCCCGAGTTCGAGTCTCTGTCCAGCACACGGATTTAATCTGCCAGGAAGTTTCATATGAGCGCACACTCCGCTGCAGAGTGAAAATCCCATTGTGGGAACAGTAAACCTGACTGCATCTGCTCACACAGCCCACTTCATTAAACTTGTCTTTGATAGTTTCTACGAAAAATAACGACTTAGTAGCAGTGCAAGAGCCCTGTCAGTCCTGGTGCAGACCCAATAGTAGGGGAAGTGTTTAACCTCAGGACGTGAGACCAGTCCTCTTCCCAGGGGACATGCAGGGAAGAGAAGGCCACAGGGTTATAAGAAGCAGCATTACGTGGTCCATTCTCAACTAAATAGGCGGCTGTAGAAGAATGGCCAGTCATTTGGAATTTTATGTGTTCACATGCAAAGCGTCCACCCTAATAACACCCCTCCGATCAGAGCTCTGCCCATGGGGACCACCCAGCCACAGCAAGGGCTATCTGTCACGATGGACGTTACAGGAAGCTCTGATGCTGTAAAATGACAAGCAACCACAGCTAGGAACACTTCGTGAGGTAGCAGCTCAGGTATCAAAAGAGCGATACTTGCATTGCCAGGAGGCTCAAAAAAAAGGTACACATTGCCACCATCACATGGACTGGCTCGTGTTCTGGCTATGCAGCGTTAAGGGGAAAATGGCGTCGAGTAAAAGACAGAAGAGGCACTATGGCCACACGCTAAAGATGCTAACTAAGGAGCCCCAGATGGCTCACACTATGGAGACAGAGTTTATGAGATCGTCAAACCTCAAAGGCGGCCAGAAACGCCCGAAAGAAAAGGTGAAAAAAAAGCAAGACATGAATGTAGACCAGAAACCAGGAGGATAGCAGGGCCAACGTAAGCGAGGATACTGAAAGGGCAGAGGCAAAGGAGCGAGGACAGGGAGTGGGGGTGCAGGGAAGAGCCTGGGAAGGAAGGAAGTGCCACAGCGGCTTGAGGCCCCATGTGTGCTACACACGAGCTCATCGAAGTTCTGTGGGTCCCTTGGGAGATTAAGTATTTTCTGTAATAGATTTTACGTCACACGGAAGACTTGCTGCTGCGACAGAGGTATTACATTCACTGCGCAAAATAATTAAAGGGCCACAATTATGAAATCCCCACACTTCGCCATTGTGATGAAGAAGTGTGAAATTTGGGTACAGGTGCCTGCAACCAACCTCTGTAATTGTGTAAGGCGTGGAGAACTGGGACGTCAACCTCGGGCTCGCTTCAAGCGGCAAGATATCAAGTGAAAAAAAAGAAGAACAGAGCTCGGAAGTACAAGTTCTAAGTCTCGGTAATTAGGCCACAATGGCAGAAAATGTCACCACAACCCTGCCGCACGTCACCGTGGACGTATCACACGATGTTAAGCTCACCCTGCGCGATGGACAACAGATGGATGTTCTTGGTAACCTTCGACACTCCTGTCCCCAATGGATGATTCAGTCCTTCTCTAAGATATCGTGGGGCTGAAACCCATCAGACTCTTTTGGAGCGTAGCACGACCACAGTTTTTGCTCTGGTATAGCACACTTGGTGTACAGGTAGCGTCTTTGATTACTAATGAAAACGTTCTCGGTCTCGGGTTCGAAACCCGCCACTGCTTAAATCTTGAATAAAAATCGTCAGCACAAGTGGCGGCCGAAGACTTCCGGGATAAGCCAACGATCTTGTCCAAAAGGGAAAGAGGGAGGAGGAGCAGACAGAAGTTCACTGAACTCTCTTGCCTTTGGAGTGGAAACTGTCCCTAAAAGCAGAAGGAGCAGCAGTGATCAACAGCATGTGGATGCAGAAGGTAATGGAAACCACTGTATTAAAGACACATAATGTGTATCCACGGGAGATGTGGCCTGTAATTGAAAAGATGTCATGGTGCTCTCTTCAAATGGCTTTGAGTACTATGGGACTTAACATCTGAGGTCATCTGTCCCCTAGAACTTATAACTACTTAAACCTAACTAACCTAAGGACATCACACACATCTATGCCCGATGCAGGATTGGAACCTGCGACCGTAGCAGTCGCGCGGTTCCGGGCTGAAGTGCCTAGAATCGCTCGGCCACCACCGCCGGCGGTGATCTCGTTATTGGTTAGAAATTATGGACTAGACCATCATCCGGATCTCTGGGAAGCGAGTGTCAAGTGGGAGATGACTATGCATAATCAACGTAAGGTTAACGCTCTACGAATCGAGACGTGGAATGTCAGTAAGTCTGAACGTGATAGGGAAGCTAGAAAATCTGAAAATTGAGATGCTAATGCTCTTTCTAGATGTAGTATGGGTTAGTGACGTGAAATGGAAAGATGACAAGGATTTCTGGTCAGATGGGTATAGGATAATATCAACAGCAGCAGAAGATAGTATAACGGGAGTAAGATTCGTTGTGAGTAGGAAGGTAGTCCAGGTAGTGAGTTACTGTGAACAGTTCAAGGATAAGGTTGTTATCATCAGAATCGGCAGGAAACAAACACCGACACTTATCTAATCTAATAGACATGGGGATTGGAGTGCGGTTGCAGGGGAAGAAGTGGAAGAAAAGTTTACCCGAGAATATGAGAGAGGAGAAAGACTAACTGAGTTGTGCAACAAATTTCAGCGAGTAATAGCGAATACTCTGTTCAAGAATCACAAGACGAGGAGATGTACTTGGAAAGGGCCTGTAGGTACGGGAAGATTTCTGTTAGATTACATCATGGTCAGGAAGATTCCAAAATCAAATACTTGGTTGTAAGACAGACCCAGGGGCAGAAGTAAATTCATATCACAATTAATTAGTGATGAAATATAGGCTGAAGTTTAAGAGACTTGTCAGGAAGAGTCAGCGTGCAAAGAAATGGGACACGGAAGAACTGTTGAATGAAATATGCTTGAAACTGTCTAAGGCTATAGATACTACACTAAGGACTAGCTCAGTTGGCAGTTCACTTTAAGAGGATTGGACCTCTCTAAAAACAGCAATCACTGATGCTGGAAAGAAAAATGTAGGTACAGAGAAGCTAACTGCGGAGAATTCATGGGTAACAGAAGGAATACTTCAGTTGATCGATGAAAGAAGGAAGTTAAAGGCGACATAGCAGCATGAAAAATGTGAAAAAATCGAAAATGAATTTATTGTCGGAAGTACTGACTCAGGAAATCGAAAAGTCAAAACATCTATTGGCGAAATTAAAAGCAAGGATAGCGACAATAAGAATTCCTCTGTTAAATGCAATGGAGAGAGCGGAAAGGTGGAAAGAGAACATTGAAGGCCTCTGTGAAGGGGTACACTTGTCTGCTGACGTGAAAGAAGAAGAAACGGGATATAGAAGAGATAGGAGATCCAGTATTAGAATGAGAATTTAAAAGAGCTTTGGAAGACTTAAAATTTAACTAGGCAAAAGAGATACACAACATTACATCGGAATTTCTAAAATCTGTGGTATAAGTGGCAACAATACTACTATTCTCGTTGATATGCAGAATGTATTAGTCTAGCGATGGAGCAGGTGACTTTCCGAAAAATATCATCCACACAATTCCAAAGATTGAAAGGACCTACAAGTGCGAGAATTATAACACAATCAGCTTAGCAGCTCATCCATCCAAGTTGCTGATAATGTTAATATACAGAAGAATGAAAAAGAAAATTGAGGATGTGTCAGATGACGATTAGTTTGGCTGTAGGGAAGATAAAGGCACGAGAGAGGCAGTTCTCACATTGCGGCTGCTGATGGAACCAAGACTGAAGAAAAATTAAGACACATTTAGAGGATTTGTCGACGTGTGAAAATCGTTCAACAATTTCAAATATTCCAAGATGTTTGAAATTCTGAGAAAAACAGGGGTAAGCTACAGGGGAAGAGGGGTAATATACACTCCTGGAAATGGAAAAAAGAACACACTGACACCGGTGTGTCAGACCCACCATACTTGCTCCGGACACTGCGAGAGGGCTGTGCAAGTAATGATCACACGCACGGCACAGCGGACACACCAGGAACCGCGGTGTTGGCCGTCGAATGGCGCTAGCTGAACAGCATTTGTGCACCGCCGCCGTCAGTGTCAGCCAGTTTGCCGTGGCATACGGAGCTCCATCGCAATCTTTTAACACTGGTAGCATGCCGCGACAGCGTGGACGTGAACCGTATGTGCAGTTGACGGACTTTGAGCGAGGGCGTATAGTGGGCATGCGGGAGGCCGGGTGGACGTACCGCCGAATTGCTCAACACGTGGGGCGTGAGGTCTCCACAGTACATCGATGTTGTCGCCAGTGGTCGGCGGAAGGTGCACGTGCCCGCCGACCTGGGACCGGACCGCAGCGACGCACGGATGCACGCCAAGACCGTAGGATCCTACGCAGTGCCGTAGGGGACCGCACCGCCACTTCCCAGCAAATTAGGAACACTGTTGCTCCTGGGGTATCGGCGAGGACCATTCGCAACCGTCTCCATGAAGCTGGGCTACAGTCCCGCACACCGTTAGGCCGTCTTCCGCTCACGCCCCAACATCGTGCAGCCCGCCTCCAGTGGTGTCGCGACAGGCGTGAATGGAGGGACGAATGGAGACGTGTCGTCTTCAGCGATGAGAGTCGCTTCTGCCTTGGTGCCAATGATGGTTGCATGCGTGTTTGGCGCCGTGCAGGTGAGCGCCACAATCAGGACTGCATACGACCGAGGCACACAGGGCCAACACCCGGCATCATGGTGTGGGGAGCGATCTCCTACACTGGCCGTACACCTCTGGTGATTGTCGAGGGGACACTGAATAGTGCACGGTACATCCAAACCGTCATCGAACCCATCGTTCTACCATTCCTAGACCAGCACGGGAACTTGCTGTTCCAACAGGACAATGCACGTCCGCATGTATCCCGTGCCATCCAACGTGCTCTAGAAGGTGTAAGTCAACTACCCTGGCCAGCAAGATCTCCGGATCTGTCCCCCATTGAGCATGTTTGGGACTGGATGAAGCGTCGTCTCACGCGGTCTGCACGTCCAGCACGAAAGCTGGTCCAACTGAGGCACCAGGTGGAAATGGCATGGCAAGCCGTTCCACAGGACTACATCCAGCATCTCTACGATCGTCTCCATGGGAGAATAGCAGCCTGCATTGTTGCGAAAGGTGGATATACACTGCACTAGTGCCGACATTGTGCATGCTCTGTTGCCTGTGTCTATGTGCCTGTGGTTCTGTCAGTGTGATCATGTGATGTATCTGACCCCAGGAATGTGTCAATAAAGTTTCCCCTTCCTGGGACAATGAATTCACGGTGTTCTTATTTCAATTTCCAGGAGTGTACAATATGCACAAGAGCCAAGAGGGAACAATAAAAGTGGAAGACCAAGAACGAAGTGCACAGATTAAACGTGTGTAAGACAAGAATGTAGTCGTTCGTTCTCACTGTTCAGTCTGTACATCGAAGAAGCAATGATGAAAAAAAAGGAAGGTTAAAGAGTGGAATTAAAATTCAAAGCGAAAGGATATAAATGTTACGAATCACTGATGACATTGTTATCCTGAGTGAAAGTGAAGAACCGTTACAGGATCTGCTGAATGGAATGAACCGTCTAGTGAGTACAAAATATGGACTGAGAGTAAATAGAAGAAAGATGAAAGTAGTGAGAAGTAGAAGGGATGAAAATTTGTAAATTGGTGGTAAGATCTTGTGGGACCGAACTGCTTAGGTCATCGGTTCCTATGCTTACACACTACTTAATACAATTTTAACTAACTTACGCTATGGACAACGCACACACCCACGCCCGAGGGAGGAAACGAACCTCCGACGGGAGGAACCACGCCTACAGTGACAAGACGCCCTAGACCGCGCGGCTAGCGCAGATGAGAACAACTTGGAACTTAACATGGTGAGTACGAAGTATATGAACTGCTACCGAGGTAGCAGAATTAGGTATGACGGAAGGAGCAAGGACGACATGAAAGGTGGATTATCATTGGCGAAGAAAGCATTCCTTGCCTAGAGAAGTCTGATAGTAGCAAACATACGTCTTAACTTGAGGAATAAACTTTTGAGAATGTAAGTTTGGAGTCCAGTATTGCTTGGTAGTGACAGATTGACTGTGGGAAAACCTGAAAAGTAGAGAATCGAAGCATCTGTGATGTGGTGCTACAGAAGAATGTAGAAAGATAGTTGGACTCTAAGGTACGGAATGAGCAGCTTCTCCAGAGAATCAACGAGAAAAGTAATATCTGGAAAACACTGACAAGAAGAAGGGACAGAATGGTAGGACATCTGTTAAAGTATTAGGGATTGATTTCTACGGTACTAGAGGGAGGTGGAGAGGGCAAAAACTGTAGAGAAAGACAGAGATTGGAATACATCCAACAAACAACTGAGGACGCAGGTTGCAAGTGGTACCCTGAGATGGAAAGTCTGTCACAGGAGAGAAATTTGTGGTAATTTTGAAGAATAACGAATAACGCAAAGGAGACGAAGTTAAGGACGAATGAAGCAAGGGAACAGAAAGAAGATTAGCATAGGTAAAGAATGCATTCTTGGTCAAAAAAAGTCTGCCGGTATTAGGTGACGGTCTTAAACTGAGAAGAAAATTTATGAGAATACTCGTATACTTTTGGAGCACAGCATTGTACGGTATTGAATCATTAAGTATGGGAAAAGCGGAACAGAAGAATTTCGAAGCATTTGAGATGTAGTGCTACGGAAGGATGTAGAAAATTAGATGGACTGAGAGAGGAATAGGCACTTGAGGAGGTTCTCCGCAGAATCAATAGAGAAAGAGAGTCTGTTTATGGATCCGAATAGGTCACAAACAGGTTCCAACTACACTGCATACTTACATATACAGGGTGTTACAAAAAGGTACGGCCATACTTTCAGGAAACAATCCTCACACACAAATAAAGAAAATATGTTATGTGGACATGTGTCCGGAAATGCTTAATTTCCATGTTAGAGCTCATTTTAGTTTCGTCAGTATTTCCTGTACTTCCTCGATTCACCGTCAGTTGTTTCCGTACCATGTACAGCGTGTGCAGGCACTATCAGCAGCTGATTGGCCTCCACGGGTACACTTCTGCGAATGGTTCATCAAACAATGTGTCAATCCTCATTTCAGTGCAAATGTTCTCTTTACGGATGAGGCTTCATTCTACCGTGATCAAATTGTAAATTTTTGCAATCAACATGTGTGGGCTGACGAGAATACGCACGCAATTGTGGAATCACGTCATCAGCACAGATTTTCTGTGAACGTTTGGGCAGGCATTGTTGGTGATGTCTTGATTGGGCCCCATGTTCTTCCACCTATGCTCAATGGAGCACGTTATCATGATTTCATACGGGATAATCTACTTGTGCTGCTAGAACATGTGGTTCATGCACGATGGAGCTCCTGCACATTTCAGTCCAAGTGTTCGTACGCTTCTCCAAAACAGATTCGGTGACCGATGGATTGGTAGAGGCGGGCCAGTTCCAGGTCTCCACGCTCTCCTGACCTCAACCCTCTTGACTTTCATTTATGGGAGCATTTGAAAGCTCTTGCCTACGTAACCCCGGTACCAAATGTAGAGACTCTTCGTGCTCGTATTGTGGACGGCTGTGATACAATACGCCATTCTCCAGGGCTGCATCAGCGCATCAGGGATTCCATGCGGCGGAGGATGGATGCATGCATGTATCCTCGTTAACGGAGGACATTTTGAACATTTCCTGTAACAAAGTGTTTGAAGTCACGCTGGTACGTTCTGTTGCTGTGTGTTTCCATTCCATGATTAATGTGATTTGAAAAGAAGTAATAAAATGAGCTCCAACATATAAAGTAAGCGTTTCCGGACACATGTCCACATAACATTTTTCTTTCTTTGGTTCAAATGGTTCAAATGGCTCTGAGCGCTATGGGACTTAGCTTCTGAGGTCATCAGTCCCCTAGAACTTACAGCTACTTGAGCCTAACTAACCTAAGGACATCACACACATCCATGGCCGAGGCAGGGTTTGAACCTGCGACCGTAGCTGTCTCGCGGTTCCAGACTGTAGCGCCTAGAACCGCTCGGCCACCGCGGCCGGTTTTCTTTCTTTGTGTGTGAGGAATGTTTCCTGAAAGTTTGGCGGTACCTTTTTGTAACACCGTGTATTATCTTCTCGGTTTCGATAAGTTACGTAATGTAATGATGAAATCTAACAAATTTGCTCTCAAGTACAATTTTAAAAGCATGGTTTAAAGTCTCTCCTTTTTTTATCTCGTTGGTATAGCCATCAGTTTATTAAAGTTGGTTTTGTATGAAAATGTGGTAATATATGCAGACGATGTGATCTAACCTTAATGTGTACGTTGACGCAATGCTTTTACCATGGTTGATCTGAGGATGGTTGTCCGAACAACCGGACAAAAAATAAATAGTCAACCCTAAACAAATCGTGTCAAGCATCATTTTGGATCGAAAACTGCCTGGGGTTAGGACATGAATTCACATGGCAGTGCAGGTATGTCACACTCAGCATAACCCACTTGCTGAGGATTTGATCACTAAGTTATACCAAAATTCGGGGATCCTGATGTTGGCATTTTGCTTACTTTTCTAGTAAGTCCCACAGGTTTTCTATGGGTTCAAGTAAGATGATTCTGCAGGCCAATCGGGAGTGTTTAGAAAGCCGGTCAAATATTCTTCCAGCGACAAGGAAGTAGCTAGGGGGAGGAGAAGATGGTCAGAGAGAGGGGGGAGGAGGTGGCGGACAGAGAGAGGGCGAGGAAAAGAAGGAGACAAACAAAGAGAGGGGAGAGGGTGAGATTGTCAAGGAGAGAGAGAGAGGCGGGGGGGGGGGGGGGGGGGGGGGGGGGGGGCGGGAGAAGGCGATCAGACCTTATATCCATTTTTCACGCATATTCAGCAATTGCGAAGAATTGCCGGGTTCGCTAGTGTTGTATATTCTTTGCGGCCTAGACAATTAAAAGGTTTTGTATAAAAATATCTAAAAATTTCCTGAAAATATTTTCGATCGCGTTGTCCATTTCCTGATAATGTCAGCTATTACTATTCCTTAACTTCGTCCCAAAATAGTTTTCATTTGTACATGCGACACTACCAATGTTATATATGTTTGAAATGGCGTGAATATTCCATAAAAGTCAGTCATTGTAGCCTCGAACTTAAAAAAAAATTTCTTTTGCCCTGTCACCTAGTCAATTATTTCACGTTCCTTCGAACTACTCATGAAACTTATAATATGGATGAAGAAACACGGTGACTACGTCATATTTTAGTACTGAGGGAATTTCAGCAACTATGCACTATTGGTGGTACCTAATTTACTGCATTTTGATTCCTCTACCGGTATTTTCACACCAATCTGCGGAAGGTGCGTACTTAGTTCATAACGTAAAAACAATAGTAGGTCTAATACTTGCTCTTAGGCCTCGATTTTTTCTGAATTTTCGTTAGTGTGAATACAGGAATATGAGCACAATACATCATAAACACAACATGAAGTTTCAGGCCGGTAGCCACGATTCGATAGGAACGGGAAAGAACTATCCTTCTAGTCGTTGTCTTCAGCTGGCCTGTTAACAGAGAAACTCATCAAGTGTTTCTATAACTTCAGTTCTACGAATATTATGTATAATGAGTACCAATTTTTCTCTAAATAGTTTAAACCTTAGGGACAGTTATGGATCATATTAACGGCTCTGTTGTAAAATATCGTTCATGACTTGCATGTGGTTCATCGTGCCACACCCACTGGTAAAAGCAGCTCGTTTCTTCGATTTAACAGATCCAGCGTTTCTTTTCTACGATGCTGTTGGTGACTTTAATGAATATATCGTGTATTACAAGGAGGGGTGCAAGGGGTCTATAGTTTTTTATGTCCCGTCCGTCTCCTTTCCTGTGAGACACAAAAGCTGCAGATTTTTCCAGTTTGCGGAATTCTCTTCCTTTGCTGATGTGCTGTAAATAATTTTATAAGTTGCGTACATGTTAATTTTCTGCGAGCTTTAACTATTTCTGTTGAAGTACCAACATCTCCAGGATTCTTTCCTGTCTTAATATCTCCAAAAGCCTTAATTCCGACATGTGATTATTCTCATTATTAACTATTTGCAGTTCTTATTCACTTCCTGAACCAAACCGACATTCTGATACTTGTATAGTTGTCTGACTTACGATATTTGCTGTTCCACCTCCCATTGTAACTGATGAAATTGATACCTGTCCCAACGACATTTTCTATTTTGTCTTCTTCACGCTGTTACTGTAATTAATTGTTTCTCTAATCAAATTTTCATTGTATATTACGTTACGATTAAATATTCTGGACACTTGGCAATATATTTTGTTATTAAGGTTTGAATTACTTGTATATAAGCGAGTTTGTTGACTGTAGTCAGTTGTTACTTACTGGTGAGTTAATCAGCTAAGAAACTGTTTTATAGGAAAGAGAAAAACTAGTACAACAATCGCAGTTTCTTTGGTTTTTACTCTTATTGTCTATTAAGAATATTGCACAACGGAAATACGTAAAAAATAACCATGTTCTTCAATGATACTATGATGCTTCTTTCAGCGGTCTGCATTTGAAACAGAGAATGCGTTGGTATGTACAAAATTTAATGCCAGTCTCTTGATCGAAAATGCATCGCCGAATGACGTTATCTGTCGACGCTGGGTTTGCCGCTCCCGGACGAACCACTTCCGCAGTTAAGTCTGCGAGGATGACGTCACCTGTGTTGTCTAACTGAGATGAGCTGCGTCCTAATCCCAGATTTCCGAGATAAGCTCCCCATCAGGTGCGCAAATTCAGCGCCGATAAGCTGTTATCTGCCACGCCGCCTGGCTTAGCGCTGGCGTCGCTCACGGTGACAGGCCAGTCACAAATAGCGCTGGTCGTCAACAATGTTCCGTAGGACCCCAGGAAAGCGTTGTTAGTAAATTCAGAGAACCAGGTTCAAGATGGGCTGCGCAACAGTTCTGCCACCTTCATCGCATATTTCGCGTAGGAATCATGACACAAAACCCCCATAAAAGCATACGAACAATCGAATTTAACTGAACAGGATGCGCGGCTAATAATGGTCCGATATACCGTACACTGTCCCTGTTTCTTAGAGAGTAACCATAAATGTAAACACGTATAATGTAAACACGTATAAAAATATCGCTCATATCTGCATAGCACTGTTGGTTCATTTCCATTTTCAGAAAAGGCATAGGAACGCGGTACAAAAGGAAATAAGCAGGATAACGTTGTTTGCAACTATAAAACCGAGAGAACGACTCCAGTGATGAAGAGATATACGTAACTGAGTCTGCATTATTCTGCATGTGCAGGTTACTGCAGGCGTTATCATGCTGAAGACGTCAAGCCAAGTCAGTCACTCTCGTCTGTGAATGAATCTATACCTTGCCCGCGAAAGGCAAAGGTCCTGAGTTCGAGACTCGGTCCGGCACACAGTTTTAATTTGCCAGGAAGTGTCATATCAGCGCACACTCCGCTGCAGAGTGAAAATCACATTCTGGAAACATTCCCCAGGCTGTGGCTAAGCCACGTCTCCGCAATATCCTTTCTTTCAGGAGTGCCAGTTCTGCAAGGTTCGCAGGAGAGATTCTGTAAAGTTTGGAAGGTAGGAGACGAGATACTGGCAGAAGTAAAGCTGTCAGGACGGGGCGTGAGTCGTTCTTGGGTAGCTCAGTTGGTAGAGCACTTGCCCGCTGAAGGCAAAGGTCCGGAGTTCGAGTCTCGGCCCGGCACACAGTTTTAATCTGCCACGAAGTTTCATATCAGCGAACACTCCGCTGCAGAGTGAAAATCTCATTCTGAAACTATACCTTGCTCGTGTAACGAATCAAACATCTCAGAACCTACCTCAGAAAATAACTGCTCAGTTTGAAAGAAGGGCCGAATTTTTAGATTTAGCCCCTGTCGACGTCGTCTTTGGAAGTTAGAGAACAAGCTATGGGCGGAAATCGGCTGTTTAGTTTTCAAAGGAAGTGTCCCTGCGTGTGTCATAACCTACAC
Organism: Schistocerca gregaria; assembly: GCF_023897955.1. Lineage (NCBI taxonomy): Eukaryota > Metazoa > Arthropoda > Insecta > Orthoptera > Acrididae > Schistocerca > Schistocerca gregaria. The sequence continues at coordinate 235,338,593 of NC_064924.1, read as the reverse complement.
ATTAAGACAAAAGGTACGACGCACCACGAAGGGACGGAAATCGGTAGATGTACATGTATGGACAAACAGATGATTACAATTTCAGAAAAACTGGATGATTTATTCAAGAGAAAGAGCTTCACAGACAGAGGAAGTCAGCAACGCGTTGGTCCACCTCTGGTCCTTATTCGGCTTGCTATTAATTGACAGAGTTGTTGAATGTTCTCCTGAGGGATATCGTGCCAAATTCCGTCCAACTGGCGCGGCAGATCTTCAAAATGTCGAGATTGGTTGAGGGCATTTCCCGTAATGCCCCAAACTTTCTCAATAAATGAGAGATCCGGTGAGCCTGATGGCCACGGTAGGGTTCGGCAAGCACGGAGACGAGCAGTAGAAACTCACGCGGGGTGTGGGTGCGCATTATCTTGCTGAAATGGATATGCAGAATGATTTGCCTGAAGGGGAACAAAACGAGGCGTAGGATATCGTCCACGTACCGCCGTTCCATAAAGGTTGGGTTGGGTTGTTTGTGGGAAGAGACCAAACTTTGAGGTCATCGGTCTCGTCGGATCAGGGAAGGACGGGGAAGGAAGTCGGCCGTGCCCTTTCAGAGGAACCATCCCCACATTTGCCTGGAGCGATTTAGGGAAATCACGGAAAACCTAAATCTGGATGCCCGGACGCGGAATTGAACCGTCGTCCTTCCGAATGCGAGTCCAGTGCGTGCTATAAAGGTGTCGAGGATGACAACCAAAAGGGCCCTACCGTGAAAAAAAAATGCCACCGCGGACCATCAGTTCTAGTGGTCGGGCCGTATGGTGGGGGACAGTCAGATCGGTAGCTCATCGCTGGTTAGGGCGTGTCCAAACGCGTCTTCATTGGTCATCGGGGCTCAATTCGAAATGGACTCGTCACTGTAGACAATTATACTAGTCAACGAGGATCCAACTCCTAAGATGTTTGTTTCTCGATTCGCTTCTGAACAACGATACTATAGAATTATCAAGGAAGCTGTAGTATGACCGTTTCTTAAACAAACGGAATATTTTACTGTAATACCTCAGTATTGTAACATCTGTTTGCACACTGTCAGATTTGCTTATTACCACTTACAAGCGTGTCAACAAGGTGCAATAAAACAGCAAGCGTAGGAGGGGCAACACAATTTCTACTGTGGTGTCACAGCCAGACACCACACTTTGTAGGCGGTAGCCTTTAAATCGGCCGCGGTCCGTTAGTATGCGTCGGACCCGCGTGTCGCCACTATCAGTGATTGCAGACCGAGCTCCGCCACACGGCAGGTCTAGTCTAGAGAGACTCCCTAGCACACGCCCCAGTTGTACAGCCGACTTTGCTAGAGATGGTTCACTGTCTACATACGCTCTCATTTGCAGAGACGACAGTTTAGTATAGTCTTCAGCTACGTCATTTCCTACGACCTAGCAAGGCGCCATATTCAGTTACTATAATTACTTCAAGAATGTATTCTGAACAGACAATATTGTGAATCACGTACCGTCAAGAGCGACGTTCATCATTAATGGATTAAAGTTAAGTATCAAACTAATTACTTCCGCTTTCTGAATTCTCATTCCTTGTCATGTTCCAGATCTCCCGTCAGTACTTCGTCCTCACGCCAGACTGCGTGAGCTAAAACGCGTGCATTTCGGCCCCCACTCGTAACACGGTGTTGGCTCTTCTGCTAACACAAAATTGTTGTTGTTGTGGTCTTCAGTCCTGAGACTGGTTTGATGCAGCTCTCCTTGCTACTCTATCCTGTGCAAGTTTCTTCATCTCCCAGTACCTACTGCAACCTACATCCTTCTGAATCTGCTTAGTGTATTCATCTCTTGGTCTCCCTCTACGATTTTTACCCTCCACGCTGCCCTCCAATACTAAATTTGTGATCCCTTGATGCCTCAGAATATGTCCTACCAACCGATCCCTTCTTCTAGTCAGGTTGTGCCACAAACTTCTCTTCTCCCCAACCCTCTGCAACACCTCCTCATTAGTTATGTGATCTACCCATCTAATCTTCAGCATTCTTCTGTAGCACCACATTTCGAAAGCTTCTATTCTCTTCTTGTCCAAACTATTTATCGTCCATGTTTCACTTCCATACGTTTCTACACTCCATACAAATACTTTCAGAAACGACTTCCTGACACTTAAATCTATACTCGATGTCAACAAATTTCTCTTCAGAAACGCTTTCCTTGCCATTACCAGTCTACATTTTATATCCTCTCTACTTCGACCATCATCAGCAAAACTCCTTTACTACGTTAAGTGTCTCATTTCCTAATCTAATACCCTCAGCATGACCCGACTTAATTCGTCTCCATTCCATTATCCTCGTTTTGCTTTTGTTGACGTTCATCTTATATCCTCCTTTCAAGACACTATCCATTCCGTTCAACTGCTCTTCCAAGTCCTTTGCTTTGTCTGAAAGAATTACGATGTCATCGGCGAACCTCAAAGTTTTTATTTCTTCTCCATGGATTTTAATACCTACTCCGAATTTTTCCTTTTTTCCCGTCACTGCTTGCTCAATATAGAGATTGAATAACATCGGGGAGAGACTACAACCCTGTTTCACTCCCTTCCCAACCACTGCTTCCCTTTCATGCCCCTCGACTCTTATAACTGCCATCTGGTTTCTGTACAAACTGTAAATAGCCTTTCGCTCCCTGTATTTTACCCCTGCCACCTTCAGAATTGGAAAGAGAGTATTCCAGTCAACATTGTCAAAAGCTTTCTCTAAGCCTACAAATGCTAGAAACGTAGGTTTGCCCTTCCTTAGTGTTGTGGTTGGCAGGAGAGCCAACCGTGTTCCTAAAGGAGGCCGAAATGCACGCGTTTCAGCTCACGCAGGCTGGCGTGAGGTATTGAACATGACAAGGGAATTAGAATTAAGAAAAACGGACGTAGCTGGTGGAATACTTAACTTTAATCCATTAATGGAGAACGTCGCTCTTTATGGTACATGATTCACAATATCATTAGTACGGATACTGGCGCCTTGCTAGGTCGTAGCAAATAACGTAGCTGAAAGCTACTATTGTCTCGGCAAATGAGAGCGTAGAAGTAAGTGAACCATCGCTAGCAAAGTCGGCTGTACAACTGGGGCGAGTGCTAGGAAGTCTCTCTAGACCTGCAGTGTGGCGGCGCTCGGTCTGCAATCACTGATAGTGGCGACACGCGGGTCCGACGTATACTACCGGACCGCGGCCGATTTAAAGGCTACCACCTAGCAAGTGTGGTGTCTGGCGGTGACACCACATTTAGTCTAGCTTCTAAGATAAGTCGTAGGGTCAGTATTGCCTCACGTGTTCCAACATTTCTACGGAATCCAAACTGATCTTCCCCGAGGTCGGCTTCTACTAGTTTTTCCATTCGTCTGTAAAGAATTCGCGTTAGTATTTTGCAGCTGTGACTTACTAAACTGATAGTTCGGTAATTTTCATATCTGTCAACACCTGCTTTCTTTGGGATTGGAATTATTATATTCTTCTTGAAGTCTGAGGGAATTTTGCCTGTCTCATATATCTCACAAAACTACCAACATTATTTTTACCACTTCAAGATTTTCAAGGCAATTGTTTAATTACAAGCTACTGGGAACACTTTGTTTCGAAGCGAGAAGTCGTAGCTCCAACACAGTGTACTCTGGTTCTGTGTATCTTCAGCAATGGTGCTAAATATCTTTACATAGTACAGAAATTCAGCACGATGTACGCAGTTAAGAAGCCGCGCGGGGTAGCGCTTCGGTCTTGGGCGTCTTGCCACGGTTTGCGCGGCTCCTCCCGTCGTAGTTTCGAATCCTACATTGGGGGGCATGGGTGTGTGTATGTGTTGTCCTTAGCGTAAGTTAGCTTAAGTTAGATTAAGTAGTGTGTAAGCCTAGGGACCGATGACCCCAGCAGTTTGGTCCCATTGAACTTCCACAAATTTCTAAAAAATTACATAGTACGACTTGCTCCGTATCTTGGGTAAACGACGAGAATGTCAAACATCCTGACAAAGGTCCCGTGTTCGAGTCTCGGTCGGGCACACAGTTTTAATCTCTCCGCTGCAGAGTGAAAATTTCATTCTGGAAACGAGAATGTTTTTGAATTTTGTGGTCATATTGTTTATAGTTGTTGAGGATACTTTAAAGTCGTTTTCGAAACTAAAAGGAAATGCATATATTCGTTACCAGGAACGTTTCATTTTAGCAATGTAAAACATCGTCAGTGGTCTGTAATAAAACAAATTTAGCATTTGGCTTGCTTTTTGGGTCTAAAATGGAAAAAAACTCGCTATCTCTCACTCTATCCATCCCCCTTTTATTTCATCTTTTCCTCCCAATCTCTTTTCCTCCATTACCAGCTCATTCTCCAATCCCCTATTTAGCATTCACTGTCCACACATTTACGCCCATTCCTCCACTCCCCCCCCCCCCCCTCTCCCCTTGTTTCACCATCTACTCACCATTCAGACCTTCAGCTCCATTACTACTCCTCCTATATTTCACTTCCGCTACAAATAACGAGCGAGATGAAGCAGTGGTTGGAACACCCGACTCGCATTCGGGAGAACAGCGCTTCAAACTAGACTCCGGTCCTCCAGTTTTATGTTTTCTGTGATTCCCCGAATCGCTCCAGGCAAATCCCGGGATGGCTCCTTTCGAAGCGAACGCCCGACTTCCTGCCCCATTCTTTCGTAATCTCAGCTTGAGATGCGTCTGTAATGACTGCGCTTTCGATGGGAAATTAAACTCTAACTCTCCCTCCTCGCACAAGAGATATTGTAATACATAGTAACATAACTAAACGGCATAACACACCTAAGGCACAAAGGAAGAGAACATTTTTAGATCAAGGGAGAACCAAAACTAGCGGTCAAGTTGGTAATACTACCCACACGGAAGAAGATACACATATTTACACAGGGTGCAGACAAACAGTAATGGTGCTACGATGTATCATGTGTTCACATCAATAAATGTACAGTTCTGAAAAGCTGTTTGGGGTAGACGAAAACGCGCAATGCCAGAAGATGGACTACGTCAATGACGTACAAGCAGACGGCGTTTCCCAACGTGTGCGAAAATCTGATTTAAAGTACCATAAGTGAAATCAACATATTCTGTAACGAACTGTTATTAGAAAGCAAGTCAAATTGTAAATATATTTCTTTATAGACCAATGATTATATTTCATATCAATAAAAAGAAACTCGGTCAGTAAAAATACACATTTTCTTGTAGTTACAAACACTTTGTTGTTTGGTATTCCCTGTGCGCGTACAGAGGTAGGAACTAATTTTGATTAGGAGCGATGACCTTGGCTGAAGGTCAGTTTATTTTCTTCGTTTCTTCTTAACATATTTTCAGACGCAGTTACTTAAATGTGATACACTTACTTAGGCAAAGATTTTTGGAATAGATGTGTTTATAGGAAATTCACATCTTCCGATTAGTTGTATGTTCTTCTACATCTGTCATAGTGCTAATCTTTTCATCTCTACACCAAATGTCATTAATTAATTGTATGGTAAGGTCTACTTTCTTCTATTCCTCTGCAGCTTCTTCGTTGCTTATTACTGCATGTTGTAACACACATCCTACTAACTTTGACTGTATACCCTATAGACGTCTTTCTAGTAATTCTTCACTTCGTACCTTGCTGGTTCAATTCAGTTTTAGCATCCTTCTATGGCAGCACATGTAAATAACTGCTTCCAGTTTATTCTTCGACCTACCCATGCTACCTTTGTCAGTTTCCTCGTAATGAGCTACTCTGCACCGAAGCTTAGAGAAACCTCTTACATCGAAGAAAGCATTCCTCAGCTTCAAATATATTCCTTACATAGACCCTTCCGTGTAAAGGGTGTTTCATACTCGTATGTGGCTTTCACTACTTCTGCCACTACATCGTCTAAAATGTTGACGTTAAACGAGATCCTACTGTCCTTTATAATTCACGCTTTCGTGTTTTTTTATTAATGCTGAATTGGAAAATTCATTCAGTTTTTCTTACTGTCAGTAGCATATAAGAAAGGAGGAGGATTGTGTTTAACTTTCCGTCTACACCGAGGTCAATAGAGACGGAGCACAAGCTCTAATTCTGTCAAGGTTGGAGAAGCAAATCGGCCGCGCCCTTTCAAAGGAACCTTTTCGGCATTTCGGTGGAACGATTTAAGGAAATCACGGAAAACCTAAATCTGGATGGCTGGATGCTGGTTCGAACCTTGGCCCTCCCGAATGCGAGTCTAGTATACTAACCACTGCACCAGCTCTCTCGGTAGCAGCATGGAGACTGTACGCAGGTGGGAGAACTGTGCTGCCATTGTTGCTTGTCACTCCTTGCGAGAACACGCCAATTGCCCTTCAACAGAATATGAACGTGTGGTATTGCACCGTCAGAACTGAGCAGCATACTACCAGGTGTATACATTCCGCAATATCCACCGTGCCTACAAAATGGTGTATGCAGTCTGTGAAGTAGTGTCATAGTTCCGTGCACGAGAAACATGATTGATAGAATAGCGACCACTGCAGTTAATGCGAAAAGACAGTCCAATTCAAGGTGAAAAAGTTTACAGGGTTTCTAGCAGCAAAACGACTTGTGTTCCAAGTCTCCTTGCAACATGATAAATGCTGTAACCGTCACGGAGAGTGAAGACAGCGTTGCCTACGTAACACCACAGGCTGCACTTCGACCACGTAGCAGCACTACCACGAACGGTGTCACGCCCACTCTCTTGCCGAGAATCTCTGAACGAGCTCAGTCGACATCTGCTGCAGGCGCGAAACCGTTCCTTCCTTGCCTCGGCCATTGCTGAAAATATTCTCACCGCCGGCTAGTATTTGCATTAAGATCACTGCACACACTACAGGCCTTTCTCTTGGATTATTTTCGGGTCGTTTCGGTCGTGCACAAGGGAATCGACTTGGAACTACGCGGACTGTGGGTTAGTGATTTTTGTACCTGCCGTGTCTCCACCAGGCGCGGTACATATAGATACACTACAGGCAGTCTCAGGTTGGCGCTACACACAGTATGATGAGTCGCCTCCTATATGGCCCATATACGCGGAAGTACTTTATGCTTCCGCTACAAGACATCCACATAGTCCATTCATGCGACAATAGTTACGTCTGCCACCACAGAGAGTGCTGAAACCCGGAACTGCACGATCCAGTCGTATTAATGTGATTGCCATCTATGATCGACGTTAACGTGCAATATCCACTCAGAGACTGCCAGTGGAAGATTAGCAGTGAAGGTTATGTAAAGGGGGAGGAGCGGAAAACATTGCTAACGTTGTCGTAATGCGGAAATAGGTACCCGATGTCCAAAAATGCATGATAATTCGCTTTCGGGCCAAGGGTGGAAAATTTTCCGAAACGACTAAGTCTGTAAACTACACGCGTGCCACGTGGCTAAAGTATACAGTGCATTCCAAATTGGCGCGGAGGAAATTGTGGTGCACTACGGACCACAGATGACGGGAGTGAATGATAGCTGCGGAAATGTTTGTGAGCAAACAGTCGTGCAACTGTTGAAAAACTCACCGCCCCGATGAACACAGGGGGTACCAACAGTGTCTCCTCGATGATCGTTCGGCGAACGTTGCTGCGTATGGGCCTCTGCAGCAGACGCATGGTTCACGCACCCATGCTGATCGCTGTTCAGCGGCGACGAAGGCGACGTACGCCAGTACCGTAATTACATGTCCACTGAGTAGGTGGCGACAGGTGGCGCTTTCGGATGAATAACATATTATGCTCCATCGGACAGATGGCCGTTGGCGCGTATGGCGTGATACGTCTGAAATAAGCCTCCCTGCAACAATCGCTGTTTGTGTCCAGGCCGAAGGACGGAGCATTATGGTGTGGGGAATGTTTTCGTGCCATCATTCTGGGAAGCACAGTGGATCAACGAAAGTATGCATCTGTCCTTGTCGCAGTGTCCACATCACATGCAGTTTGTTTTACCTCGTCTCATTGGCAACTACCTGCAGGACAACGCAACGTGTACACAGCTCGCAGTGTACGTGCGTGATCCGAAGAACACCAAGATGAGTTTACCGTACTCCTCTGGTCACGAAATGTCCCGGATTTCAACCAAATCGAGAATTTCTGGGACCTCTTCGATCGGACTGTACGCGGCACGGATCCTCAACCGGGACACCTAGCGGAGCTGGCCACGACCCTGGTGTCGGCACAGCCTCACATCCCTGTCGGTGTCTTCCAGAGCCTCGTTGACTGTCTTCCAGCACGTCTCGTAGCGCTCCGCGCTACAATAGGTGGTTACTCAGGCTTTTCACAGATGTTCGTATTAATGTGACCGGACAGTGTATTTGATACTTCGCCAAAGAGACCGCATTTGCATATTAACCTGCCAATCGCCGGGTTTAAGAAGCTGCACGCCGACACTCGGTCAGTTTGCGGTGGCGCGGTTCTTTCCGACCCTTTACTACGAACCTGCACCTACCAGTGAACATTGTCTCAGCAGATCATCAGTAGGAAATCCGAGTGAAATCTACTGTACTTCGACGTGAACCAGGCTGCAAATCTACGTTTCGAGAGAAAATATTCACATGAAATGAAAGGTTGGAAATTTTGTCCTCAATTAATATATTCTGAAACTTAAGTGAACAAGTATCACTGCCAAGCCCGTGACAATCTTAACACAGTCACTCATAATCCCTCGCGTTAGCAAGTTTATGATGTTGCATCTCCCGAAAACGTAATAGCTTCAAAAATACTGAATGTTTATGATTGATAATGCTCGCCAAATATTAAGTCTGTCGGTACCAAATGCAGTCATAGTTTTTAGCCACCGACCTGCTCAATACGCAACGCGGAATTTGTCTTTTCTCATCAAAAGATTCACTTGAAATTTCTACACGGCCATCGGAATAATTATGCCGTCACTTTACCACACTTTTGATGTATGAAACACTGCTCGATCTGGCAACTTATTGTTTCCATCGGAATTACTACTACACACGTGCGAACTGTTTCATGGCTAGGCTACCACTCCTCTCTAGAATACTCTGTCTTCTCTACCAGCAGAGAAAGGCGCACGAACAATACTGCTTTACCATTGGTCATATTACTCAACATCCAATAGAAAAAACAACATTCCCCCGCGTCAGTCCGCGCTTTTCATCAATAACCAATCGCAAAAACAAAAACCTAACGACTGAACTTTTTATGGACGCAATTATGTAATATGCTGAACTTTTGCATATGCATAAAGTTATTTACTATTGTTATTCATACCTGAATTAACTTTTCCTTTTACCATAAACTTACTTTAAAAATCTATTCTACAAAAATCCCCTTTGTCCATATCCATACTTCTTCGAAATGTTCCCACCTTAAACCACATTCACGCATCATTCATACTGCTAAAAGACATTTATAACATTTTACATACACAAAAAGACATTATGAAAATACTTCATCAGTTTATGAAAAACATTCTATTACTTTGGTGCACTCTAGTGGGCACAATCGAAACTAAAATCACAGTCTCCCTATCCAATACTGTCCTCTATCGGCTGATACATAAACTGCGTGCGCGTCCAGTCTCGCGTCACCATCTGTCACTATCCAGCTCTGAGACACATCTCCGAATTAACCACCTCCAAGGCAGGGTCGGTATACGGCGCCACGCCTGAAGTTTGCTCTCAGTTCGTTACATTTTCCTCCAGAATCCATCAAGTTACCTACTACGGCCCATCAGTTCCAGCCGTCGGGCAGTTAACGCCTCGTCTCGAACGTAAGTAAAAATGTTTATCAATTGAGAGACAGGCCTTGTAAACTCTCTGTCTACAGTTCGTATTAAAATTGGACTGGTAATTCATAATCTACTATATTCTGTTAGATCAGAAGTTTACATCAGTGCAGCGCCTCCTCACAAAGCATAAGCTGTTATATTTTGATGCACATTATTTTAATAAATTAGCGACCTCAGGCACTGCCTGCAGGTGAACAGCGACCGTTAGAAATTAAAATTGCAGAGCAGCCAAAGTTCGCATGTTACCTTCCCTTTACTCTGACACGTTTCACCCGTCCAATGTGAGCAATTCAGAACTTGCCACACGTCACAAATATCAGGCAGCGTCCAGCGCAGCCGTCGTACATATTTTATGTATGACAGCGGCGCTTTTGAAACGTGTGTCCGTCGGCTACGTAACTTCTGAAGATGCTCGCGTTGGTCGAGTGAAACGTGTCAAAACAGACGAAAAGTCACATGCGACTTGTGGCCGCTCTGTAATTTTAATTTTAGTAAACGACTGTTCTTGTTACTCATCTGTTGCCAGCAGTTATTCTGTTTTAGATGTATTTCCCCGCCACATGCAAGTTGTAACCGTGGGACTAGGTCACGTTCCTATAGCCATGGGATACTATAGCTGAGGGTTCGTTTCCTGCTGTCTTTATATTGGGCACCTAATGGTGGATACAACAGTATCGGTATGTTTTCTGTGTGCGGATTTCATGCTGCGACAGAGAGAATAATACCTCTTTCATAAAACAGGGATACTTTTGTGAGATCATAATCCTCTCTCTCCCCATTTATGACCCAAATTTCTTACTTCTGCTGGCTTCGGTCTAGCATGAGAGTACAATAGAAAAGAGAAGAAAAGACCAGACTACTTAGAACATAAAATGTGACACATCAGTATTAAATAGGAAACGCTTCCTGATGTTGTGTGAATCTGTATTTATCTGGTCACGAACCGGTACAACAAACGGTGGCCAGAAACACCGAAAGCCGGTTTGCGACCTATTGAATACCGTTTTGCAGAACATGAGGAAGTGTTTCTACTTACAAATTTTATCATATAAAGCCAAGAGTCGTCGGAGAATGCAGTTAATAACACAAAATCTACGCTGACAATTAGATTCGCGCTGTGTGTTTTTCGCTCACATCTTACCATCTTCGGAATACATGAGGAAGATCAAGAAAGGTTTGTGTTGAGAACTATGTTAAGCGTGGTTATGGCTTATTGACACTGTAGGTTAAGGCCGGCCGCTGTGGCTTCAGTCCGGAACCGCGTTGCTGCTACGGTCCCAGGTTTGAATCCTGCCTCGGGCATGTATGTGTGTGATGTCCTTAGGTTAGTTCGGTTTAAGTAGTTCTAAGTCTAGGGGACAGATGACCTCAGATGTTAAGTCCCATAGCGCTTAGAGCCATATGAACCATTTTTATAGGTTAAATGGTATATTGAAGAATCACTGGGGGATGTAATATGAATAGCCAATAGTGTTAAGTCTCTTACGTCACAGTCCTTTCACTATAAAAAGTGAGGTTTTAGACTTATTTAACATTTTACAAAATGGTTCAATTGGCTCTGAGCACTATGCCACATAACTTCTGAGGTCATCAATCGTCTAGAACTTAGAACTAATTAAACCTAACTAACCTAAGGACATCACACACATCCATGCCCGAGGCAGGATTCGAACCTGAGACCGTAGACTGTGGCGCCTAGAACCACACAGCCACTCCGGCCGGCAACACTTTACAAAATGTGATGCTTGTAATAAAGCGTTGTAAGAAAGGGTGTACCAGCTTACTGCAATAACAGACTTACAAAATCGTACGTCTTGAGTATTGAGTTATACGTGTGTGTGTGTGTGTGCTTCATACTGTAAGGAAAAAGCCATGCTGGTCATAAACGTTGCACTTTCCCCAAATGCGAATCGTCTCAACAAGTGATGATGCGCGTTCTTTCATAGCGCTATTACATTCGTGGCAATTAATTTTTAGAGGTGTCCATTCTTCTGAACATTTGTACAGATTCAGATGAAGTATCGGATTTTAGATACATCCCCCAATGTATATTTCAGTAACTAAACACTGCATTGCTCTTTGTGGCACTGGACTACTAAGGTCATGGAATAATCTAGTGAAGTGGAGCTGTCCCCTTCTGCCGGAGGTTCGAGTCCTCCTGCGGGCAGGGTAAGTGTGTTGTTCTTAGCATAAGTTAGTTTAAGTAGTGTGTAAGTCTAGGGACCGATGACCTGAGCAGTTCGGTCCCTCAGAAGTTCACACATCTTTAGACATTTGAAGTGGATCTGTGGTTAAGACACAACACTCGTACTCAAATGGCAGTTCGAGCTTTCAGATTCAGGTTTCTCGTGATTTCCGTAACTCTATAAGATAAATGGTAGGATCATTACTTGTAAAAGGACACAGCTCACTTGCTCTAGCACGCCAATTGGAGCTTCTGCAAATTCTATAATGATCTCCTCGTCTTTCTTTCGACACTGAATATCAATTGTCTAATTGACAGGAGAAGGACTCACAATATTAGTCCGATTAACATTCTATCGGTACACAGTGTGGGCAGCAGACACGTGGTCATAATTGGAAGGGAATGTTGACACTTGCAAATGGGCATTCAACTGACCGCAGACCTGTGGTTCGGCTCGGAGGTGGTATCGATTGGCGGTTGGAGCAGGAAGGGACAGAAGGTGGCATGCTGCGCGGACAGCGGACAGCGCCTAGCCGCTGACGTTGCCGCATGACGTCACACGGTGCCCTCCGTCTGTGTAGGACAGGGCCGGTGTGTGCGAGAAAATATAGGAACAGGAATCTTTTTGATGTCCGACAGTGAACTTTTTACGGAGAACTCAGTGCGTTTTATTTAGTATTCGAGAATGTTGTCCATTCTTTACGGAGATAATGAGTATGCGTCCTGCGGCCTGAATCCGAGAGGATGATGTAAATCAAAGGCTGTAGAAGATATTACGAGTTCAACTGGAAATTTTTCATCTGCACTAAAAAGGATGAGGACTGAAGGAGTGTACTGGCTGAATCAGGCGTGCACCATACACGAGAAGTGTTTGGCCTAACAAATAGTTCAAATGGCTCTGAGCACTATGGGACTTAACATCTATGGTCATCAGTCCCCTAGAACTTAAAACTACTTAAACCTAACTAACCTAAGGACATCACAAAACACCCAGTCATCACGTCGGCCTAACATCAGCGTACACGTGACATGGTTTTGATTTTTCAGTTTTTTTTTTTTTTTTTTTTTTTTTTTTTTTTTTTTTTTTTTTTTGTTAGACGAAACATCAAGATGCGCAGGTGTAGACCTGGCGTTTGTTGAACGGTTTATCTAGATTCGGATAGAGAGTGCTGAAATACTGGTAGTTAAATGTGGATGAGTTACCTAAAACATTCCTTGTGGAAATGTTTTCCCACGACAGTGCTCTCTATCGTTCCCAGAAAACAAAGAACGGTGGAATATTCCTGACGGTAGTATACAGTTTACTTCTTTCCTGACCTCATACACCCGAAAATTTCTCAGAAAACTGACAGCCATTTTTCTATGGACACAAAGATTCCACTACTCACCCTTTATTAACCACTATTATCTATTACTAGCGATGTAAGTAGAGGGCACTATATCTTAGGCTTCAGATATTTATCGTTTTCACTATGTCTAAAAGAATTTGTGACCTATCACTGGATGAACAGTGGTGTGACAGTGCGTATTCTTAGGCACATACAGTCGGTGTCTTCCACAACAAAGCAATCGTCCTCAGCTATTGCTAGAATCCGAAAACTGAATGAAACCATAGGTGAAAAGTGGGAAAACTTAGCAGTAACAACACGTACTGGTTTCAGGAAGGCAGATTAGTCTTGCAATGTTTAATCTTTATAACATCAAATTGAAATATTTTTTCTGGTAAGACCGTAAGCTCATTATGATAAAGGTAAACAGAATAGTTTGGCGAGTAATAAAAATTTCCCTATAACCGCCAGATTCAGAAGAATCGATTGCAATGTCATTCAGAAGTCTAAACGTGATAGCACAGAAAGAAACTTATCATACGAAAAAATACTTACAGTAATTCATTTATAATGTATTAATTAAGGTTTACATCACAGTTGCATATAACAACATTGGTGACTAGTTTCGAACATTTTTCGTTCATTCTCAATCCATTACCCACGTTAGAAGATACAACATTTTTAAAAAATTTGAAGTACAAAATGTTTCATTACATAAATAATTTTCAAACATTTTTTATCCAAAGATTACAGCAGTGCAATATATCTTTGACGACATATCTTGCGAAACACCTGTGCGTGGAAGTTACTCCAACCCAGGAAACTAATTGTGTACACCCACCTCCGGAGGAAACGCTGGCGTGTAATCTTGCGTCCGGGTGACGCAGTGGTCGGTGCATCTACTTAGTAAACAGGTAATCAAGGTTCGAATCCTGGCCCGGCACAAATCTTCGCCTTTCCAGTTGATATAAATCAATGCCCACTGATAGCTAATATCAATAATTCCCCTGTTTCTGGATTTTCGTACGCGAAAATGTGAATTTTTCTAAGAACTCTTCCATAGATTTCTGTTTACTGTAACAAAAATTTATAACTGCTGGCTTTGCAATTCTTGATTATTTCTCGTAATTCTGCGTAGAGGTTTTTGAGGATCTGCAGAGCTTCCTGTAATAGTAAGTTGGGAAAGAGGGTTTGTAAAAATGATTGAAAGAGATTTTGTAAACCCATTACAAGTGTTACGGCTATGTAATGTCAAGGTGAAGTGTGAATGATGGCAACTTTCGTAGACATAAACAATACAGATCGATTATTACGTGGAATCCTGCCGAATCATGAAGATAGTGAGAGGGAAGATCGCTAATATATTACGCGCTATTATTGGTTCCTAATAATACGTATTTTATCGTCCAACTTCCATTGTATGGCATTGAATTCTTATGTAATATTTACAAATATTGACTGCTATGACACGTTGAATTGTTGGAAGAATTATAAAAAAGTGGTGAACATCGTTTTTCCGGTTGGATTTAGTTGAATGATGAATCTCAGTGTCAAAGGCCTGTCCACTATTCACTGTTTTCCTTTGTACTTGCAATCGTGTCCAAAAGGCTTGGAGATATTTATATCTACCACATTTATTTTCTGTGGCGTTTAGATTATAAAGTACTATATGTAGGAACTTTGTTTTGAAACTGGGTTGTTGAAAGACACACTTAAATTCGTTTGTAAAGGTTAAGCAGTAACCTACTTCACAATTTTATTACGCTGGCTTCATTAAAACATCACACAGAAAACAGTAATTTACAATATCGATATAGAATTTCGAAAAAGTCATTAAAGCGTAAAAGGGGGCTATGTAAACCAACGTATGTTAATCATCTCCCTCTATTTAAAATTAGCTTGAACTTTGTGAAATCAATGGCCCTTTACTGTGAAAGTAAGTAACATCGTTAAACAGCACAATTAACTCTGTTAGTATCTGAATACTCATATTTACCTCTAAATTGTTTTTTAATAGGCTTTAACAATGAACGAAGGCTGAAACGAGCACTGGTTACAGGCATTCTGTAGGTTATTTCCCAATATTCGCGTTATAAAGTAATTATGCCAGTGCCATTAACTATGAATACAATTTCTTGAGATTTAAATACAAATTTTCATGAAACTGTTCGAACGAGATCGCTTTACATAGACATCTTAATCTAATCTCCCTAACGAGCTACGGATTTTTAAAGAATCTTTTAATATTCCTTATAATTAGTTTGCTGCGAGACCTATTACCAGTTGACGCACTAAATTTATGGAATACATTACGCTTTGTATTGGCAGCCGATTTCTTAAAAAATTTCCTGCCTTTCTCATAATTTATTTTTCTAATCTTTCATTGTGCAGTCATTACTTATTCTAACTTCTTAATAAAAGGATGGGTAAGTGTTTTATTGCAATATGTTGTTTTTCTTAATGAGCTGAGTATCGCAATCTGATATTCTATTTATTATCTGTTAAACCCTTATTTGTCTCTTTTGAACTTCGTCTCCCACATCCACAAACCGTATTCTGTAAATAGTAACAAGTGAAATCTGTGTTACCAAATGATAGTTCAAATAAGGTGTACCCCCTGTAAGGACCCAACTAATTCTTTGCTGCATTTTAACTTCAAGGTACAGTGGCTGGATCTGAAGTTTTTCTGAGGTTATTATTCCATATTATATCGTTTTTTGAATGCAATATATTCTTAGACACAGTAGAAGTGCAAGTGAACGTTAATAGCTGGTTTTCATACTTCTCTACACCAATAACTACACTGGTGTCCAAAATTAAAGCAAGAAACGCTATTTCCCCGTCCTGTGTACAATTCACGGTACAATGATACAAACTGTCAACCAGACGTCCGTACGATCGTGTTCTGCACGGAAGATGGCATTCCGGTCAACGGGCAACCATGCCAGCAATGCCGTCAGGGCACCTATGAAACGTGTTTGTGCTTGCCGAGTAGCCCCACATCCACAATCGACGTGTACTCAGTCACATCAGTCACAGACGGTGCAGTATGGCACAGTGAAGACGCCTACCAGACTATGCGGTGGAGGGCCATCTGAAGAATGGAAACAGGATAGTCGCAAACAGATGTTGCCCAGTGGCTTAGTGTGACTCGAGCTGTTGAGTCTCGGATGTGGCGATAGTTTATATAGACCGAAACTGTATCCCGAAGACCATAGGCAGGTCCGACTACGTGTGACTGCAGAAGAGAGGACAATTATTTGGCAGTAACGGAACGACAGTGCAGCTTTAGTACTGCACGGCAACCGGCATGTCAGCTTGCAGCACGTGTTGTATCGAGGCAGAAAGCTTCGGCAGAGTGGCCTTTACTGTCAGAGCTCTGCTGTATGTCTATCTTTGACAGGACTTCACAGAAGGGAACGTCTAGAATGGAGTCATCAACATGCCACCTGGACGGTCGAACAGTGGCCAATGTCGTTTTCACAGATGAGTCCCAATTTGGTCTGGAGAGTGATTCTCGATGGAAGCATCTGGAGAGAATTTGGAACACCATTTCGGGACACAAACCTTGTGGAAAGAGTCCCTAATGGTTGGGCAGGGATTACGTTTAGCACTCAAACCCCTCTTCATGAAATTGTACAGGTAAAACGTCAGGATTTAACCTCTGTCAGGTATCGTGACGAGATCTTGGGACCTCATTTGCGGTTGTTCCAACCAGGTTCCTCCCAGAGTATGCAGACACAATAGCACCTTTCTTAGCAATCATATACAACCGCTCATTTGACGGAACCTCTGTTCCTAAAGGCTGGAAAGTAGCACAGGTCACACCAATATTCAAGAAAGGAAATAGGAGTAACCTATTGAATTAAAGACCCATATCACTGACCTCAATTTGCAGTAGGATTCTGGAGCATATACTGTACTCGAACATTGTGAATCACCTTGAAGAAAATGACTTATTGATACATAATCAACACGGATTCAGAAAGTATCGTTCTTGTGTAACACAGCTAGCTCTTTATTCCCATGAAGAAATGAGTGCTGTCGACATGGGACCTCAGATCGAGTCCATGCTCCTAGATTTCCACAAGGCTTTTGATACCGTTCCTCACAAGCGACTGATAATCAATTTGCGTGCATATGGAGTATCGTCACAGTTGTGTGACTGGATTCGTGACTTCCTCTCAGAGAGGTCACAGGGTAGTGATAGACGGTAAATCATCGAGTAAAACAGAAGAGATATCTCGCGTTCCACAAGGTTGTGTCATAGGCCCTCTGCTATTCCTGATCTACATAAATGATCTAGGTGATGATATGAGCAGCCCTCTTAGATTGTTTGCAGATGACGCTGTAATTTACCGTCAAGTAAAAACATCAGACGATCAATCGCTATTACAAAATGATTTAGGGAGAATTTATCTACGGTGCGAAAAGTGGCAATTAGCCCTAAACAAAGAAAAGTGCGATGTCTTCCACATGGGTACTAAAATAAATCTGATAAATTTTGGGTACACGAAAAATTGCACAAATCTAAGTCCTGTCAATTCGACTAAATACCTAGGAATTACAATTACGAGTAACTTAAATTGGAAAGACCACACAGATAATATTGTGGGGAAGGCGAAACAAAAACTGCGCTTTGTTGGGAGAACACTTAGAAGATGCGACAAACCCACTACAGAGACAGCCGACAAACCCACTACAGCGACAGCCTACATTACACTTGTCCGTCATCTGCTGGAATATTGCTGCGCGGTATGGGATCCTTACCAGCTAGGATTGACGGAGAACAACGAAAAAGTGCAAAGAAGGGCAGCTCGTTTCGTGTTGTCGCGCAATAGGGGTGAGAGTGTCATTGATATGATACACGAGTTGGGGTGGCAGTGACTGAAACAAAGGCGGTTTTCTTTGCGGAGAGATCTACACTCCTGGAAATGGAAAAAAGAACACATTGACACCGGTGTGTCAGACCCACCATACTTGCTCCGGACACTGCGAGAGGGCTGTACAAGCAATGATCACACGCACGGCACAGCGGACACACCAGGAACCGCGGTGTTGGCCGTCGAATGGCGCTAGCTGCGCATCATTTGTGCACCGCCGTCGTCAGTGTCAGCCAGTTTGCCGTGGCATACGGAGCTCCATCGCACTCTTTAACACTGGTAGGATGCCCCGACAGCGTGGACGTGAACCGTATGTGCAGTTGACGGACTTTGAGCGAGGGCGTATAGTGGGGATGCGGGAGGCCGGGTGGACGTACCGCCGAATTGCTCAACACGTGGGGCGTGAGGTCTCTACAGTACATCGATGTTGTCGCCAGTGGTCGGCGGAAGGTGCACGTGCCCGTCGACCTGGGACCGGACCGCAGCGACGCACGGATGCACGCCAAGACCGTAGGATCCTACGCAGTGCCGTAGGGGATCGCACCGCCACTTCCCAGCAAATTAGGGACACTGTTGCTCCTGGGGTATCGGCAAGGACCATTCGCAACCGTCTCCATCAAGCTGGGCTACGGTCCCGCACACCGTTAGGCCGTCTTCCGCTCACGCCCCAACATCGTGCAGCCCGCCTCCCGTGGTGTCGCGACAGGCGTGAATGGATGGACGAATGGAGACGTGTCGTCTTCAGCGATGAGAGTCGCTTCTGCCTTGGTGCCAATGATGGTCGTATGCGTGTTTGGCGCCGTGCAGGTGAGCGCCACAATCAGGACTGCATACGACCGAGGCACACAGGGCCAACACCCGGCATCATGGTGTGGGGAGCGATCTCCTACACTGGCCGTACACCTCTGGTGATCGTCGAGGGAACACTGAATAGTGCACGGTACATCCAAACCGTCATCGAACCCATCGTTCTATTATTCCTAGACCGGCAAGGGAACTTGCTGTTCCAACAGGACAATGCACGTCCGCATGTATCCCGTGCCACGCAACGTGCTCTAGAAGGTGTAAATCAACTACCCTGGCCAGCAAGATCTCCGGATCTGTCCCCCATTGAGCATGTTTGGGACTGGATGAAGCGTCGTCTCACGCGGTCTGAACGTCCAGCACGAACGCTGGTCCAACTGAGGCGCCAGGCGGAAATGGCATGGCAAGCCGTTCCACAGGACTACATCCAGCATCTCTACGATCGTCTCCATTGGAGAATAGCAGCCTGCATTGCTGCGAAAAGTGGATATACACTGTACTAGTGCCGACATTGTGCATGCTCTGTTGCCTGTGTCTATGTGCCTGTGGTTCTGTCAGTGTGATCATGTGATGTATCTGACCCCAGGAATGTGTCAATAAAGTTTCCCCTTCCTGGGACAATGAATTCACGGGTGTTCTTATTTCAATTTCCAGGAGTGTATTTACGAAATTTCAATCACCAACTTTCTCTTCTGAATGCGAAAATATTATGTTGACACCCACCTACGTAGGGAAAAATGATAATCATAATAAAATAAGATAAATCAGAGCTCGAACAGAAAGATTTGGGTGTTCCTTTTCCCACGCGCCATTAGAGAGTGGAATGGTAGTGAAGTAGTATGAAAATGGTTCGCTGAAGCCTCTGCCAGACACTTCAGTGTGAATTGCAGAGTAATCATGTAGGTGTAGGTGCCCGATGAAGCATAATATGTAATTAATCTGAAAGGGTACAGTACTGCCCAACATTGAAAATAGGTACAACATACCTCATTATTCTTGTCAGAACAACATATTTTAGTATAAATAACTCAATTTCAATAATACAGCGAAGCCGGATACCAGTGTGGGAAAGAATGACAATTTATTTATATAATTGATCACATGTGCACTCCCACAAAATAAATCCCTACATCCAGTTTGGTGAGATCTGTGAAATGAATGAATGTACGGTCGTCTGCTAACCGCAGATAGTGAAGGTGAATATATGATCATCTTTGAGACGATCTTTTGGCCACCTTTGGTGGAATCAAAGAGATGAAATTTACCAGAGCTTTGAGCGCCTGACATGTGGCTGACCAATGGATAGCATGGTCTTCCCCCACCTCGACGGAGGTGGCCAAAATATCGTCTCAAAGATGATCATATATTCACATTCACTATCTGCGGTTAGCAGACGACCGTACATTCATTCATTTCACAGATCTCACCAAACTGGATGTAGGGATTTATTTTGTGGGAGTACACATGTGATCAATTGTCATTCTTTCCCACACTGGTATCCGGAAAGAAAAATTACGAAGTGGGGCAGTGTCGTGTGAAACTGAGATAAATACTAATTGAAGAGGGAAAGCTGAAAGTGATGTGATTATAATGTTGTGACTATTCCTTGTGTTGTATTCCATATTGCAGTGTGGTGTATGTCATGTAATTTAAGTATGTGTGGTTTGCATGGGAGAGTAGCAAGGTACTTTCAGAGGTAGTGGGTTATGCATGTTCCTTTCGTACCGCACGGTCTGGAGGAAAGTTTCGTGTTGATCATTGTGAGAGTCGAAGTGTGAGATGTAGCAAAAGATCCACCATCCTATCCAAAAAGTGCACTGTAGCGTTAAATAATTACGAGACCATAAGATAGAGAATCACCAACGTAAAGACATGCCCACTGGGCGGAATTTCTCATGTGTTGTTGTTATAGGTTATAGAATTTGTGTGTTTAGGTTATAGAATTTATCGGAATAAATAAGATAGTGAAAAGAAAAAGATTGGTGGCCTTTTTCTTCGAATAGTATGTTGTCATGATACCCAGAATTTATAATGTGTGCGCCATTCATATTCAGTGCGATGGCCACGTGTTGTTCAAAGCCGTTGAATGAGAAAGAAAATGTGGTATTGCCAGTGCGTAGCGAACAGTCAGAGTTGTGTAAATTACTAACAGTCAGATGTGCGTTATCCGATACGTAATTCATACAGGAAGATAATTTGTAACTTAATTGTGAGTACGAGAGTTCATGTTACTCGATAAATAAGAATGAATCCACTCGCTTGGCAGACCACTCATCTTGCACGCCTGACTGCTTGATGCCACAGTATGGGCAAGGCATGTGGGTGCCTCTCAAATCTAAAAACGCCACCTGTCAGCAAAGAAATCAGTCTGGGTGGTCAATTGCTCAGCAGATGACCGTCTATTCGACCGCACAAATCTCTGCAGTTATTTTCAATCCTGTCATGGCCGTTTCGGAAATGCTTCCATCTCTGGCCCGACAGCCAGTGATCATGTCCTTCTCGACACCAGACGAATCGCTCCCTTTCCGTATTACGGCGACAACTGCACTGTTTTCCTAGTTCCCCCGACACATTTTGAATACCCTCCACTGCTAGTGCTGACAGGTGCCTGCGTATTGACGTCGAACATAGGCAGTGGTCAGATTCATGTGACCGGGCCGTGTATCTTACTGCAGTGATTCCATACGATGGACTGGCGCACACATACCATTTCACTGTCATGACTTAATTCTGCAGTGGAGGTCCACGTGACCTACATCATCTAAAGTGGTCCAAAGCAATCAGTGGGTTTTTTAAGGGAGTGAGTAATATTGTTTCCGGTGAGATTACTCACAGCAGTCATCTGTGGAATGAAAATACGAAACAGCTCGTATTCTGTAAAGAATACTGTGCACATTTCCTGATCGCTGTTTATATTTCCGGCCGTGTGAGCTCTACAGAAAAACTCCGAAGCGAAGACTCCCCGCTATTCGCTGTCGAACCTGCTCCACAGAACACTGGTGATCAGCGATCTCACAGCAGTCGCGTGGGGAGCCAGCGAGCCTGCAGCCAGCGCAGCCGGTAATGAGCAATGGGTCAGTGGTGTGCTCCGGATACTTGTATGTTTACCATCCGGTCGTAGCAAAAGCGCTCGTCAGTTAAAAGCTGTTCTTACTGCAGAATCCAGTGCCGGTAATGGGGAACGGAATTTGAGAGGAAATTACACCAACATGTGTTTATTTCAGTTTCTTTCCCGTCAGTTGTAATTGTAGCTCGCATCGTCTCTGTATTGGTTCCATGAAAGAGAGAAACAAACAGGATGTAGCTCACAGACCTTTCGGGCGGTATGCAATGCGAGTTTCCGTGTGGATTGGGAAAATTAGTTTAAATTATACGCGGTGACCCGTAATTAGTGATTCAATTATGTTTGAAAGCAAACGAATTTTATAGCAAACTGTCATTACGATACTACTAAACTGTATTGTGCATTATTTCTTATTGTTCATATACAGGAGATGTTACCAGAAGCAAAAAATTGTCGTTACAGCAACGCTATGACCTGCAGATGCGTTTCATTGTCTGAAGTGCTTGTGACTACAATTAAGCATTTTGCCTCAGTGTAATTTTATGCTACTTTCAGAACGGTTATTCTACTATGTTCACGTTCATATGATATTAATGTCTCAGAAAACAATTTGTATCCGGGACTATGGAAACAGCCAGCAAGTCCCTTACATTCTTTTCCTGACGTTAAGGTGAAGGAACATAAGTTTGAATATGCGGTCAATGTTGAGATTACAGACGGAGATCTTATTCGATTAATACAATGAATATAAATGTAACAGGTCTTTTTAATAAACTGTCGTTAAAAATCATCGGCAGGTTTTGTTTTATGGGCATTATGTTGTGCTATAAGGCGTGTTTCTGTGATTAATATTTTGTCTCCTAATGTTTGAGACATATTCAAAAGCCGTAAAGATGCAGTTATCAATTTACAGATTAAAATTGTTTTTGAGCTTCTGAATTTCTGTAGCCTGTCCTTATATCCTCACATAGTCATGATTCTACCTCAATAATGCTAGAGTATCGGAGAAACGAATTTGGTGATTCCCTGGTCTGCTACTGCCGATTAATTCTTGTTTCCACATACGATAATTGTGTTCTTTAAGCCGGGTGCTAATGCTTCTGTCACAGTTCCTATATGCGTTTAGCTATATGTGTATGGGACTTTTACTGTGTATTCCTGCTGTGACTAGCGAACGTAGGTCCTCTGCAGTGTTGAAACATTCATTCACCTTTGTTATCGGTTTAAGCACTGTATCAGTACCGTGTCTTCTTAGTCCCATGATGATTCGATCTGTTACTATGTTCTACATGGCATGTAGAGTGGAAACACCGTGTGTGAATGTCCACTAATTTGTGTTCTATTACCTTCTATCACATAGTACATTTAGTTCCTGTTTTCATTTTAAGGTCGTAACCGATTTCATCAAACACAGAGTTCCCTGTAAGAATTATTCTACGCAGAATTAAGAGAAAAGTTTCATCTGTAGCTCCCAGTTCGATTAAAACACTGTGCTCGTCAATAACCTTTGCCTTTCGCGGGAAAGTACTCTCTGGGCTGCGCTCTCCATGCACGACTCACCACCCGCCTTCACAGCTTCACGTCCGCCAGTTCTTCATCTCCTCCCACCCAAACTTCACAGAAGTTCTCATGCGGGTATTGGGGGGCTAGCACTCCTGGAAGAAAGGATATTGCGGAGAAATAGCTTAGACGATGGCGGGTTGTGCGTTGCATTTGGATAGCTCAGTCAGTGGAGCACTTGCCAAGAGGAAAGGTAAGGGTCCCAGGTTTGATTCATGATTCGGCACACAGTTTAAATCTAGCAGGGTATTTCAAATCAGCGTATACTCCACTACAGAGAGGAAATTTACTCTGGTAAGTGCCATATTTCAACAACTTTCTTTCATGACAAGTGAGATTGTTTTAATCTGTATGTTTATGATGGTCAGAAAATAAGTAGGTTGAAGAGAACGTCAAATCAATGTGCAGATCATTAGATAAGGGGCTGTAATACAGTCACGAAGAGAAGTAATAAAACATGACTCTGCTTAAGGTGTCAACCCAGCATTCACTTGAAGTAATTTATGGGAGTCATTTTAACACCCCGTCGATGAGGCTGTCATCAGTGACGGAGCACAAGCTTGAATTAGACAAACGAGCTTGAATTAAACAAATGTGGGGCAGAAAACTACCCTTGGCACCTTGAAGGGAACAACTTTAGCCTACCCGTATTTTGAGGAATAGCAAAACATTAATCATTATGATTAGACGGGAACTTTAATCCTGCTCCCCATAGAAACCGAAATCCATTGTATTAACACGTCGGTCGAAAGCAACAAAAGTTTGCTGTTTGGATAGGGACTAGTCTATACCAAATTTTGTGTTCACTGCACTAATCAATCCCCATGCTCTATTATACAATGAGAACAGTACAGTGATGTAGGTGTTTCTGTCTGGAATCGAAGAGCGGAATTTCCGCTGAAGGCTTTGTGTATATTTTAATCTGTGCATGATTTAACTATGTAATTTCCTGTGTAGAATTTTGATGTGGGCTAAGCGTAAAGCTGGTGTCATTTATATATTATAATGAGGTCATGACATGGCCGCCCGGTTCTGGTGACTGAAGTTAAGCGCCGATCGATGCCTTCATTTTTCAGAAAAACAAATGACAGGAGAGGTTTTTAATGCATGTCTAAGCGTTAACTGAATTCTTGACGAAATGTCCTTATGTTAGGCCGTTAAACTGTGTAGACTGAACGCCCATGAAAATAAGAATTTACTGCATATTGTTTTAACATCCAACTACAACAGCACAATGTGTGCGTTACAGCAGCAGCACCTAAGGCGTCTAAATATGTATGGGAAGCTGAACAGTGCCGCTATTTTATCTGTACTTTTGTTAGCTGCTAGTATTTAGGTATCTAAATGTCTCAGACAGTGTGATCTATCACGTGTTAAGAACTTTTATGTGCTTGTTCCACAGTGATCATCAATTATCAGTCACACTTAAACTACACTAATGTCTGTTAGTTAAGTGTGGTCGTGAAAACCGGGAAATGGAAAGAGGAAAAGTGAAAAAACCTTGCAAATCAGCGTCAAAGATTTATGTACCAACCAGAAATGTGCTGCCTGTGTTGGAAATTGAGAAACACTGCTTCCAACAGACGCACGATACACGGCCAGAAGAAACCAGAGCATTAGTCCCATAACGTGCCAGTCGTGTTTGTACTTTCACTGTGACCAGGACGGTGTTGTATCTTCTTCAAGTTTACAGCAAATTCACACAAAGAAGTCATTTGGTCGCTGTTTTGTTTGGCGCCTTGTTTAGGTTTCTTGGTTACGGTCAGACACAGACCGGTCTCACAAGAGTAGAAACAGTTAGTAACCGCTTTGGCTTCGATTCTGAAACACCTGAACAGTTTGTTATAGGCCAGAACACGGTACAGGCAGAGACCAATAATGCACAACACGAACAAAATCTAGCCGTAACTGCAGAACGATGCCGGAAAACCCAACGCGTCTTAACAACGTTGGCGCTGTAGCAATTTTCAGTGATTTGTCGTATACAGTTCCCAGAGTATCGTTCACTAACATCCAGGTCGTGAAATCGTCTCGTATAATGTAATTTTTCGATACATTGTCATCCCAGCCAGTTTATTTATGATATGCTACCCCGATATGAGCAGACTCCATGGGCCGCAAAGCCGTCTCGGATGTTGTAATTTTTCGATAAATTGTGCATCACAGACAGTTTCATTCTGATATGCTATCGCGATGTGAGCAGATTCCATGGGTCAAATAAACGTGGAAACATACATACAATAAGGGCATCAAAAGTGGTCTTAATCGGAGCTAAGCTCACACGTTGGATTTTCTTAGTACACTGACGTGAACAACACATGGATTCGGCTACTGAATTTACGGTGCCCGATTAAATGTTGCGGACTGTGTCATTCTCAGCTATCATTTTTAGAAATTTTGTAACCAGTTGCCCTCCGAAAACGCGAAGTTCCGGCCTCGGAAAATGGCTAACGTAGCTATTGTGCTTTCGTTTACCCTGTAAGAGACCAGACCATTTACAACGTATCTCTGATGCCGTCTCAAAATCTAGAATACCAAAAATCATGTTAAAGTGGGTACTGTGGCGCCTCTCGTTGAACATAAGAGGCGATGCACTCTACTTCAGTACGTCACAAAGTTATACGGTAAATTGAGCGTCTGTGCCAAGTTTGTTATAAACGCACACGTCTGACCTATGACAGATTCCGTAAACACAACAAAAGAGACAAATGGACTCGCAGCTATCGGGGTAAACTCCGCTTCACTCTTTTCCATTTCTATGAGATCCCAAATGCGAGACTCCTTCATTCTGTATCCGAAGATTGGTTGGCAGCAATTTTCTCCACTCCTCCCTCTTACCTATTACTCTCTTCATATCTTCATATGAGCCTGCTCCTACATCATCTCTGATGTCTGGAGCATTGTAGTCTACGTCTACGTCTTCCTCTTCCTAGACCGCAGGACTCTAAACAGGTTAGATATGACATAAGACGTGGGTCATTAGACGAAGTGAAGAGAGTGCCGGGGAGTAGGGAGGGGTGGAAAAGAAGCATTGCCGACAGCCAACCAATCTTCGGACTGAGAAAAGCTTAACAAGTGTTGCGGAAAATTTCCGTATAAATGAGTAAAACAGACGTTACATATACTTGGCAAGCCACCTTACGATGCGTGGTGGAGTGTACTTCTGATACCACTAACTGATACCCCCTTCCCTGTCCCACTCGCGAGTGGCGAGCAATCAACGCCACTTTGCCTAACAGGTACACATTGTTAATAAGATTTTCGCCATGTCTGTATTCTCTAACACCTGATATTTTCCACATTTCCTCTGCCTGTGTATAACTAAAAGTACATCTACAGCTATAGTCTCTTTCAGTCGCATTCGTATATGTAACACGGGAAGAATGATTGCGTAATCTAATCTTGTTTTTTAGGTATTTAAAAGAGCAATGCGTAGGGGTTGCAGAATATTCCTAGATTCCGTAAAGCTGGTTCTTGAATCTTTGTCAGTCTACCATAAAGTGTCTGCTAATTCAATTTTCTCAGCTTATTGGTGACGCGGTCTTAAGGATCAATGAAACCTCTTACCTTTCATACTGCCCTTCTGTGTGTATGTTCAGTATCTTCTGTTAGTTCAAATTGGTACAGGTCACACATGTACAGGAGCAATATTCTACTCGTCCATGTTTCACTTCTATACATGGCTACGCTCCATACAAATAGTTTCAGAAAATACTTCCTGACATTTAAATCTATACTCGATATTGACCAATTTATCTTCAGAAACGATTTCCTTGCCATAGCTAGTCTACATTTTATATCCTCTCTACTTCGACCACAATCAGTTATTTTCCCCAAATATCATCTACTTTTTTAAGTGTCTCATTTCCTAATCCAATTGCATCAGCATAACCTGATCTAGTGCGACTACATTCCATTACCCTCGTTTTACTTTTGTTGACTTTAGTCTTTTGTCCTCCTTTCAACACACTGTCCATTCCATTCAACTGCTCTTCCAAGTCCTTTGCCGTCTCTGACAGAATTACAATGTCATCGGCGAACCTCAAAGTTTTTACTTCTTCTCCATGAATTTTAATACCTACTCCAAATTTTTCTTTTGTTTCCTTTACTGCTTGCTCAATATACGGATTGAATAACATCGGGGAGAGGCTACAACCCTGTCTCACTCCTTTCCCAACCACTGCTTCCCTTTCATGCCCCTCGACTCTAATAACTGCCATCTGGTTTCTGTACAAATTGTAAATAGCCTTTCGCTCCCTGTATTTTACCTCTGCCAACTTTAGAATTGGAAAGAGAGTATTCCAGTCAACATTGTCAAAAGCTTTCTCTAAGTCTATAAATGCTAGTCACGTAGGTTTGCCTTTCCTCAATCTCTCTTGTAAGATTATTCGTGGGATCAGTATTGCCTCGCGTGTTCCAACATTTCTACGGAATTCAAACTGATTTTCCCCGAGGTCGCTTTCTACCAGTTTTTCCATTCGACTGTAAAGAATTCGTGTTAGTGTTTTTCAGCCGTGACCGTTGTAATGAACTTAATTTTAGAGGAAATAATCAGGAGATGGACGACGGCAGTCGAATTTCTGCTGGTTAACGTGCCATGTCACAAGGGCCGGAATGTGATGGAGGGATTCGAGGAACACAGCGGCGAGGTCCAATTGATGTGCTCGCCAGATCTGCACCTGACAGATCACATATGGGATGTGACTGAACGTGACGTCAGAGCTGTTCGCCCCTTCCCCGGAATTTGCGGGAATTAAGTGAGCTGTGTGTGCTGATACGGTGCCAGCTCCCTCCAGAGAGTTACCAACGCCTCATTGCTTTCATGCCCGGACGCGTCGCCGCTGTTCAACGGTTCACACGAGCATTTCGGAAGTAATCTTCTGTGCAGATTGGCTGCATTTTCCCCGGCATTTTACCAATGAACTTAAGACCACCAATTGTTTGGCTGTGACTGAGCCTGTGTGTTGGGATACGAAACGAAGTTACCGAATTGTTGCTTTCAAGATTTTATATGAATTCACATATTCCATATGTGACGCACTGATACCGCTTTGAGTACTTTATAATTATACACTATAAGAAAGGAAAAAATGGACAGACGACGCACAAAGAAGGAATTGTCCGAATAGAACGGAGATTAGTAGGTGTGATGAGCACATACAGACAAACAAATCATTATAATTTTAGAAAAATTGAATGATTTATTGAAGAGAAAGAATTTCACAAATTGAAAAAGTCAATAACACGTTGGTTCACTTCTGCCCCTTATGCAAGCTGTTACTCAGCTTGGCAATGATTGATAGAGTTATTACACTATTGGCCATTAAAATTGCTACACCACGAAGATGACGTGCTACAGACGCTAAATTTAAGCGACAGGAAGAACATGGTGTGATATGCAAATGATTAGCTTTTGAAAGCATTCACACAAGGTTGGCGCCGGTGGCGACACCTACACGGTGCTGACATGAGGAAAGTTGCCAACCGATTTCTCATACTCAAACAGCAGTTGACCGGCGTTGCCTGGTGAAACGTTGTTGTGATGCCTCGTGTAAGGAGGAGAAATGCGTACCATCACGTGTCCGACTTTGATAAATGTCGGATTGTAGCCTATCGCGATTGCGGTCGTATCGCGACACTACTGCTAGAGTTGGTCGAGATGCAACGACTGTTAGCAGAATATGGAATCGGTGGGTTCAGGAGGGTAATATGGAACACCTTGCTGGATCCCAACGGCCTCGTATCACTAGCAGTCGAGATGACAGGCATCTTATCCGCATGGCTGTAATGGATCGTGCACCCAAGTCTCGATCCAAGAGTCAACAGATGTGGACGTCTGCAAGACAACAACCATCTGCACGAACAGTTCGACGACGTTTGCAGCAGCATGGACTATTAGCTCGAAGACCATGGCTGCGGTTACCCTTCATGCTGCATCACAGACAGGAGCATCTGCGATGGTGTACTCAACAACGAACCTGGGTGCACGAATGGCAAAACGTCATTTTTTCGGATGAATCCAGGTTCTGCGTACAGCATCATGATGGTCACATTCGTGTTTGGCGACATGGCGGTGAATGCACATTAGAAGCGTGTATTCGTCATCGCCATACTGGCGTATCACACGGCGTGATGGTATGGAGTGCCATTGGTTACACGTCTCGGTCACCTGTTGTTCGCATTGACGGCAGTTTAAACAATGGACGTTACATTTCAGATGTGTTACGATCCGTGCCTCTACCCTTCATTCGATTCCTGCGAAATCCTAAATTTCAGCACGATAAAGCACGACCGCATGTTGCAGGTCCTGTACGAGCCTTTCTGGATACAGAAAATGTTCGACTGCTGCCCTGGCCAGCACATTCTCCAGATCTCTCACCAACTGAAAACGTCTGGTCAATGGTGGCCGAGCAACTGGCCCATCGCAATACGGCAGTCACTACTCCTGATGAACTATGGTGTCGTGTCCAAGCTCTGTTTGACTCAATGTCCAGGCTTATCAAGGCCGTTATTACGGCCAGAGGTGGTGGTTTTGGGTACTGATTTCTCAGAATCTATGCACCCAAATTGCGTGAAAATGTAATCACATGTCAGTTCTAGTATAATATATCTGTACAATGAATACCTGTTTATCACCTGCATTTCTTCTTGGTGTAGCAATTTGAATGACCAGTTGTGTATATGTACTCCTGCGAAACAAAGTGAAAATTCTTCCAATTGGCGCTTTAAATCGTGAAATTCCGAGTTGATTGAAAAGCCCTGCCCATAAAGCTTCAAATGTTCTCTATTTCTGAGAGACACGGTGACCTTGTTGGCCAACGTAGGGTTTGGCAAGCACGGAGACAGGCAGTACAAACTCTCGCCGCTTGCGGGCGGGCTTTATCTTGCAGGAAATGTAAGTCGAGGATGGGCTGCTATGAAGTGAAAGACAACGAGGCATAGAATGTCGTCGAAGTTACCGCTGTGCTGTAAGGCTGCCGCAGAAGACAACGAAAGAGATGCTATTGTTAAATGCTGTGACTCCCCAAACCATCAGTATGGTGGGCGCCAATCAGGTTGACGTCGCTCTGCTGTCTGGGGCGTCTTCAGACATTTCTTCGTTGATTAAAAAGTGGTTCAAATGGTTCTGAGCACTATGGGACTTAACATCTGTGGTCATCAGTCCCCTAGAACTTAGAACTACTTAAATCTAACTAATCTAAGGACATCCACGCCCGAGGCAAGATTCGAACCTGCGACCGTAGCGGTCGAGCGGTTGCAGACTGTAGCGCCTAGAACCGCTCGACCACTCCAGCCAGCTTCTTCGTTGGTCATCGAGGGTCAATTCGAAGCGAGGCTCATCACTGGAGACAATTCATTTTATGAGATTCCAGACCGAATGTGTCCGACGTCAATGCAATCCAGCTTCTTGATGTACAGAGGTCAGTGGTAATAGGCTTAAGGTCCGTTTTCTGTGAGCCGCATCTTAATGAACCTTGCGCTTACTGAAGTAACGATTGATAATGGTGGATCCAGGGCTCTAAGTGCCTGTCTGGA
This sequence comes from Schistocerca gregaria, assembly GCF_023897955.1. NCBI lineage: Eukaryota > Metazoa > Arthropoda > Insecta > Orthoptera > Acrididae > Schistocerca > Schistocerca gregaria. The sequence goes on along the minus strand of NC_064924.1, from coordinate 235,307,457 downwards.
GACTGCTAGTACCTCTTGTTCTGGCGTCTCTCTAGGTCGACCTCTTCCTTCTCGACGCTGTATTCGGTCGTGGTTCACCCATTCCTGCAAACATCGTCGAACAGTGGCATCGCTCTTATTCAAATACCTTCCGATTCACCGACAGTTCCAACCGGCTTCTTTGAGCCCAACTACACATCCTCTCTCGAATGATGACATCTGCTTATAATGTTCATGCGCGTGGCTGCGAGGCATAGTTAAGTATCCAACTGAGAACACGAAATGAAATTCGCAAAGACTTCCCATCGGCCGCCAAACTTCACAATTTTGCCTTTTCCGTCGATACCTCTATGGATAAAATGGAAATGCAGTGTGGCTACGGCCTCCCATCGGGTCGACTGTTCGCCACGTCCACGACTTGAGTGTCGATGGGGATGAAACGATGATCATGATAAGGACAACATAACAGCCAGTCCCTGACCGGAGAAAGTCACCGACGCGGCCGGAAATCGAGACCGGACCGTTAGGAATGACATTCCGTCGCGCTGACCACTCGTCTACCATCTATATGGATATCAGTTTGTGACCAACTTACGTAAACCCTTCGTGGAGCATCTTTTTTTTTTGTCTTAGAGTGTACATTTTTGGTGCAAGTTCTCAAACTTTCGTATGTTATCAAGATCTGACATTATATGTTCAGCTTTGTCTGGACAGTATTTCATTATAGATAACTGCATCACATAGAAAATGGTTGCCAAGGTCCCAACATACTTCGCAGCGGAAGCTTTAAGTTATTGCCACATCTATCAATGGCTCTTCATCGGAGAAAACAAGCTGCGTGCCACCGAAAGCACAGTTCCATTTGCTTGACATCCCATACCATCATCTTTCTCTGATAAGCATTGAGCCAAATGCTTTTCGTAAGTTAATATACCATCTACCAACTTTTCGATGAGATTTCGGGATTGCAGCCGGATCACGTTGACCTCTTGCCAAGATATTTTGGCTGGCAATCGTCCAGCCATCTTCAGGTGAGTGTCCGTCGCTGGAGACTGCAAGTTCCTGGAGTCAACTTTACCGCAAAAAATTGGCGCGAAAGCGCATGTGCATTGGCCTCTATCAAAGGAATGTCCTCTATCGAAATCCGCGCCCTATGGCGCTACTTTTCTATCTGTGGAGGGCAGGCGCATTCGTAAAGGTGAAAACTACATGTCCGCACTCTGTCGGAATGCGCGCCCGCGTCGCTAGAAACAGACGTCAGATGTCGCCAGACGTGTCATTATGAATAAACTGTCCTCTCTCACAGGAAATTAGAGAGATAACCGGGTCCCAAGCCTTGTCCAGTTGAAAATTGCCATCACGATTTATAAGATTTTGCGCTAGGCTTATCTCCACAGATTCTTTAATTACTGAAACCCAAAAAGTTCTCGCTGGGGTCAAGATTATCGTGGCAGAAAAATCTATAGCATGTCCTGTGGTAATACAATGCTCAGCTACGGCCGACTTACTGGGCTGCGGAAGGCGAGTGTGGCGTTCGTGTTCAACGCAACTTTCATGTACTGTGCGTGTCGTCTGACCGATGTAAGCTTTGCCACACTGGCAAGGAATTTTGTAGATCCCGGCCTTCCACAGACACAGACTGTCTTTCACCAAACCAAGAAGGGCACTAATCTTCGCCGACGGCCGGAAGATTCCTTTAACTAAATGTTTCCTTAGGATCCTACCTATTTTACACGAACGGTGGCCGTCGTATGGAAGGAACGCTCTGGACTGAATAGCTCCTTATCATCTTGTTGTTGTGGGTGGTCACGTTTCTTCCTTCTTAGCGCTGTTCTAATCTGATGTGAAGAGTAACCTGACACCGACTTTAAATGTTCCAGCCCCTTTGTAAGGCTGTCTCCATCAGAAACAACATGAGCCCGGTGCACCAACGTTCTAAGGACGGCGGTAGTTTGTGAAGGATGACGACAACTCGACGCTAGCAGGTAAAGGCCCGTTTGTGTTGGCTTACGGTTAGTAACCAAGACGTCGTTAACTGTATGTTCTTGTGGATTGCATTCAGATGTTGCAAGAACCGTGACAGTTCTTCTTCACAATGAGGCCGCACTAAAAAAGGGTCATCTACATATCGCCAGAAAACTCTCGGTTTAAGTACTGCCGAATCTAGTACCCTATCCTCAAAGTCTTCCATGAAGAAGTTTGCAACCAAAGGCGAGAGAGGACTGCCCATGGCAACACCGTCAGTCTGCTCAAAATATTCGTCGTTAAATAAAAAGTAGGTTGAGGAAAGGACGTGATGGAAAAGTGCTGTTATGTCGGCGGTGAACTTATTGCTGACGAGCGACAAAGAATCCATAAGAGGAACCTTCGTGAAAAGTGAGGTGACATCGAAGCTGACTAGCAAGTCAGTTTCACTGAGTTGAAGTGACTTCAGTCTATTGATAAAGTCAGCTGAGTTGCGAACATGATGCGATCATTTCCCCACAATCTCAGTAGAGAGGCGAGATCATACGTTGGGCCGTCGATATTACTGACGATCGGCCGTAACGGAACCTGTTTATTTATGGATCTTCGGAAGACTGTATAACCTGAGTGGCACAGAACTATGAGGTCTTAGTATTTTCGCCTCTTCTTGCGGAATAGAGGAAGAATTCAGCAGTGCTGATGTTTTCCTTTCCTCTTTCGCTGTGGGTTTTTGTCAGTCTTCCGATACATTGGTTCACACAGCAAATTGTAAATTTTCTGACTATAAACCTCACTTGGCAACAGCACTGTAGCCTTTCCCTTATCCGCTGGTAAGACCATCATGTGAGGATCTTCTCGTAGCTTTCATAGTGCGGCCCTTGTCACGGCAGAAATGTTGTTCTTCTGACATGGAGCTTTCGTGAGTGCACGAAAAGTTTCACGACTTATTTCTTCTGCAGCATCACTAAGAAGAGGTCTGTTTCCTCAACAGCACTAATAAAATCAGTCAGAAGCAGGGTTCTCGGCTTACGGGAAGGAAGTATCGTTGCAAGAAGTCAACGTGATCCGGCTGCAATCCCGACATCTCATCGAACATTCAGTACGCGTGTAAGGTTTCAAGAACCACGTCTACCAACTATTGAATATTGCATTTCATAATGACTTACAGCAAGTTATGCGGCCATAACACCGTGACATAAGCACAAGTTCGAGGTTACTGAAAGTGTCTTCTTACTACACTGCCGGCCGCGGTGGCCGTGCGGTTCTGGCACTGCAGTCCGGAACCGCGAGGCTGCTACGGTCGCAGGTTCGAATCCTGCCTCGGGCATGGGTGTGTGTGATGTCCTTAGGTTAGTTAGGTTTAAGTAGTTCTAAGTTCTAGGGGACTTATGACCAAAGATGTTGGGTCCCATAGTGCTCAGAGCCATTTTTTTTCTTACTACACTAGTTTTGGTAAGTCTGAGATAAATGATATAAAAATCACGTTACTTGTCATTGTCGAGTCTGATGAACTTAATCAAACTACATAATACGCTGTAAGAATAAATAGAACATAGCTACAAAGGATTTATGTCTGAACTTTGGACATGCGTACCGTTAAGACTTGACACTTCTAGTAATTGGATCTTCTGCTATCGCTTCTTGGTGCGGTGCACACAATGCCTGCAGCTGAAAGCACGCGGCTCAGTCTCTCTTGTTTTAATAGCGAGGGTATCACGTTTGAACGAACGTAAATGAACATGGAACTCGAAACTAATTAATTTGGAAAGGCAGCTGAAAATGAATAGGGTAAACTTTCATCTCGTTGTTAATTCTCTTCCTTTCCCAAGGCACATGCTAACATACGGATGTAATGCGATAGGACAATGCAAAGCAAACACACACACACACACACACACACACAAACCTCTGTGCTCCTATACTGGCCACTTTGTGAGCGGCCGCTTTTCATCGATGTAAATGAATCGGCGAGTGCCGAGAAGCAGGCGGCAGCGGCGGCCATTGTGCCTGCCGCAGATTTACGGAGCGGCTTCTCTCATTAAGAGACGCCTCGCCGGCGCGTCGCTCTGATTTACCGACTCCCTCACAGCTGGCTGCTCTTCCTGCAGGGGCACTCCGGCAGGCTCCCGTGCTGTAGGTGGAGCTATCACTAATTTGTAGACCAGAGATGGCGGATTCGAGTGTGCCGTTACTGTACACGCACAAACACGTTTCCGGCTGATCAGGAAATATAAATAATGAGAAGATAAAGCGAATGAGATGGCTACATGACCTCGTACTCGAAATCACAGTTCCAATATACAGTGACTGTAATAAAACACTGTTTGAACTCCAGTATTTCCGAACTTGAGGGATATGATTAATAAAATTTCATAGTTAAGTCAGCCGGCTGGGGTGGCCGAACAGTTCTAGGCGCTACAGTCTCGAACCGCGCGACCGCTGCGGGCGCAGGTTCGAATCCTGCCTCGGGCATGGATGTGTGTGATGTCCTTTGGGTTAGTTAGGTTTAAGTAGTTCTAAGTTCTAGGGGACTGATGACCTCCCATGTTAAGTCCCATATTGCTCAGAGCCATTTGAACCATTTTTTTTTTTTATAAGGCATAATTTTCTGTCTCGCGTTTCTCGTTCCGACGCAGAAGGCAGTTACAGTTACAGACAAGCTTAGCAAGCCCAGCTATTTATACGTATCACCGCAACGGTCGATTCGTGACGTCATCAGACCGCTATCTAAGATCGGGGCTCGGGCAGACGTACGTATGTTACGGAGCTTGAGGTGGGAAAGAGTTGGCGCGGTTTGTTTTATTCAGAAATAAGGCTCATAACTTGCATAATTCTTTATTTCAAGTTCCTGCTACCAGTCACTTTTTATTTTATGCTTAATATAACATAATGCAACGCGTTTCAAACATGTTCTGTTCATTTCAAGCTTTTATTCATACATGCATAGAGAAATGTTACTTAAAAATAAACAATCTTAAATCAGATTAATCAAGAACACTTTGTCTATTGTATTTACTGTAGCTGCTGGTGTGGCATTTGGGGGGGGGGGGGGGAAGTAGGGGAGGGGGAGGGGCAGTGTATTTCTAAAAACGAAATCAATGATGTCTTCTGCTGGTTTTCTTCTTTGTTGTTGACTATGTATATCACACCCTGTATCGGATGCAAATAGATTTGCATCAGTTATGTGTTACGAAAATAGTGTGAAAGGCTTTTATATGGCACTTGATCACTTACAATTTCATCTTCTTGCTGCTTCACTTGCATCACTGGTGTAATGGCGATTGATATCACACTATTGTACACTGTATTTTGTCATTGATCGCCAGTGTACAAATTGCTTCGATGTTATACACACAACACAAGATGACGGACTGTAGCATGTGAGTCTGTATCAATTATGGAGGTTTTGTATCGATTTTCTTGGTTCTAGTCAATTATTTACATTGACATTTCTTGAATCTATTGAGTTAGAACTGGCTTAATACTGTTGAAGAATTCTGAGTTTTGGAATACTGTTATTTCATTAAGAATGTTATCTGCATGCTTTGTGTTAAGTATGAAAATTTCCGTTTCTTCCATGATGTTCATTCTTTTACTTTTTTCTATTTTGTGTAAAATAGTAAACAGAACAGTCAAAAACTAGAATTAATTTGTTTCAAAGCATATAAAAAAAGGATTCTTCCGTTTTATAGAGGAGAGCAGAACAAGACAAATGATATGGAACTCAATACTGTGCAGGAAGTTGACTGCATACATCTCAAAGCGTGAAAAAAGCCCTGCGGAGAACGTCCCACTTCACATAATCGCGGCACGGTGTAGCCCGCGGTCTTGGGAGTCTTGTCACGGTGTGCCCGGCTCTCCCCGTCGCAGGTTCGAGCCCTACCTCGGGCAAGGGTGTGTGTGTTGTCCTTAGCGTAAATTAAGTAGTGCATAAGCTTAGGGACCGATGACCTCAGCAGTTTGGTCCCATAAGACGTTACCACAAATTTCCAATTTTCATATAATTGAGAGCAGTTTTGCACTCATCACGATATGCAGTTGTAGGTACTGTACTTCACAGACAACATAGCGTACTAACTGATTGTGAGGAGGCACAGAAGTAAAAACAATTTGCATGATTTCATTTCTGAAGCAATACATTACGAACGTTCCGTCCACTTCCCCCTCATAGGGCAACTATATTCATCCGGAGAATTTTCAGTCCTTCTATGAAAAAGGTGTCTTTTAAGTTTCAATTAACGGCGTGCATCGACTGCATTTATTCCAAAAAGTGTAAAATTTCTCTTTGAAATTAACTCAAAGCAGCAAGAGAATCTGCGAATGAGTTCTCTGTCAAATTTTTTAGAACTTTTATTTTTGGAAACACTGAAATGCGAATGTTCCGCTGCGCAATTTTATGAAGTTCAATTGTCTATGTTACGGCGGAATACTTTTACATTTTATGGTGCAGAACATAACGGCAGTTCTTCTTGTACTGTGGAAATACATTCAGTCAGTAGATGTTCAGGCATTACCAGGGAATATATACATTTACAGCGGTGAGTTAATCCTTTGATTCGGCCCGTAAAACTTGTTCGGCCTGATTAATTGTAAGAGAATGGACTGTGTACAAGGCCGCCGTCCGTGCTGGAATGCATGTGCCTGTCTGGCATTCATTTACATTCTGTTACAAAAGAGTAACGCAGAGTGTACGCCAACACACGCAAATTATTTAGTTTTCACTCTTAGCCACGGCTAGCAAATTCAGGACCTCGAGACTTATTTGTTTTTAAACTCTTCAAGTTGCTTCGTCTGGGATATCTATTACTATGTCCTCCTTAAAGGAGTTTGTGCGACGTTCAAACGATGGTAAGTCTAGATGAACCTTCAGTATGAATGATTTCTTAGACCCGAAATTTAAAACATCAGTTTTACTTTTGCTGTGTCGTTAAACAATTGTCAAGAAACGTGTCGCATTAAGTTGTTACGAAAACAGTGTTTACGTGCTCTGTACATTATTATCTTATCGTTCGCAACATGGCACTTTGAGTTTTTTTTTTTTTTTACTGCTCATTAGCCCTGATACGGTCCTGCAGATACGGTATTCTGTTTATATTTACATCAGAATATTAGCTAATTATGCTACATGAGTTTTGAAGTGTAGGACGCAAAGGAACCATGCATATGTCTAATGCTTATTAATTTATGAACACAGAAGGAGGGATGACAGAGTTACGCAGATTTTCCTTTAATAAAAATCATCGATTCCTTGCTTCAAAAGTTGTTATAAAAGAAATCTTTTTTTTTCCATCTCAGACACAATGCACAATATTTTCAGACGATTCAACCGGTTTCACTATATCTTCCACATGAATAAGGGTAGGAAGGTGATATAGATTTTAACTTACGCAACGGAACTAAAGGTTAACCTTGGCGCTATTTGTAAGCCATCGCTAGCTCGGTTTATTATCCAGTGAGCGTCGAGTTGAGTTGACGGTGACACAGCAACCACAGACGTTTTGGTCTCAGTTATCTATTGTGGACGTGGCCAGCGGCTGCTCAAATATTTAACAAAGCAATTCGCCAAACAGCCGTGCACATCGAGAAGTTATTTTATATTATTTTCGCTACCAGTTTCAGCAGCTCAATATGTCGTTTCCAGACCCCATATGCACCACTCAAATATTATCGACATTGGCAGACTGAGGCCAACTGTTTCTGTACGTCGTGAATTCGAATCTCAAGCGCTTCCTTCGAAGACTTGACTGCGTCTAGTGGTGCTGCAGCCAAGACTTTGAAAGAAGCGCTTGAGATACGAATTCACGACACCAGAAACAGTTGGCCCAAGTATGCCAATATCGATAATTTTTGAGAGGTGCTTATGGGGCCTGAAGGTGGCATATTGAACTGCCGAAACTGGTAGCAAAAATAAAATAACTTCTCAATTTGCACGGCTGTTTGGCAAATTTCTTTGTTAAACTGACGTTTTGCGTTCACTGTTCCAACATTTGCGATTCAGCGACAACTGTGGGACGTTATTTTCGTTTGTTACAAGACACTTCACCTGCAGGTTCTTACGAATCTCACACGGTACAATTAGCCTTCGAAGTCCCCATATACAACCTTTTCTTTGGGAGAAGGAGGGGGGGGGGGGGGGAATGTTTGGCTGTCGTCTTTATTTTTGTCGTGCGTCTAGTGGAGGGCATATTCAACATATGTAAAGGTAACTGAGAAAATGAGAACTTTGATCCCAAACGAAACTGTAAGAAATACCACATTGATGTACTCGTATGTGCATGCCTGTGAAATAAAAACTTAATAGTCTTATGCGTAAGTTAAAATTTATCCAAAATCCAAAGTTTCTACCTTCATTTATAGTTGAAGATATGTTCTTACGAAATATTTTACAGTTTGTATTATAGAGTCAAGGGAAGGGGGGGGGGAGGAAAAATTTCCATTGTATAATAACTTTTACTCAACTCGAAGCGCGTTGATTATTGAATGAGCGAGTTATCCGCGTCAGTGAGATCCCTACTGGCAATCACATGAACCCGTATCTGAAATCTAAAGCTAAGTTAGTTCTGACGCGTGAATCAAAATGCAGCCCAAGTTTCTATCTTTATTCATTTAGAAGATACGGTGTTGTGAAATAGGATGAATCTTTTCGAAATATTCTTTACATAACGTCATACTATCTTAATCACACACACGCGAAACTTTGACAGAAGAAGGATTCGGCACGAAAAAAAAGTAGAATTGAGCCCAAAAAAATCTGTCTTTCATGTACGGAATTCAGATACACGATAAGAAATTAAAGATCTAAGAGTAACGTTGCAAAGCGATATGAAATGGAACTAGTGTGTAAGGACGGCAGTAGGGAAGGCGAATTCGGTTTATTGGGGGTATTTTTCGGGAAAGTGTAGCTCGTCTATAAATGAGGCCCCTTATCGAACACAAGTGCGATCTACTCTTGTGTACTGCTTCCGCATGTTTTGAATCCCCACCGGGTCGAATTAAAGAAAAACGTCGAAGTAGTTCAGAGGTGTGCTGCTAGATTTGTTACCGATAGGTATTACAGAGATACTTCGTAAACTCAGAAGGGTATGCCTGGAGGGAATACGACTTTTTTTTTCGCGAAAAGAGAAAATTTAGAGAATCGGTATTTGCAGCTGACTGTAGAACGGTTCCACTGCCGCTGACGTACATTTCGCCTAAGGACCGATTACACAAGACAAGTGAAATTAGGGCTCACACGGAGGCTTATAGACAGCCGTTATTCCCTCGTTCCAATTGCAAATGGAACAGAAAACGAATGATTAGTAGGGGTGCAAGGTACTCTACACCATGTACCCGCTAAGTATTTACACAGATGCAGAAGACGCCGCTTACGTGTAGTCAGCGCGGAATTACGCTGAACTGTAATTTTCGGCAGCACACTTACTACATTTTTAAGGAAGGATCTGCTGCAGCCATGTCAAGCTTCAAAGATCCCGTAACTCTACAGTGTGCGGTGCTCACCAACAAACCCGATATTTCTTATTGGATCCTAGCTCTAGCTGCACCAAAATGTCTGCACGACCAGTTTCGTTCCTTAGGCTAGTTTCAAGTGTTCACAACTGAACAATAGCCCTCCCTTTATTGCAGTGCACTAACATTCTAATTGACTTATGACTGCAAGAGGAGGCGAAAACATTCAGAAAACAACGAAACGTCGTGAGATGACTGACATATCAGTAATCGCGTAGTTAAGATAGGCTGCCCATTAACAAAAGTAAGATTCGGTATGAAATTCTGAATACGACAAAAATATATAATGCAATTAGTACGTCGTGCACGTAGCACTAATCCAACGACACGAGCTTTGATGGTCTCAGTCTTAAGCCGCTGTCACACAGACGTGGCACTCCATCTGCCACGCGCTGACGTGTTCTCCACTACTTTGGTGAACGCTTAGAAACGATATAGAGTACGTACATCGCAAATCGTGAGAAAAGCCCTGCGGAGAACGCTCCCCTTCATATAATTAAGAGCAGATTTTCACCCTTCGCGATATGCAGTTGCAGTACTTTATTTCACAGCCAATACAGCGCCTACAAGGAACAGACGTGAACTGCACACGCGTTCTCGAAATGGAAAAACGTATTCATTTTTCATGTAGTCACAGATGCGACATAGTCTCCGCGCAGAAATTTTAATTACAGCAATTTGTTCTTTTGACGTTACACAGTCAGTGATATTCTTCACGTGCACCTGTCAATACACATAGTTACTTCCATGTCCAAGCCGCCATGGTGCTATGCCTATTGAAACGAAAAGAGACCTACATGTGTGATAATGGTGTTCTTGTATTTCACTGGCCCACATGTCAATGCGCCTTCAGAATACATGACTTGCATAATATTGTTTGCACGCTCGGAAGGACTGTACAACGTGTGTTTTTCACTCTGACGTCAGGAACTCGTCATGTTGCACTTTAACGTTAGAATTCATGGTCCGTGTGACGAGGAACTTAACAGTCCGTGGCTTCCAGCCACCGAGCAAGCAGTTAGCTAGAGCTGCCAGCGCGGCGCGGTAAACACAAACAGTCTCTTCTGAAGCCACCAGTAGCGCATAATAAACAAAAGTTTTACGTTTACCGAACGAGCTCTCCTTCCCCCAGTGTCGGGTGTCTGCACCTTATCCAATAACAGTTATCGACTCAAACTGACTGCTAATGATGACGTATTCTAGACATTACTGTGGAACTTATGGGAGCCTTCGTCATAAATGTACAGTAATTTTAAGCCGAATGGGGCGTAACAAAACTAACGGCAGGCTGTGAAGAAAATATAAAAAAATTGAGATACCTTTTTATCGCAACCCCATTCTTATACGACATTGCAGTGCCTGTGTTATTTCGAAGAACGATGCATTCTGCAGATGATGTTTGTCCATATTTGCAATTGCGAACACATTTAACTTATGTCATTCGTCTACTTTCTACTCATTTTTGTACACGGCAATACTCTCGAAGGGTTTTTAGGTTTACAGATAAATTTCTTCTTAGCCTTCTTATAATTCCGCCCCCTGCTATTTCATCCAATCCACAACTGGAAGGTCGTGACAGCTATGGTTGCTCATTCTCATCACTTTCATGTCCTGATTATTAATAGTACAGTTCTTTAAAGTATTCTCACTTGTACTGAAGTAAGCAATTTTTTTTATATTTAACCATTTGACAAACCTTGTCGTATTTGCCTTCTGCCGGTTTAAAGTTGGCCAGAATTAACAAAACGTTCAAAAATTAAAAAAAAACTGATTACAGAAATCATTCTAAAATTGAATCAATTGTGATGGATCTTGCTAGATTTAGTATTACAATGAAGAAGAGGGAATAAACTCAGAGAAAAAGCATATAAGATGATAGACAGATCAATACATCTCCATTTGTTTCTATAGGTCGTTCGTAACAGCAAGCAGAAGAGACGTGTTCCACAATAGCGAAGATGAGCAGGTGCGCACAGCTGTTAAGGTATGCTTTTTAGAAAGCATGTGTAGAGGACACTTTTTACTTGTTTTTGTCCATACTGCCACCTCTCTAAACAATGAACATTTTTTTTAACTAGCTGTATACCCGTTAATAGAGTGAAGATCATCGAGATGACCAAGGAAATCACGGCTAATAATAAGCAGCAGTCTTAATGAATTACTCAGCGCAACACGTAATGCAAGACGATCAACTTTTATTGACTGATTTATTTGCCCTTAGTCTTTATTCTCAAAGCAACACCGATCGTTTCTGTTTAAAATACTTCACTGCATAACATGTGGCTTCGTCGTTGAAGTATCCAGTGTGAACTGATGGAGCCTCTCGCGCTGTAGCAGAGAAAGCCGAGTGAGACGTACTCTGCGGCAGCCGAATAAACGTTTTGGGCAAACCGGTTGCCGGCTGACCTAATTGCAGTGCTGGCTGGCAACGAAGCTTGTGCACCTCGCAACTATACCGTGAAACCTTAGTAGTCCGTCCCTCTGAACACTGGCGACAAACACGCCAAGTCTGAAAAATCATTGGCCGTGAACCATACCACCTTCGCAGAATCTAATATATGAAAAAGTGTGTTTGTTCGGCTTGTACGCGTCTCTACAAGAGTCATCAGATTCCAATGAAACTATGGCGAGTTGTTGTGTTCACTCTCGAAAAGTTTTCTTTTTTCTTTTTTTATTTTGGGGGTGAGGGGTGGGGGTGGGGGGGTGGGTAAGACCCACCTATGACCCATAGGGATGAGGGTGAATGGGCGGTAACATAGTAGCCTAACTTGGGAACGGTTGCAAAAATTTCGATAAAATTTTGTATATACGTGAGTCATTATAATCACCTTGTGGTGCAATTCTTGTTATTATGTCCGTGCCTGCTATGGAAATGGGATCCCACCCACGTGACTCATTATTTGTACAATTATTTCTCAAAGATACCGTGGAGCTAATATACCACAACCACATCCGGATTTTGGGGTGGTGCGGAGAAGAGGTGGCGTGTGAAAGAATATAAAACAGTGGCAACACCTATAGACTGCTATTTTCCTAGCTTTTAAATTGTAACCAGCAGGATCACTCCGCCTCACATTTGTCGGGAAGCTAGCAGTCAACACGTAACGTCCGCATAGTGAGAATCCATCACGTAGGACTTTGTAGTGGGCGGCATGTTGGTGAAAGTCTGGTTCTAAGCCCGCAGCTACAAAAGTAGTGAGAGCCTTTGAAAATCGAGAATGACATTTACTGTTCGGGTGACGTAAATGATCTACGTGATTAACGCGATGCAATACAACCGGCCGCTGCTGGCTTGGTAACACGGTTCGCTGTTGCTCTTTATTGCTAGTATTTCTCTTAACCATATACTGGCTTCTCTTACATCATATCGTAACTCTTATTTTACCTAATTAACTTCTTAAGCTCTGGGTTCATAGCCTTGTACAATTTTTCGGAATACATTATATTCATCATTGATGGTAGAAACTATTTATTTCACTATTGCTATTTCGATCTTCGCACCTTTTCCAAGTGGTACTGCAAAAGCTGAAATATTGCAAAATGAAGCCCAGAGCGTACTCGCATATTCAGAACTGCACAAACATGTCATGTAGACAGAGGTACATAACAAAAATGGTGAAAATAATGCATCACTTACATTTTGCTTCAGCAAGTAATGGCAGACTTTAAAATCCTCCTACAAGTATACATGTCATCGTCAAAAGTAGGCATTGGTTCAAATAGCTCTGAGCACTATGGGACTCAACTGCTGTGGTCATTAGTCCCCTAGAACTTAGAACTACTTAAACCTAACTAACCTAAGGACATCACACACATCCATGCCCGAGGCAGGATTCGAACCTGCGACCGTAGCAGTCGCACGGTTACGGACTGCGCGCCTAGAACCGCGAGACCACCGCGGCCGGCAAGTAGGCCTTCCCACTATAGATATAAAGTAGCATCACACGAATGTGAAGCTCAGTACGTCGTGAAATGATGTAAATTACATGACAATTTACTAATGTTAATATCATTCAGGTAAATGATTATAAATCGGTCTTCTAGAACCCTGTTTTCACTTAAACTAAGGCCGTTGGTGCGATAATACATCGGCAAGTCAATACTAGATGTGCACTAATCAAAGACATTCCAGCGGTAACAGTTGTAAGCTTCATAGCGTAGCATGTTTTTACATCAGTTGCAACATAAAGCTTTCTAGGTGATGATACATCCGTAAGGCGCAAGAGAACAGGATATGAAAATTTATTTGTAACAGAGTAGCGCAAAACACATACGTTATCTGTTCTAAAGGCCTCGCATCTGCTTGGGTGTTCGTATAGAACACGAATATATTAACCTTGCATATTAATTTGTTTGCGCATGCATGGCAACTAGTGAAAAAAACAGAGGGGGCGCAAAATGCGCGCTAATTGCACAAGCAACATCGCAGCACAACAGAGCGAGACAATAAATCACAAGACGCAAAGACGCTACGTCGTAAATACAGGATATTCTGTAATAACTAATGTATAAGATTGCTGCTGCCATGTTCCGGATGAGTACCCAAGCCAGTATGAGGCCTTTAGAACACATAACATAAGTATTTTTGTATTACTCTGTTAGAAGTAAATTTTTCTATCCTGTTCCCTTGCACCTTACGACTTTATCGTCATCTAGAAAGCTGTATGTTGTCAACTGATTTAAAAACGTGTTACGATATAAAGCTTACAGCTGTTGTCGCTGGAATGTACTGTCTCTGATTAGTGCACAGGCAGTGTTGACTTAAGAATGTATATTACCGCCAACAGATTAGTTTGCATGTAAACAATGTGCTAGAACATCGATATGTAATGTTTTACGTGAATGGTGTTAATGTGAGTAATTCACACTCGTCTTACGTTACTGTACATTTACAGTGAAATGGGTTATAATTGAGGATGACACGTATACACGTAGGAGGACTTTAAAATCTGATGTGTGCTGAAGCAAAATGTAAGTGATGAATTATTTTCTCCGTTTTTGTAATGTAAATCTGTCTGCATGACATATTTGTGTGGTTTGTATGCAATACTACACTCCGTGTTTCATTTTTGTATTGTTTTTTTCTTTTTCAGCAGCATTTGACAATGGTCCAAAAGTCGAAACTGCAGCAGGGAAAAAAAATAATTTCTACAGTTAACGGCGAATACGATATCTTATTTTAATTGATGTTTGATTTTGATCACGAGTGACATCTGATACTGTATAGTAACTGATTCTTTCCTCCTCATTTCATCGCTTAAAATTTTCCACTCTTTTTGTTTGTAAATCTTTAATGCCGAAAACATTTCCAATAATAAGTCAAAATTTAGCTTCTCTCTTTATCACTTTGGTGCGGTCCTTCCTGTTCACCTACATCCTCAGGATAAGCTTTGCTTAATCGAGATTCATATGGCCTGCTTCATTCACGCCCGTAAGTAGCATTGAGTCAGCTGCTTCAGAGATCACACGATGCAGCTTCATTTTACTGCGTTCGTCTTGTTAGAGCAGTGGGGTGGAATGAAATTTTCTGAGGGGTAGAAACGCAAAAGGTACGATTGTGTTTTAGTCATGAAACTAAATTATTTTAAAAAATCCTTACTATTCTAATTTTGTAAATTTCTAATATTGATTTTGTAAGTTACAGTAATAGTTATTGTCAATCACTAGCATAGATGCGTGTCACGGTGTGGTGGAGTACATAACATTTTGAATAGGAACCCATGTCCGGAAAGGTACAGTTTCAGTTCAGAACCCGGCCGCTGTGGCAGAGTGGTTCTAGTCGCTTCAGTCCGGAACCGCGCTACTGCTACAGTCGCAGGTTCGATTCCTCCTCGGGCATGGATGTGTGTGATGTCCTTAGGTTAGTTAGGTTTAAGAAGTTCTAAGTCTAGGGAACTGTTGACCTCAGATGTTAAGTCCCATAGTGCTCAGAGCCATTTGAGCCATTTTTCAATTCAGTGATGTGACGCATCCGCTCCTGCTGAGGGAAAAAGAAAAGTCTCACAGTTGCACGTCCTGGTACGCAATAGAGTAGACAGCATGACGTTTACTACATCAGACGGTCACTTAACGTCTGCTTTGCTACGAGACTCCTGTAGACACAGAGGAAGCACTGCTGACACGAGGTCTGGTCGCTGCAATAGAACTTGAAGAGGCACCAGGTGGGATGGAGTTTGTATCCAAAACACGATTCTTAGTCTACCAACGTTGGTGGTCACCACATCGAGGCGCTGTTGTTATCCATCGGTACTCTTTTGTGTGCACAGTACGCTGGGCTCAAATTCAAATGATTCAAATGGCTCTAAGCACTATGCGACTTAAATCTGAGGTCATGAGTCCCTTAGATTTGGAACTACTGAAACATAACTAACCTAAGGACATCACACACATCCATGCCCGAGGCAGGTTTCGAACCTGCGACCGTAGCAGCAGCAGTGCGGTTCCGGACTGAAACGCTTAGAACCACTCGGCCACAGCGGCCGGCTTACGCTGTGTAGTGTTACTACAAAAAAAGTGCCTAAGTGCTAGATGGCTGTTTCATGATCTTTCCTTGCGAGTTGTTACCTAATAAGTATCGCGTCACACCAAATTCAGTTTCTCAGGCGGAAGTGGATGAGTTAAACATCTGAATTGAAACCGTCGTATATAAGTTCCGATTACAATATTATATACTCATTCTCCTCTACAAGCTGCCAGCCGCAGTGGTCTCGCGGTTCTAGGCGCTCAGTCCGGAACCGGGCGACTGCTACTGTCGCAGGTTCGAATCCTGCCTCGGGTATGAATGTGTGTGATGTCCTTAGGTTAGTTAGGTTTAATTAGTTCTAAGTTCTAGGCGACTGATGACCACAGATGTTAAGTCGCATAGTGCTTAGAGCCATTTGAACCATTTTTCCTCTACAAGTCCTTGAAGATTGTACATGGTATTCATGAACGCCCCATACGTGTAACAAAAGCTAAATATCTCACTAAAATGTCTTCTCCAGGTTACAGATAGTTCTTGCATTGCACCATACATTGCTTCACTACTCACTTCGAAATAGATAAATAAATTAAATGAGAGCATGACACGACATATCCGGGCGGGAAGGAACGCCTGGTCCCCGGCACGAATCCGCCCCGCGGATTTGTGTCGAGGTCCGGTGAACCGGCCAGTCTATGGATGGTTTTTAGCCGATTTTCTATCTGCCTTATTCCGCCTCAGTTACACTATGTCGGCGATTGCTGCGCAAACCATTTCTCCATGTATGCGTACACCACCATTACTCTACCACGCAAACTTAGGGGTTACACTCGTCTGGTGTGAGACGTTCCCTGGGAGGTCCACCGGGGGCCGAACCGCACAATAACCCTGGGTTCGGTGTGGGGTGGCGGAGGGGTGAAGTGGACCACTGCGGCTGCGGCGGAGACGGAGCCTCTCCGTCGTTTCTAGGTCCCCGGTTAACATACAATACAATACACGACATAACAGTAAGGGACAATCAAATAAAAACGAGACTGATGGAAGAAAAATAAGTAAACTGTTTATTATTTGAAAAGTAATTGCCATAACTGCTAAAAATTTATCCTAGTGTGAGACAAGACTGTCAGTGCCTTCATGGAAAAATGTTTTGGGTTGCCAACGGAATCATGATTGTACCCAAGTGTGCACCTTTTTGTCTGAAGCAAATCGACGTCCACGAATGTCGTTGCTGCTGGCTGGAGTGGCCGAGCGGTTCTAGGCGCTACAGTCTGGAACCGTGCGACCTGTACGGTGGCAGGTTCGAATCCTGCCTCGAGCATGAACGTGTGTGATAACCTTACGTTAGTTAGGTTTAACTAGTTCTACGTTCTAGAGTACTGATGACCTCAGGTGTTAAGTCCCATAATGCTCAGAGCTATTTGAACCAATGTCGTTGCTCAGGGCACCAAAGACATGGAAATTCCATGGGGAGAGCTCCGGACTGTATGGAGGATATGTTTGGCTTTCCAGGCAAACTTCTGCAGCGTAGCCGAAACAATCGTGGCAAATGTGGGCCCACGTTGGTACAGTCATGGTTCTGTAGGCACTGACCGTCTTGTCTCACAGTGGGATAAATGTATTAACAGTCAGGGCATTACTTTAGAAACAATAAACAGTTTGTAAATATGCCTCTCGGGTGAAGGGTCTGAAGTTGCTGCGAAAATTCCACAATGTTTCGTCGGAGCAACTGACCATCATCTTCAGTTGCGCATTCGATATATTCTGAAATAATCTTCCCAACGACATCGGACACTCCACCCGAGAAGCATATTTACGACTAGTCCATCAGAAAAGCCTCAAGCAAACAATAAGCAGTTTACTTACTTTTCCATCTCTCATTTTCAGATGACTGCTTTTTATACTACTGCTACTCCACTGCTGCACACATTATTATTACTATTATTAGTGGCAGTGGTCCGACAGAAAGCATTGGAGTCTTCCAATTCCCGCTAATTCAAAAGTAAGAAATCTAGCAATCACGTGATTTACAAACAGTAAATACAGCGCATAAATTTTAACTTCGTTGACTTTAAATAGGGGTTAAGGATGCGGAGGAAACAGATATCGCTTAGGGAAGGAAGCGGTGCAGGGAAAACGTCTCTACCCTCACTGTTGATTCTTTTGTAAGGAGTTACAATTTTCAATCTGGATTGCTGGGAATTATTTCACAACACACACACATACACGCGCGTGCGGGAAAGAAATGTGGTATTCTACATTTACAATGGGGACAGTAGACATTTGACTTCGGTAGCAATGAAAATAGAAACAAGGAATTGAATGGGCTTGGAGTGTGATTTCTGATACGCATTGACTGAGAAAAAACCAAACATAAAGAAGGTTAGGAGATGTATTCGCAACTGCGAGTATGAACCATGACCGGCTCTGTATTGGAATGGCGACAATGAAGATTTGTGCCGAACCGGGAAAAAAATGGTTGAAATGGCTCTGAGCATTATGGGACTTCACACCTGAGGTCATCAGTCCCCTAGAACTTAGAACTACTTAAACCTAACCAACCTAAGGACATCACACACATCCATGCCCGAGGCAGGATTCGAACCTGCGACCGTAGCAGTCGCGCGGTTCCGGACTGAAGGGCCTAGAACCGCTCGGCCCTCACGGCCGGCCCGGACGGGGACTCGACCCCGGATTTTACGCTTTACGCGCCCGGACGCTTTGGCTATCCGTGCACGAATCACGGGCACATCCAAACTTTCATAGGTCGTCGTCCATGTGTCACAACCTTCACTCGTATTGTAAGTGTATTCCCATCCAGAAATGACATTCTTATTGAGAGTAGAGAGCCTGTTATTGGCGATTAAATACGTAATAGCAGTGCCAGTGTTATTAAGGAGTACGAAGGAATATTGTATCGTACTTCTTAGTTACACAGGCACTGCTGTTTCGCACAAAAAAATCTGTTACGAATAAGCAGTACTAATTATCTCATTGACTCACTAGTTCATGGTTTAATAAAACATCCACAAAAATTAAATATCTTTTTCAATTGGCTTGAAAATATAAGTGTTTGGAGAAAACTCTCTCTAATTGTTAAGTGCAGTTAGGCGCCAAAGTTGGTGATACTGCGGGGAGGACAAGGTGGTTGGCGGCTGGGAAGGGGGGGGGGGGGGGTGTGGGAAGAGAGGGGGAGTACCGGCTAATATGTGATCGTTCTCAGGGGAAATTGTCTAAGCAAGTTAGGGAACCATTGCGATGGAGGAAATGGGAGGTCAGGTGTGGTGTGCCACGACACATGGTTGCCAGCAACTGGTCGACAGTGCGCAAGAGGAACAGTGTGGTAGTTCCACAATGAGATATTCACTCTGCAGCGGAGAGTGCGTTGATATGAAACTTCCTGGGCGACTAAAACTGTGTGCCGGGCCATACAGTTTTAATCTGCCAGGAAGTTTCAGTATGGTAGTTTTCCGGTTTTAAATTCCTGGTCACGGCTGCGAGCTGATGTTATCTTTCCGTTCACCAAAACCAGTAAGTGTTTAGAAGTAATAATGATTGGGGTTCCTTTAATCAATATCTTATTTTTAAAAAGGAGCTTATTTTAGTTCATATATACATTTTGTACTGAATTATTAATAGCCTCATCGACTAAGGACATGTTGCTGGCAGCGTCAGTTTGAGCATGTGTAGTAATCATTCTTCCGTTTTGCGTAGCACACGACGCTCCACACTCAGTGCCTTGTTTGCAAGTTATGTTACTAAAAGATGAGTGTCTCGTTGTAATCACACGCCACTGCGCCTCTAGCGAAATCAGCCTTTTCACTATTCAGTTCACAACCCGGCCGTACCCTGAGCTCCAAATCTTCAGCAGGCTCGCGTCTTTAGCTAACAATTATGCAGCACAAAGCCCGCACACAAAATTACGGCCGCTATAGGTCAGGGGTGAGACGTCGCCGCCGGTGCTGATCTTTTACGCGGCGGGAAAGCGGAAAAGCGGACAACATCCCAGCAACTTCCACTTTCGGTTCGCTGCTACAAAAGAGGTATTTTTTGCGCTTTTTTCTGCTAGAGATCCAAGCAGTATGATATTTACATTCTTATTAACCGAGCCCTGCTTCCGACAGATCCGAAGTATCTTTCCTTTCACGGTCTTTTACTTAACAGGGAGGAGAGCATAGGTCTCAGTAACTCCGTGTTAACCCTTCAGGCCGGCAGTTTTCGTTTGGCGTGTAGCCCACGGGCGGTACTATGGTAGCGCCACGAGATGTTTACTGTCAGGAGGTGGTCGGAAACGGTAGGAGGACAGTGCACGGTGCACATGCGCAACACGAGTAGTGACGTCCTAGCGAACATCATCAGCTCAGCTACTACCAGCACGGTAATGTTGCGTCGGTGCCAGCTGACAGGCTCACAACCTGCTGCGACAGACGTAGTAGACCATGCGCCCGGCGGGCACAGGAACGCAGAATTTCATTTAAATCACACCAGAATGGGAATTACTCGTCAAAAATTGTTAAAGTCTTCAGGAAATGTTAACGACAGACGTTTATTATATTCAAAACGTAGAATACTTCAACTCAGTGTAGAGGCATTTGCGCTGAAGTATCATTAACAACTTTGAGGGGAAACTGCAAGCTGTCCTCAGAAAATGTGTGTGATGTGGTAGATGAAAATATTTAGACGACTGCTACATATTTCAGGGCACAAAGCATTTATTTACTGATTATCAAGCCATTTGAAGGCAAAGGATATTGCCGAACTGCAGGTAACTCAAAGGAAGAAAATTCGGTCGCCGGCCGGTGTGACCGAGAGGTTCTAGGCGCTTCAGTCTATGGTCGCAGGTTCGAATCCTGCCTCGGGCATGGATGTGTGTGATGTCTTTACGTTTAAGTAGTTCTAAGGTCTTGGGAACTGATGACCTCAGAAGTTCAGTCCCATATGCTCAGAGCCATTTAAAACAAACTGCGGTCTAAGATTTTGTTTCGAATATTTCTTCGAAGTTCACCGCACTGAAAAGCCATTTTAACCGTTGTGGTCGCAATAAAGTTATATTATTAATACTTCCTGAAGCTCTCATTAATTTTCGACAGTGATTCCTGCGCTAGAGCAATTTAAATAAATTCTGAATGCCTGTACCATCCAGCCGCAAGAACTGAAGCCAGAATGCTAGGCGCGAACGCGGAAACTACAAGACTGAAGGCATTGGTATTGCAAAATCCTTTGTGTTTTATGTTTTTCACATACATTCTGCAATATTTCATGGTACAAAGTTATTATTTCTCAAGTCGGTCGGCCTTGTACATTCCTACATGTCCGCTCCACAAAAATTACACTATTACTAAAATGATATCTCACATTTCAATCAGCAGTAATTGTGAAAGTAATGTTTCTCTCAGCTGATGAGGCTCAAAATCTCCAGCTGGTGTTCTGGAGCTCACTAAAGGCACTGTTTCATAAGTTTGTCGTACTAAACACTGCAGCAAGTCTGCAAATGAATGTCATGTAATACAGTCGGACTCTTTATGCTAAATGGGAATAAAAGGCCCCCTCAGGTAGCATTCCTATTATTTTATCAGTGCTTCTGAGGTAATTAAAGCTTTCTAATTTTTTGTGGGCGTCATATCGTTGTCGTACTCACTCGATCGCATGTAATGTCTGAAACGACGCTTCGCTTTCTCTGTGTTCTTCTTACACATTTACAGCACCTATCGTGGTTCTTCGACGATTTCCTGATGGCATCAAATTAAGACCTTCGTCGACAAGTTTGAGAGTCCGAATGATTCAGGAACTACAGGCTGTCCTCTCGGAAAGAAAAAAAAAGTGAGTGAAGCGGTACATGAAAATACGTAGGAGGACTATTATATATTTCACGACATAATGCATTATTTAATTATTTCAAATCATTTAAAGGTAATTGCATATATAAATTTAAGGTCATGTGTCTTAATTGCAGGGAACTGATTATATTAAAATTTAGAAGGCTCTTCGTAAATTACACGTGTTGTTGTTTGTATTGTATTTAAAATTGTGCTTAAAAACCGCACGATAAATAAAGTCTTTAAATTACATTTTTCGCAAGTCTTACGACTTGTTCTTGTTTGGTTACATATGCATATATTTTCTTGCGTGCATCACTGTTATAAGATGCGTGCGCTACAAACAAAACGTAATAAACGACATCCATAGCAGACAAAAAGTGAACAAAGTTTGTAAATATAAGACAGCGTAATCTTCCTCTTACTGGGTATCAGGTTCGCCTGTTGTTCAAACAATTCTTTCCATAGCAGGCGGCCCTGAATTTTGTCAGCAAATGCGGCTACTGCAAGAACTGGAAAACAAAATCACGAATAATAATCTCTTTCGTATAGGATCTGCTTAATCCGGCCACGGCAGAGTTCGTAAAACATTGCATTTCAGGAAGATGTAGTGGATACCACCGACGATCTCATTCGTGTTATCTCAATCTTCCTATATTTCATACTATCCTATTATATTCTGTATTGCATACTACTACATTATATCATCACTATATTACTCATGCACCAGTAACGATTTTCATAATGTACATTCTACTTGTAACATTCAAACAGTTACAGCTCGCTGCTTTATGACAACCAAACATTTGATTATCCACCTTTTTTCTTGATGTTTTATTTGATGAGGCACATACTGATAACATTAGTGCCATAACGACCTCTCTTAAATCTTATCAGGCATTTCTGATATTTCATGTATACATTAACTATGGCACGTATAGTACAACAAAATATGTTACACCAGCTTTAATTTTTTTTATAGACCACAAATATAGAAAAAGCAGTGCCTACAATAGTTCAAAATGGTTCAAATGGCTCTGAGCACTATGAGACTTAATGTCTGAGGTCATCAGTCCCGTAGAACTTGGAACTACTTAAACCTAACTAATCTAAGGACATCACACACATCCATGCCTGAGGCAGGATTCGAACCTGCGACCGTAGCGGTCGTGCGGTTCCAGACTGTAGCGCCTAGAACCGCTCGGCCATAACGGCCGGCGCCTACAATAGTAATAACCACGATTTGCATTTGTATACGAAGGAGTGAATAATATAATTATAGAGGCAGGTGAATTTACAGCAATGCCTGTGACAGCAAAGGTCGTGGAAAATGAGATAGACAGGAAAGAGAGCAAACCCAAGAGTATGAATAGTCATGAGATGAAAGAAGTGAGGTGAGACGGATGTCAAAAAGAAAAAGGAATGGAGCACTATCGAAAGCTGGAAGTAGGATTTACTAGACCGGTGAGGAAAAAGAAACGTCCATTACACTACAGCACTATCAAATATTTACTATCGTTCTTCAAACACTCCGCATTGTTCTCATTCGGAAAGCTGCAGCAATGTAGGAAAAATTTTCTTCATGCTACGTTTAACTACATTTTCTGAATGGTATATGATGTCTGAGGTGAACAGATAGTCGTCAAAGTAATGATATGATTATCAGATGATGCAATTCACTGGAACAGTAATAATTCCAAATTAACGAACAGGGTGTTGTTTATGAACAATGGCTGTTCCAATGGAGCATATGTCTTCCAAAACTAGTGTTGCAGCTGAGCTTTTTTCATTTTTTTTAAATTGTGGATGGTAAGATAAAGTGATGGATCAAAATCATTCCATGTGTAGCGCATGTTACACGTGGATTGAATGGATTTAAGTAACTTATTCGACCGGTAGAAATCTTAATAAAATATCTTCTTCTTCTCATCATATTCAACAGCAGACCATGTGTTTGGCAAACAACTTGAGAAATAAATTGTGACACAATATACTAGATAAATACTGAAACTCATAAACTTGCATTTTTTGTGTATAATCTTGTCAGCAGGTTTTTAAAAATGAAACTGCAGGAAGGTTTTCTGACGCCACAGGTGAAACATAACAATCATAACATTAAAATAGAATGTAACGTTTGCAAGTTGCTAGTCTCTGCCAAGGTTTTCCTGCTATTGTATGTTACGTTGATGCACAATGATTGTGTTCCACTGCTTCCTCGAGGAAATGTCTAAAGTTCATTAGCCTAATTGAATGTAGAAGCGGAATTTCCGGGATCGATTCCACGCAACTAGCAGACGTACTTCCGGGATGGGATGTATAATAGGACGAAGGTTATGTACTCTTAAAGGGTGAATTGAAAAACTTCTGGACTATTAATAATATCATAATACTAGCAGCGCGAACCAAGTCACCACAAGTGGATAACACTACCTAAATCGTTTTAGGCCCTGAGCTACACTAAACTCTCCTTTCTAATGGTATCCTTTGTCAGTTCCTTCCAATCTTTTAGCTATGACCTTGGTGTTCTACGGAAATTATGATGTTCTACGTAAATGCTTTAACTATAAATTTGTAACTAAACGCGCAAAAAAACAAATTAAATTAAACAGACTTCAGGTGATACAGAGAAAGCAATTTACGCCCCGTGGCACTGATATCCTATAATATCAGTCATCCCGTACTGTGCTAGCTAGAGCTCATCAACAGCTTCTTTTCAGTGGGCTGTAAAATCTCATAACTGAAAATACTGTTGCTCTTATATAACAAATGAAGTTGTTCAGAAGACTTAGAAAATAAGCACACGGCGAAAATACATATCTCTAAAGGAATGCCGCAGAAACACTATATTTGATAGGATGCTAACAGAGGGCAGTGTAAAGCATTCAAAGCATCGTGCTGTGGCTGTAGTAATCAGCACCATGAAAATTTCAATCCCACAACTAGCCTGACATACTGAATAAGTGATCCATTGTCCCTAAAACGTTCTGGATAGGCTGACAGAAGACTTAATAGTTCTGTGTAGTATCTTTACAACAGATTATATGATGAACAACAACAAAAGTGAAATAAAAATCACATGGTGGGGTAATGAGACAGTAAACGTGGTAGACAAGTTTTGCTGTTTAGACAATTAAGGAAACTGATCATGGACGAAGTAAAAAGCGTATAAAAATCCAAACTGACACTGACAAGAAAAGCTGTCCTAGAAAAGAGTAATTTGTTTCCATCAAACAAAAATATAAACACCAGAAAATGATTTTGAAAGTTTAGTTTGAAGTATAGTCTTATGTGTAAGCGAAACAAGGGCGATAAACAGTGCTGACAGGAGGTGGTCACGAGTTGTATGGCACAACGTGGCTAAAAGAAAGGACAGTCTGATAGGACACACTCAGACGTGATCGTTCAAATAACTTAAAGGTTTGCTGTCCGGCGACGTCGTCGGCCACCGCCGATATTTCGACAGGAGCACACCCTGCCATTCTCCAGGCACAACTGTAATGAGGGAGCAATGTGCAAGGGACATTCGTTTGGGACATTCTGTTTATATGAAGCCTACTCACACTGACTTGTATCTGCGAGCTAATAGTTGTCACCAACCAGCTCAGCGTGAAGGAGTACTTCGTACCTTGGTTCATAGGGCCCACGTTATCTGAGACACTGAAATTTTGGCAGCTGAGCTACCACATCTCGAAGTCACCTTTCGTCAGAATGGTTATAGTGAGAGGCAGATCAAACGTGCGTTGCGCTATCAGCCTTCTGTGCATCGGGTGAGTGACGATAGCAACGAAGTGGCACCTAAGTCTACGGCCTTTTTGCCTTACGCAAGAGCTGTCGTAGCTGTGTATCACCGTTGGAGCAGACGACTCAAGGTAGGTACACATGCTCATTTTCTAGTTCTGGACGGTAAGTCACGTGTATTCGCGCCTGAACTGTAACATCACATGAGTTGCATGGTGACCTCAGTTCAAATTAGATGTAACATTCAGGACCCTAGCAACTGCAAGCTGCACTTCAAGCGATGGAGCCGTCATCCAGATGGTGCAAACTCTGATAATGGGCCGTAATTAAAAGGCCGGAAACGGTCAGAACTAAACATCGCTGCATTGGAGAATTAACGCAGCTCTTCCTCTGATAAAGTAGTTAAATTCTGTAGAGTTCAGTAATAATCCTTCGAGTGTATTCTCCTTAACTCGTTAATAATAGTTGTTGTTGTTGTTGTCTTCAGTCCTGAGACTGGTTTGATGCAGCTCTCCATGCAACTCTATCCTGTGCAAGCTGCTTCATCTCCCAGTACCTACTGCAACCTACATCCTTCTGAATCTGCTTAGTGTATTCATCTCTTGGTCTCCCTCTACAATTTTTACCCTCCACGCTGCCCTCCAATGCGAAATTTGTGATCCCTTGATGCCTCAGAACATGTCGTACCAATCGATCCCTTCTTCTAGTCAAGTTGTGCCACAAACTTCTCTTCTCCCCAAACCTATTCAATACCTCCTCATTAGTTACGTGATCTACCCATCTGCATTCTTCTGTAGCACCACATTTCGAAAGCTTCTATTCTCTTCTTGTCTAAACTAGTTATCGTCCATGTTTCACTTCCATACATGGCTACACTCCAAACAAATACTTTCAGAAACGACTTCCTGGTACATAAATCTATACTCGATGTTAACAAATTTCTCTTCTTCAGAAACGCTTTCCTTGCCATTGCCAGTCTACATTTTATATCCTCTCTACTTCGACCATCATCAGTTATTTTACTTCCTAAATAGCAAAACTCCTTTACTACTTTAAGTGTCTCATTTCCTAATCTAATTCCCTCAGCATAACCCGATTTAATTTGACTACATTCCATTATCCTCATTTTGCTTTTGTTGATGTTCATCTTATATCTTCCTTTCAAGACACTGTCCATTCCGTTCAACTGCTCTTCCAAGTCCTTGCCGTCTCTGACAGAATTACAATGTCATCGGCGAACCTCAACGTTTTTACTTCTTCTCAATGAATTTTAATACCTACTCCGAATTTTTCTTTTGTATCCTCTATTGCTTGCTCAATATACAGATTGAATAACATCGGGGAGAGGCTACAACCCTGTCTCACTCCTTTCCGAACCACTGCTTCCCTTTCATGCCCCTCGACTCTTATGACTGCCATCTGGTTTCTGTACAAATTGTAAATAGCCTGTCGCTCCCTGTATTTTACCCCTGCCACCTTTAGAATCTGAAAAAGAGTATTCCAGTCAACATTGTCAAAAGCTTTCTCTAAGTCTACAAATGATAGAAACGTAGGTTTGCCTTTTCTTAATCTTTCTTCTAAGATAAGTCGTAAGGTCAGTATTGCCTCACGTGTTCCAACATTTCTACGGAATCCAAACTGATCCTCCCCGAGGTCCGTATCTACCAGTTTTTCCATTCGTCTGTAAAGAATTCGCGTTAGTATTTTGCTTCTGTGACTTATTAAACTGATAGTTCGGTAATTTTCACATCTGTCAGCACCTGCTTTCTTTGGGATTGGAATTATTATATTCTTCTTGAAGTTTGAGGGTGTTTCACCTCACCAGATGGTAGAGTTTTGTCATGACTGGCTCTCCCAAGGCCGTCAGTAGTTCTAATGGAATGTTGTCTACTCCGGGGGCCTTGTTTCGACTCAGGTCTTTCAATGCTCTGTCAAACTCTTCACGCAGTATCGTATCTCCCATTTCATCTTCATCTACATCCTCTTCCATTTCCATAATATTGTTCTCAAGTACATCGCCCTTGTATAAACCTTCTATATACTCCTTCCACCTTTCTGCTTTCCCTTCTTTACTTAGAACTGGGTTGCCATCTGAGCTCTTGATATTCATACACGTGGTTCTCTTCTCTCCAAAGGTCTCTTTAATTTTCCTGTAGACAGTATCTATCTTACCCCTAGTGTGATAAGCTTCTACACCCTTACATTTGTCCTCTAGCCATCGCTGCTTAGCCATTTTGCACTTCCTGTCGATCTCATTTTTGAGACGTTTGTATTCCTTTTTGCCTGCTTCATTTAATGCATTTTTATATTTTCTCCTTTCATCAATTAAATTCAATATTTCTTCTGTTACCCAAGGATTTCTACCAGCCCTCGTCTTTTTTACCTACTTTATCCTCTGCTGCCTTCACTACTTCATCCCTCAGAGCTACCCATTCTTCTTCTACTGTGTTTCTTTCCCCCATTGCTGTCAATTGTTCCCTTATGCTCTCCATGATACTCTGTACAACCTCTGGTTCTTTCAGCTTATCTAGATCCCATGTCCTTAAATTCCCACCTTTTTACAGTTTCTTCAGTTTTAACCTACAGGTCATAACCAATAGATTGTGGTCAGAGTCCACATCTGCCCCTGGAAATGTCCTACAATTTAAAACCTGATTCCTAAATCTCTGTCTTACCATTATATAATCTATCTGATACCTTTTATTATCTCCAGGATTCTTCCATGTATACAACCTTCTTTTATGATTCTTGAACCAAGTGTTAGCTATGATTAAGTTATGCTCTGTGCAAAATTCTACCAGACGGCTTCCTCTTTCATTTCTTAGCCCCAATCCATAATCACCTAATATGTTTCCTTCTCTCCCTTTTCCTACTGACGAATTCCAGTCACCCATGACTATTAAATTTTCGTCTCCCTTCACTACCTGAATAATTTCTTTTATCTCATCATACATTTCATCAATTTCTTCATCATCTGCAGAACTAGTTGGCATATAACCTTGTACTACTGTAGTAGGCATGGGATTTGTGTCTATCTTGGCCACAATAATGCGTTCACTATGCTGTTTGTAGTAGCTTACCCGCACTCCTATTTTTTATTCATTATTAAACCTACTCCTGCATTACCCCTATTTGATTTTGTATTTATAACCCTGTATTCACCTGACCAAAAGTCTTGTTCCTCCTGCCTCCGAACTTCACTAATTCCCACTATATCTAACTTTAACCTATCCATTTCCCTTTTTAAATTTTCTAACCTACCTGCCCGATTAAGGGATCTGACATTCCACGCTCCGATCTGTAGAACGCCAGTTTTCTTTCTCCTGATAACGACGTCCTCCTGAGTAGTCCCCGCCTGGAGATCCAAATGGGGGACTATTTTACCTCCTGAATATTTTACCCAAGAGGACGCCATCATCATTTAATCATACAGTAAAGCTGCATGTCCTCGGGAAAAATTACGGCTGTAGTTTCCCCTTGCTTTCAGCCGTTCGCAGCACAGCATGGCCGTTTTGGTTAATGTTGCAAGGCCAGATCAGTCAATCATCCAGACTGTTGCCCCTGCAACTACTGAAAAGGCTGCTGCCCCTCTTCAGGAACCACACGTTTGTCTGGCCTCTCAACAGATACCCCTCCGTTGTGGTTGCACCTACGGTACGGCCATCTGTATCGCTGAGGCACGCAAGCCTCCCCACCAACGGCAAGGTCCATGGTTCATGGGGGGGAGGCGTTAATAATTATAGTGTGCTATTACCAAAATGAACACGAGACTGTGGTCTCGCTTAGCAAAGTCGTAATGGATTGCACAGGTTTTCAAGATATATTTATTTGTCCTCTTGCAGCACTGGCCGCAATATACAGATCACAGAGCACTTCTAAGGGTCGGAGAGTATTAAGCAAGTGTTGGAAGGCAGATTTTGGTAGTACTTCTTGACCTGCAAGACAACAGTATTTTCCGCAAGGAAAACTGGCGCTTTTTCTGTCAGACACAATATTTTATTAGTGGTAAAAAATATGTGCATCCCAGGTTATTCATATCCTTTAGTTTTGCTCTATCTGGGTGATATCAACAAAAGTCACTGGAATGATTTCCATGGCGAAATCGGTACTCTGATACTGGCATAACTAATGAATTTCTAAAACTTGCATAACCTACGACATTTTTCATACTGGGAAACGATGACCGATACTTTCATGGATCACCCTTTTGCTAACGTAGTCCCTCTGTTACGAACCTGTTACCATTTTTCTTCTAATATGCGTGAGCATTTCGTGAACTCTAAGTCGAGAAGGAACTGACGGGCAATGTTTTCATCGCACCAAGCACATCCATAGGACACGGCACTGTAGCAAAATGGCTCTGAGCATTATGGGACTTAACATCCGAGGTCATCAGTCCCCTAGAACGTAGAACAACTTAAATCTAACTAACCTAAGGACATCACACACATCCATGCCCGAGGCAGGATTCGAACCTGCGACCGTAGCAGTCTCGCGGTTCCGGACTGAAGCGCCTAGAGCCGCTCGGCCACTGCGGCCGACGGCACTGTAGCCTGTCTTGTAATACTTTGGCATTACCGCTTAAAAGACGCCGTCACCCAGCCCAGTCTTCAACTAATTAGATATCTACACAGAACCAATATGGTTGAGGGGTGGGCTCCTCGCTAAACCGTTATGAGACAAACAAACCTAATAGTGTTAATGAGCACCGATCAGATCAGTCTGTTGTTATGGATTCCCGCGCAAGAAGCGGATGTGCGATTTTAACAGGACTTCCGCAGCTTGCAGACATCGGCACTGTTAGTGTATTTGGGTTGTCTAACACCCAAAATTTTATCTCTTATTTTCACTGTTGCATCCGTGAATTTCTGGCAAGCAGACGGGTGTCTCGGAAACGACGAGACGATCACAGTGTGTTTTAACACTTCCAATTAGCTGTGTTTCACTAGTTGTATAGCCACCCTCCAAGTGAGCTCTGCTCTTGACTTTTGGCGGTCCAGTAACGGCCCAGAAGCTGACACAAGACAACCGAAGGAAAACACAAGATACCGGGAAGACAAGTCTCGTTGAACCAAAGAGGAGCACTGCAGTGGGAATAAATGCCTTTCTTTTGTATCTACTGTTTAGTCCTAGTGAATGACGTGACCATATATCCACAACGATTTCTTCAAAACGTATTACATGTCCCTCAGTAACGCTTATTCAACAAAGCAACTGATGAAAACTTTAAATTAGTCATTTATTTCACTTCACATACTAGTTTCGCATTATCAGTGCAAACGGAACAACTCGGTTATCTTTAGCAAACCGATCCAAATAAATTAGACTGCTATTAACTGCAATCATCAGTGCTACCTTTGCTCTTACATGGGAGATACTCGTTTACTGAAGACACGTGGTTTAGATGAATTTGAACTTAATTAAAGATTACAATAAATTTATAAACTGTTAATACACGCACGCAGTCTAATATTAAGATTCCGGACGAATGTTTTCTGCTCCTGTGGAGCTATAGAACATTACTGACTCAGAAAAATTGCTGATTTTGGGAGGGTTGTATAGATGTGACGAACTGAATTCCGAAATTATGTTCGAACTCGTTATTTCATTGATAGGTCCGGGTTTCTCAGATAACGTGCGGGCCGGCCGCGGTGGTCTCGCTGTTCTAGGCGCGCAGTCCGGAACCGTGCGACTTCTACGGTCGCAGGTACGAATCCTGCCTCGGGCATGGATGTGTGTGATGTACTTAGGTTAGTTAGGTTTAAGTAGTTCTACGTTCTAGGGCACTAATGACCACAGCAGTTGAGTCCCATAGTGCTCAGAGCCGCTGGAACCATAACGTGCGCTTGCAGGGTGAATTAAATCAGTCGTACGAGATGAGCACGATATTTGGAGGGAAAAACTCTGCAACATGCATCTCAAGAAATTCGCTACGTAAGGAGGTGGTTTGTGAGGAGGCACTTACCTGCGAGACGAAGTACTTGGTGACGACCACGGGCTTGTCGGCATTTTCGGCTGCGGCACCTGTCTTGTCTTTGTCTTTGTCTTTGTCCGCGTGGCCCTTGCGGAAGCGCCACGTTCGAGGCGAACTGGTACCGCCCCCTGCAACAGAGAAAGCTGATTTAGCAAGTCTATTGAGTTAGTAGGTGTACGGAAACTATCAAACGATTTACCTTCGTACTATTTACGGGTACCCATTGTTATTGCAACAGGCAAGGTAAAAAACGGAATAGTTAGCATGTTAACTGATTCTTAGTGTTTCGTGGAACAAATCGGAACTTGTAGGCTTATTCACATAAAATTATTAAAATAACCAGATATCTAATGTGTAGGAAGAAACGAGTAAGCATTTTTGTGCATTTGTTTGCTTAAATTCTTTCCAGTCTTTCAAATATGCGACGGGCTTTCAATAAGTAATGCAACACATCCTTTTCTCTGCCAATTTAGTTTGAAAAATGCTGAATTTGTTGTGGGATATCGTGGAATACTACTGCTTCAGCCCTTAAAGTTTCATGACGTTTCGATAAATGTAGCGTTATAAGAAATCTTCAAAATAGTGTCTGTAACGGAGGTGATTTTCAAGCAGAGGGCTGTCATTGAGTTTCTTTTGCAGAAAAACCACTTCAGTATGTTCATCGGTCTTGCAGGATCTCACAAAACTTCATTGGACTTTCCTCACCAACCCTGGAGAACGGATCTCTGACCTTCCGACTTCCAATCGTTTTTCCCAATGAAGAATGCACACCACTGGAAGCAGTACATGGATGATATGGAGGTTATTGATGCAGTAAGACGCTGGTTCCTACGTCGACCAGTAGAGTGTCACAATGCGAGGATACAGACCCTCACAGTAAGGTGGCATAAGGATGTCGCACCGAACGAAGCTTATGATGAAAACAAGGGTTTTGTAGCCAAAGGAGTGGAGAACAATGTCATGTATTGGGATCCTGAATAAAACCGACCTGCTTTTAGAGAAAGCACCTCGTAAATGTTTTCATCTCACTGCCATCCAAGTGAATCTTTCCTGAGAGTATTTTGACGTCCTGATGTTCTCACTGTGATTTTAAATATGCTGCAGGCCATTTAAATTAGCACAACAGAAAGGGTAGAAAATAAAAAATATACTCCCTGTGAGTACACTAAAAGTTCAAGAATATAAATTCTGTCGACGATTTGGGAAAATAAAGATTGTGGGACTTAGAACACAATGCTTTCACGTGTAATCTATGACTCTAGCCCACCTGAGCATCGAGTTGTATTGACCTTGGGGACAGATACGTCACTCCGTGCTGCTTCCATTCCATGCCATAGCTCATCAATAGTGTAAGGTGTCAGGCAAATCCAACACCATCCATGAAAACCCTGACATGATAAGCAAATCCAGTAGTATGTCACATAGCTCCGAATAAATCGTGACATTAAATTAACCAAAGTAATACGAGTAACGAGTGAGCAAATGGAATACCACAGACTAACACAAGAATGCCTAAATGCATGTCATACCTTCCCACCGTGAGACAGACGCAGTTCCGAGGGGAGAAACGAGAACAGAAGCCGAGAGCAGAACCGTGTTAAGCTAGAAGGCCCTACGATAAGGGGCGGACTGGACACCCACATCGCCAGCTAACCACTAGGACAACTCCAGCTGGAAATTTTAGAGTGGGACTTTTTCGCCTCTGTGTTATGTCAGGACCACCCCCCCAGCCCATGTTAAAAGCTACAGCCCTCCAGAAAAACAGTATAGATCTTACGATAACACAAAAAGGGCCACACCACCCGCAAGTTTTAGCGTGAGACTTTTTCACGTCTCTGTTACATTGCAATCTTGAAAAACATTGCCCCACAACGAAACGTATAACGTTTCTCATTGGATTGACAGAATTTTTGTAGGCGGAGCTTAAGAATAACATTGAGACCCTGATTGGTCAGATGAAAACACAGCCAGATAGTTTTTTTTTAAAAAACCAACTTCGGTAAATTGTAGTAAGGAGAAGTTAGGAGGGAAGTTACTTCCGAGAGCGGAGCTGTGCTGCCCGCCCCCTGACGAACTCCGACAAGGTAATGAACGCACGCGATGCCCCATAACAGCGAATAAAGCTTCACTCAGAACTGCAGAAGTCTCATATGTTACACCGCCTTTTTGCGTAATACTAGTGTCGATCGTGAATTAAAGCTCATGGTGTTCACATTTGCCACTTGAAGCAAAAATCAGAAACGCGATGATTTTTCTGTTATATAGTTACTGAGAAGCCACATCAGCCACTGTAATTTACGACAAGTTAGATAAGTTTTTAAAGACAATTGAGGGTCACTGTAGACCATTTTGATAGTTTGCTCTTTTGTGAAACTTAATTTAAACCTAGATTATAGATGTGATATGGCATAGGTCATCCTTCGATCGATTGTAGAACTTGGAAACCCATTCAGGGAATATTCATTCACATTTTTGTTGAACGCAGTTGGTTTTTACCATCCTGTATTAAAACATTTCCTTTTATCAATAGAGCAATTTATAAACGATGTTTTGTGAGTAGAATAAAATTTCCAATGGTAAACTTAACTGCTTTTTCGACGTTATTTTACCAGCTAACTAAAAATAGGAAAGCCTTGAACCTCTTCCACTAAATTTAGTTAGTATTAAGATTCTTTTACAGGGAGTGCAGTGGAGCTGACGCTGACATCGTTAAGTATTTGGTTGTATCATCGCTAGTCTCACTGAACTCTTCTGAATTCTACATGTCATGTGTGGTCTGGCGTCTTCTTACCAGCAAAAGGTCCCAGGTTCAAACTAGTCAATTCCCCAAAAAACACGCTCAGAGCGTCGTTGCGCGAAAGTGGTAGGGAGACACGATATAGAACAGACACCACTGAGAATGTTAGAATAGTACTGGCTCGGAAGTGGTGGCTTCCCAGTCTCTCGGCAACCCGTGGCCAGATATTTTCAGGGGTTGAGAGTTCTGGAGGACTTGCTTGTCAGGACAACAGTAGAACATAAAATATATCGAGTGAGGTAGGTGAAAGGATACCAATGATGAGATTCGCTGATGACATTGCTATCCTGAGTGAAAGTGAAAAAGAATTAAAGGATGTGTTGAATGGAATAAAAAGTCTAATGAGTACAGAACATGGACTGAGAGAAAGTAATGAGAAGTAGCAGAGATGAGAACAGTGAGAAACTTAGCATCTGGATTGGTGATCATGAAGTAGACGAAGTTAAGGAATTCTGCTAGATAGGCAACAAAATAACTCGTGACTGACGGAGTTTTCAGTAGATAAAACGCAGACTAGCACTTGCAAATAGGGCATTCCTGGTCAAGAGCATAGACAGCAAACTAGCACCGGCAGAAACCATCATCCTGGCCAAGAGAAGTCTGCTAGTATCAATCATAGGCATTAATTTGAGGGTTAAATTTCTGAGAACGTACGTTTTGATCACAGAATCGTATTGTGTTGAAATATGGACTGTGCCAAAACTGGAACAGAAGATGATCGAAACGTATTACAAAAGAATGTTGAAAACTAAGTGGACCGATAAGGTAAGGATTGCGGAGGTTCTCCGCAGATTGGTCGAAGAAATGAAATTATGGAAAACACTTATAAGAAGTGACAGCACGGTAGTGTCGTAGTGGCCCCTTATTGCTAGAGGGCTGGCAGAACCAACACACAAGATGGGTTGCTTATCCCCTTTCAGCAGCGCATAGAGAAACATGCCCAGTGAACAAAACCAGTAACAGACTTTCAACATAAACACGTAACTACTTTGCCAGACAACATGTGATAGTGTTCCGGCAATCGGAACTCATATGACTGCCGTAGCACTCCGCCACCTTGGCTTTATAAGGACGCCTAGACCGACTGGCCAGCAGTGTTTACCAACTGCTAGGAACAC
This sequence comes from Schistocerca gregaria, assembly GCF_023897955.1. Taxonomy (NCBI): domain Eukaryota; kingdom Metazoa; phylum Arthropoda; class Insecta; order Orthoptera; family Acrididae; genus Schistocerca; species Schistocerca gregaria. Next base: position 235,272,107 of record NC_064924.1, on the reverse strand, counting down.
ATCCAGACAGGGCTTACCCCGGCTCTAGCATTGTATTCACTCGCTGTAGACTTATAGTAGCACGTTGTATTTTGTAGAGCAGTTTTGGTCAGCATTTTCTTCTATTTCCTTATCTGTTTTGTTAACACAGACCTGTTTTTTTTTCTTTTTTTTTTTTTTTTTGGTCTGTGTGTAAAACTTTGTGTACGCAAAGAAGGCGTTTTGGCTTTAATTGTAATAAAATATGTTCAAATTGACTGTTAGTTTTTTCTTGGCTACCGCAGGACGCTGCAGGTAGGACATCCGTCGAGACATCGTGGAATCAATTCCATGGCACTAGAGGGTAAAAACTGTAGACTGGAATGCATCCAGCAAATAACTGAAGACGTACGGTGCAAGAGCTACTCTGAGAGGTAGAATTTGTGGTTGGTCGCAAAAGTCAGCCAGAAGAGTAACGACTGGAAGATGAGGGTAGCGTGGCTAACACATGGCTCCGGTCAGTGGTCTTGACACTATATAAGTGGAACGGATGCTGTTCAAATTGCCGCCTATGCGGGCCAGAGGTGTTCGCGTTTTTAACCCAGCATCGTCCCGTCATTCGCTAGACCAGTATGGCGATGACAAACGCAATCTGACAACGCCCATTCTCCTCGCAACCTTCGTACACGGATGCGTCGACCATGATGAAAAAAAAGGCTCTGAGCACTATGGGACTTAACATCTATGGTCATCAGTCCCCTAGAACTTAGAACTACTTAAACCTAACTAACCTAAGGACAGCACACAACACCCAGCCAACACGAGGCAGAGAAAATCCCTGACGCCGCCGGGAATCGAACCCGGGAACCCGGGCGTGGGAAGCGAGAACGCTACCGCACGACCACGAGATACGGGCACCATCATGATACATGCAGAATATGGAGTCGTCTTAAAAGAAAACATGGGCCTGTCTTTTGTCCGTTGTTGAAGCTGAGTCGGCAAATGTTGGTGCGCGTCAATCTAAGCTGCAACTACAGTATGACGAAAGTCATTGGACACGTCCTAATATTGTGTCGTACATCCTTTTGATGAGCTTAATTAACTCGACGTGGCACTGAGTCAATAAGTCGTTGGAAGTCCCATGTAGAACTACTGAGCCACGCTGTCTCTGCAGCCGTCCATAATTGAGGTGTTGCCGATGCAGGAATTTGTACATGAACTGATTTCTCGATGTCTCATAAATGTTCAATGAAATTCATGTCGAGCGATCTGGGTGGCCAAACCATTCCCTCGAACTGTCCATAATGTTCCTCAAACCAATTGCGAACAATCGTGGCCTGGTAATATGCCGGTTTGTCATTAATAAAATTTCCATAGTTATTTAGGAACATGAAGCACATGACAGGCTTCAAATGGTCTCGAAATAGCGGAACATAACCTTTTAGAGTCAATTATCGGTTCAGTTACAGCAGAGGATTCCGCCCATTTCATGCAAACACAGCTGACGCCATTATGAGGCAACCACCAGCTTGCACAATCCCATCTTGACAACCTGGGTCCATGAGTTCGTGTAGTATGCACCACACTCGAACCCTCCTCTCACCTCTTACCAACTGAACTCAGGGCTCATCTGAACAGGCCACAGTTTTCCAGTTTCTGAGGACCAACCGATATGGTCAAAAGCTCAGGAGAAGCGCTGCAACCGAAATGTGCTGTTATCAAAGCCACTCGCGCCGATTGTCTGCTGCCATAGCCTATTAACGCCAAATTTCACAGCACTGTTATAACGGATACATTTGTCGTACGTTCCACATTGATGTCTGTGGTTATTTTTCGCAGTGGTGTCTCTCTTTTCGCACTGACAACTCTACTTAATCGTTACGTGCACCCCGTCGGCCACGGAATTTTCCGAGGTGAGTGGTAATGCCTCAAATTGACACTGTAGATCTCAGATTATTGAATTCCCTAGCGGTACCCGAAACGGAATGTTCCACGCGTTTTTTGAGACTACCATTACACTTCAAAAGTCTGTTAATTCGCGCCGTGCGGCCAAAATCCGAAACCTTTTAACGTGAATCACCTGAGTACATACACTCCTGGAAATTGAAATAAGAACACCGTGAATTCATTGTCCCAGGAAGGGGAAACTTTATTGACACATTCCTGGGGTCAGATACATCACATGATCACACTGACAGAACCACAAGCACATAGACACAGGCAACAGAGCATGCACAATGTCGGCACTAGTACAGTGTATATCCACCTTTCGCAGCAATGCAGGCTGCTATTCTCCCATGGAGACGATCGTAGAGATGCTGGATGTAGTCCTGTGGAACGGCTTGCCATGCCATTTCCACCTGGCGCCTCAGTTGGACCAGCGTTCGTGCTGGACGTGCAGACCGCGTGAGACGATGCTTCATCCAGTCCCAAACATGCTCAATGGGGGACAGGTCCGGAGATCTTGCTGGCCAGGGTAGTTGACTTACACCTTCAAGAGCACGTTGGGTGGCACGGGATACATGCGGACGTGCATTGTCCTGTTGGAACAGCAAGTTCCCTTGCCGGTCTAGGAATGGTAGAACGATGGGTTCGATGACGGTTTGGATGTACCGTGCACTATTCAGTGTCCCCTCGACGATCACCAGAGGTGTACGGCCAGTGTAGGAGATCGCTCCCCACACCATGATGCCGGGTGTTGGCCCTGTGTGCCTCGGTCGTATGCAGTCCTGATTGTGGCGCTCACCTGCACGGCGCCAAACACGCATACGACCATCATTGGCACCAAGGCAGAAGCGACTCTCATCGCTGAAGACGACACGTCTCCATTCGTCCCTCCATTCACGCCTGTCGCGACACCACTGGAGGCGGGCTGCACGATGTTGGGGCGTGAGCGGAAGACGGCCTAACGGTGTGCGGGACCGTAGCCCAGCTTCATGGAGACGGTTGCGAATGGTCCTCGCCGATACCCCAGGAGCAACAGTGTTCCTAATTTGCTGGGAAGTGGCGGTGCGGTCCCCTACGGCACTGCGTAGGATCCTACGGTCTTGGCGTGCATCCGTGCGTCGCTCCGGTCCGGTCCTAGGTCGACGGGCACGTGCACCTTCCGCAGACCACTGGCGACAACATCAATGTACTGTGGAGACCTCACGCCCCACGTGTTGAGCAATTGGGCGGTACGTCCACCCGGCCTCCCGCATGCCCACTATACGCCCTCGCTCAAAGTCCGTCAACTGCACATACGGTTCACGTCCACGCTGTCGCGGCATGCTACCAGTGTTAAAGATTGCGTTTGAGCTCCGTATGCCACGGCAAACTGGCTGACACTGACGGCGGCGGTGCACAAATGCTGCGCAGCTAGCGCCATTCGACGGCCAACACCGCGGTTCCTGGTGTGTCCGCTGTGCCGTGCGTGTGATCATTGCTTGTACAGCCCTCTCGCAGTGTCCGGAGCAATTATGGTGGGTCTGACACACCGGTGTCAATGTGTTCTTTTTTCCATTTCCAGGAGTGTATAACAGCCCCGCCAGTGCATTGACCTCTTGTGCCTTGTGTACGCGATACTACTGCCATCCGTATATGTGAATGTCGCTGTTCCACGAGCTTTGTCACCTCACTGTATAGTATTTATGGACTCAAAGTATACTATGAGGCCGTAAGACACTGCTCTGCTGAGCATACCACTTGTCTCGGGCGTTAGTCGTGCGGCACGGCTGAGGACCTATACGACGTTGGGTATGGCTCACCTGAATGCATCATTGTCCACATCTACGTGCCAGTTTTAGGATCCCGACCAAAGTGAACAGGAATAATACAGAGCGATGGACGGCAGCACTACAACTCACGATTCCGACAGTTTTAGATACCGACATATGCAGGTAAGCGTTTCCTGTTCTAACAAGAGGCGTAGCACGGGCTTCTCACAAACAACGTTAAAATATGTTTCCTGAACGAGAAATCTGCTGCATTATTTTTCGTCAAACATATAATTTAGGTAGCGATACACTTGACTGTTTTGTGCGGCTGCACTGAAATGCTAGTCGTTCGAATTTCGAAGTATGTTGCAAACTTAGTAACATTTGAGCGTCTCCATGGTATTCCAATGTTAGTGGGCAGAGTATATTTTGGGCGGAAGTACATACACAAGGTTGAGCCGTGGGTGGCTCATGTTATGCGTTGGATTAAACCTTGATTGCTATTCTGTGTCTGGTCTCCCTTGTTTATCGCGATTATGCTCTCATCCTCTCTCTCCGCGAGTGGCAGCAGCAGTGTGTATCGATATTCTATGTACTATCTTTGGCTATCTTGTACTGTTTTTGGCCTGGCGCCTATAGTTTCTGACTGGGCTGTGTTCGAGGAGTTGGTCGGTTGGCGTGGAGCAGGGAGGAAATCTCCGCGGCGCGCAGTTAGGCCGAGGCCGCTGGCGGCGTCCACGCGCGGTCGGAGTGTGTGGTGTTATTCCCAGTTCTGCGAGGTTCGTGGCTCACCGATCCTGGACACGAAAGTTTAGACTTACTCTACCAGCAAGTCACGACTGTTCACACTATGTCATTTGGATTTAGTTGTCGGCTGTTGCGACGTTCCCGCGAGCAACAACGTGTGTTTTCAAGTTGGCAAATTTTAGTCACCCTCCGGTGGAGTTTAACTGTACTTGGTTACTTGAGGTGCACCAGCGGAATCTTCTGCCTTGTGGCCACTAACGTTCCGGTTACCTGCCCTGGCCGTTGACGTAAATTCAAGCAGTGTATTTTCGTCATGGTGTTGTCGCTGTCCAGCACGGTATGTAGTTTGACAGCTCAATGTGTAATTGGTTGTGGTCGCCAATACGTTCTACGTTGTTCCATTGAACTCCCTGTTGTGTGCTGGTCGTGTGGAGCAGAAGTTATGTTGGCGGTGGGTCCTTTCACTGTCTGTCGGTCGGATTGCCGTCGGATCCAGAATGGTTGGGCCGACTGCCTGTCTCACCTAAGCGAGCGTTAGTGTTTTGAATTCCAGGCCAACCCTCGGAAACTTCTGAGCGCCGTTGGGTGTACTGCCTTTTCTTGTTTGTTCTTGTTGTTTGTATTTGTATGGCCTACAGCCGATTTTTAAATTAAGGTTGTTTTGCCCTTAAGGTGCAAGTTTGTTTGGCCCTTTAGCCTAATTAAAGAACTGCTTTAAGATAAGGCCTTTCGCCTTTTAAAAATTTAATTTTGGTTTCAGTCTTAAGAGATTGGATTGTTTAGGCCGTCAGCCTGATTGAAAGGACTGATTTAAGATAAGATCTTCTGCCTTTTAAATTTCTGATTGGATTTTAAATTAAAGTGGTCTTGCCCTTAAGGCATAAGATTGTATGAAGCATTCAGCCGGCAATTAAGTTCCAACAATTAATGCTGTGTTTTTTTAAAAAAAATTGTTTACTCTTGTAATGTTTGGTCAAATGAATAGAGTTGTATGTTCTAGCGTAACTGACAGCCTCTGATTTTGGCCCCTTTCCACAATTGAAACTACCTGTCCTGAGGGTTTAGCAGGGCGTCTCAAGGGTGTTTAAGCCGATAAAATATTCGCTAACGCTTCTCTGCGACGGTACGCGTTCTTTCGCGAGAGGCGTTCGATAACCAACGCAACACTTTCTTTTCTGAAAACAGGTTGGTTCCAATAAACCATATTGCTCCTCAATCTTTTGGCTACAAACCTCCATTCTTTAGAATAATCTCCGTTCAATGCGACGGCCTTACACCACCTTAGTTGGAGGGCCTGTAGGCCCGCATGGTACCAGTCCTCTGGCTGACGTCGGAGCCAACGTCTTGCTGCATCAATAACTTGCTCACTATCCACTTACTGCTTCCTGTGGAATGCATCCTTCATGGGGTTAAACAGTCGGAAGTAGGAAGGTGCGAGATCGAGGCTGTAGACTGGATTGGGAAGAACAGTCGAATGAAGTTTTGTGATTTCCCCTCTGGTCCGTAGACGTGTGAGGCCTTAGCTGTAATGGAGAAGGAGATGTCCGTTTGCATTTTTGTGGCGACGAAACCACTGAAGTCCTTTATTCAACTTCCTGAGGGTAGCAGCATGCGATAATACCATGGGAAGGACATTAAGCAGCATAACCCCTTCAGTCCCTGAAGATTGTCACCTTGACTTGACAGCCTAAGGGTCCGCCTTCAACGTTTTCTTCGGAGGAAAGGTGATGTGGCGCCACTCCATGAATTGCCGTTTTGTTTTCGATTCGAAGTAACAAAATCCATGTTTCATCGCATGTGACTATGTTCGACGACAAAATGTTGATATCAGCGTTGTAATACGTAACCAGTTCCACACAGACGGTCCTTCGTTGCTCTGTATGGTCCTGTGATAGGTTGCGGGCATACACCTTTGAGTACACCAAATGATGGACAAGTGTGTCAGAACTTCCAACACAGACATCCAGTTTAGCTACGAGGTGTTTGATTGTGATCCGTTAATCACTTCAAATCAGCATATCCGCAGGTTCCAACGTTGCAAGAATCAGAGCTGAGTGTGGGCAGCTGGCAAGCAGTGGTCGGACAGATTTGCGCGACCTCGTTGCGATGATGGCATACGTCTCCCGAAACGGCTCACCGTCCTTTTGTTCACTTCCAGGTCTCCGTAGATATTCTGCCAGCGTCCTGCGACGCACATGTGGTTTTCCGTCAAAAGAAAGTCAACGACAGTTATCGTCTTGGATTGTACCTCCGTTATAGACGTCATTTAGAAGGGTACGTACAGCACCGCCAACTATTAAAACTTCAAAAAATTATTGGGGCTGAAGCTAGAATATTCCACGACGTACCGCAACAAATTCTGCATTTTTCAATCGGAATTGGCCGAGAAAAAAACGTATTGCATTACTTATTGACCGCTTCTCGTATACAGGTTATGTTCCTGGGAGGAGGCAGGACGCAGGCATTCTGAAGATTGCATGTGTGTTGCCAATAATCCAGTCCTTTACTCTGCATGATGAGTAATAGCCCAAGCAAAATGAATGTCCTTGATTCACTTCCAATAAACCTTACTTCGCTCACAGACGCTCATTGTTACAGTTTATTAATTCAAAATAGCTCTATTGATGTAATGGGAGAGGTGGTCTGCACATGTAGCGCAGCTGGTTAGTAGACCCTGCCAGTTTAGCGAAATCTTGTCGTCACAGAGTCGGAATATTCAATAAAAAGAAGCACAGAGTCGCTAGCGTTAGCGAACGTTTTGTCTCCAACAAAAATTGATCCCCATGACGTTTCCTGTCATCCCTAGACTTCGATGCAAAGACTTTGAAATACCCTATGTATAAAAAGCTACAAAGCAGTATACCGAGTGTCTCTCTTAAGACTCACGAGGCGCCTTTTATGTAGTGTTACGGTGGGTATTTTCAGTCTCATTTTTCATTTCTGTGGGTGGAGTCAACCCAAACAAGTAATGCTCATCGCGTCTTTCATGAGTAGCTCGGTGTCAACAAAAAGCGTCGTTTTGTTTCCTATTACAGACAAAATGATTTTTAAATCGGCATTTTACGTGCTTATTCGATAGAGGGGTCCCAGATTAGTATTTTCCAATGTTAGTTTTATCGGTAGGTGGTAACAGAACAGTACAACTCCAAGAATAAACGGCAATAGAACAGCGACTCAGTAGCGCTGCATGCTTGGTGTTAGCAGTCAGCGCGGGCCAGGGCGTTGCTGTTCCTGCAGGAGTCTTGGTTACTCGTTGAGTTTTACTGTCCCTGGTAATACATATTCATTGACTTCTACCGTCCCTGGTAATACATAACGATAAAACAAATATACGACTAGAGCAGCCTGGGGCCGCTCTTTCGAATGGGCCCGTGAAATTCCTCTTTCAAAATCATTTTTGTGACTCGTGGCGTCTGTGCTTTCGGATATGCGTAGAAGAACCACCACGCGGAATGATACATAGTGTGTAAACTGAAGGTAGAGGGCGAGAAAGGAAAAGAAACGCAGCGGGCATTGATGTCAGCTGCATCGTAACTTTATGCAGAATGAATCAGTCGCGAAGAGTGGAAATATATGCTGCACCGGGATTCGAACCCGGGATCTTCTACTTGCTAGGCAGTTGCGTTAACCACTGTGCCACCCGAAGAGAGTGTACCCCACAAGTCCTCGGTACGCCTCTCGGGTTCAAATCTCTTTCCGGCATATATTTTCACTCGTCGCTGTTGATTCTGCGTACGGTACCGATGCAGCTGATATCAATAGCCCCTTCCTTTCCCTTTCTTCCCCCTCTATCTTCGCCGGCCGGAGTGGCCGTGCGGTTCTAGGCGCTACAGTCTGGAACCGAGCGACCGCTACGGTAGCAGGTTCGAATCCTGCCTCGGGCATGGATCTGTGTGATGTCCTTCGGTTAGTTAGGTTTAATTAGTTCTAAGTTCTAGGCGACTGATGACCTCAGCCGTTTAGTCGCATAGTGCTCAGAGCCATTTGAACCCCTCTACCTTCAATTTACGTCAAAATAATTTTGGCTCCAACGGAAAACATACGAATGCTTTCCGCCGACATTGGGCATCGCATGAAATACGTAATGAGTGCTCTTTTTTTCGACTGGCCCCAACTACACAATGCAAAACGCAATTACAACTATATGGCGAAACACCACAGGCAATGCATCTGGCGACTCTTGAGAGAGACACTGTTTTTAATTGTGTCAACCAGATACATACGTTCCCTACCGTAAATTCTTCCCTTGGCTGAAACCGTTACCATTAGTCCCTTTAAAGGTGATGCCAGGAGACGCGGGACTCTACCGGAAACGGATGTAGCTCCACAGCTCACTTGCCCCGCGGAAGACTGCCCTTAAGGACTCGCTTCCCGCAAGTCGTCAGACAACAGCAATTTCCGGAGAACAACCGGGGTTTCTTTCTGCGGGAGGGGAGTGGGGAGGGATGGTGGAGGGGAGGGTCGGGGTCTGCGGCGGAAAACGAAGCCCTAAATGGTGACTGTCCTTCCGATCAAAGACTGATTGGCTGCCGTGGCACAAGCGACGCACGCTCTAGTGGCGTGCCGCCTCAGCGAACGGTGCAAGAAAGGCTTCCATTATTTACCAGACAAGGTATTTCCTCCGATCAGTTGCAGTCTGTCTCCAAATCGTTTGTCTGCGAAGTAGAAGCAGAATGGGAGTAAGTTACTTTGACGGCTCTGAAAACAAGAGTAAGTGAGCGAGGATGAAGTGAAGGAACACGTGAAGCTGAGTCTATTGGGTATTTTATGCTAAGGCAACGTTCAGTGCAACGCTACCAAACGTTTGCAATTTTCGGCGATGCGAAAAGAAAGAGAGAACAATGGAAGAAGTCTTTAAAAAAGAAAAAAAAAGACTATAAGACTGATGCAAAATAGAAGTAGTAATAGATATTGTAATCATTTTGCTTTTTGTCCTTGCTAAGTAAAATTTGGGTGGAAATTCAGCTTTGCAGAAGATGGTACAGAAACTGTTTGAAACGCACACTGCCGCGTGGGATTAGCCGAGCGGTGTGAAGCGCTGCAGTCATAGACTGTGCGGCTGTTCCCGGCGGAGGTTCGAGTCCTCCCTCGGGCATGGGTTGTGTGTGTGTGTGTGTGTGTGTGTGTGTGTGTGTGTGTGTGTGTCCTTTGGATAATTTAGGTTAAGTAGTGTGTAAGCTTAGGGACTGATGACCTTCGCAGTTAAGTCCCATAAGAATTCACACACATTTGAACACAAAACGCGCACTGAGAGATATTAGCAGACGTTTGCAACAGTTAAAAATGTCTAAAAAGAGAGATTGATGCCCTACCCAATACACTATGTACAAGCATGGAAGTAAGCAGGAAATACCTCACAAGCAGCAGTATTATATCGTGTGATCAAAAAGTCAGTATAAATTTGAAAACTCAATAAATCACGGAATAATGTAGATAGAGAGGTACAAATTGACACACATGCTTGGAATTACTTGGGGTTTTACTAGAACCAAAAAAACGTTCAAAAAATGTCCGACAGATGACGCTTTATCTGTTCAGAGCGGCAATAATTAGCACAACAAAGTAAGACAAAGCAAAGATGATGTTCTTTACAGGAAATGCTCAATATATCCACCATCATTCCTCAACAATAGCTGTAGTCGAGGAATAATGTTGTGAGCAGCACCGTAAAGGATGTCCGGAGTTATGGTGAGGCATTGGCGTCGGATGTTGTCTTTCAGCATCCCTAGAGATGTCGGTCGATGACGATACACTTGCGGCTTCAGGTAACCCCAAAGCCAATAATCGCACTGACTGAGGTCTGGGGACATGGGAGGCCAAGCATGACGAAAGTGGCTGCTGAGCAACCGATCATCACTAAACGACGCGCGCAAGAGATCTTTCACGCGTTTAACAATATGGGGTGGAGCGCCATCCTGCATAAAAATCGGATGTTCCAGCACATGTTCATCAGCCAGGCTGGAGATGATGCGATTCTGTAACATATCGACGTACCTCTCACCGCTCACGGTAGCGGTTTCGCTGTCCAGCGCCATCTGTCAGACGTTTTGTGAACTTTTTTTGTTCTAATAAAACCCCATGTCATTCCAAGCATATGTGTCAATTTTTATTTCTCTATTTACATTATTCCGTGCTTTATTAAGTTTTCAAATTTACACTAGCTTTTTGATTACCCGGTATATATGGTTATCTGGCATAGTAGAAAAAAATACTATAGATTTTGTTATCTGCGACAGTGAAATAAATTTACAGCTGACAAAGTAGAAAAAAAGGTGCTGATACCTTGTGGTTAAAGAAAAAATAATTTTTTATTAACTCCTTAATGGTGGTGGATTTTTGAATCGAACCTGCTGTCAATGTTTTTCTCAACTTCGATCATTGATATCCTCGCAATAACATACGAGTAGTTTATGCTGTACGATTCTCCAGAGAAATCGCAATCGCGAAACAGCGGTTCAAATATCTATTTGGTCATCTAGATTTAGGTTTTCTGTGGTTTTACCGTATCGTTTAGCTCTGTTCGGTTCCTTATAGGAAAGGGTATTGTCGATTTGTCACCCCAACCCTCAGTCTGGGCGTGTTTTCAGTCTGCTCTAATCTCTTAGTCGACGGGGCTTAATACCTTGCGTTCCTTCCTTTCTACCACAGAGCAGGCTGAAAAACTTCAAAATTCACGTACTTGGGCTAGTGATCTGACCAAAACAGTCGCGCTTAACGCTTAACTGACGGAGTTCAGTAGCTACTGGATTTAATCCATTATATATTTTGCATGACATTTGTCTACCTTTTCATGTACTTGTCACTGTTGTAGATGTTTCCTGGATGTTTCAAATGTCATACGGCTACTGCGCGAAATTCAGTTCCCTATTTCGCGAGAACAGTAGCTGAAAATCATTATGACGTATCGTCGACAAAATGGCTCTGAGCACTATGGGACTTGACCTCAGAAGTTATCAGTCCCCTAGAACTTAGAACTACTTAAACCTAACTAACCTAAGGAAATCACACACAGCCATGCACGAGGCAGGATTCGAACCTGCGACCGTAGCGGTCTCGCGGCTCCAGACTGCATCGCCTAGAAGTATAGTGGACACTTCCAAGAACTCCAACACAGCATGTACGATTATTTATCTATATGGTGAGCATTTAAGGCTTTTTTCACCTATCGTTATACTGAAACAAATTATTTTTATGAATCGATTTGCCTTTATCAGCACCCTATAATTCTTGAAGAGAATGATATGATGTTTATTAGAACATCGGAGCCGGCCGGTGTGACAGAGCGGTTGTAGGCACTTCAGACTGGAATCTCTCGACCGCTACGGTCGCAGGTTTGAATCCTTCCTCGGGCATGGATGTGTCTGATGTCCATAGATCAGTTAGGCTTAAGTAGTTCTAAGTTCTAGAGGACTGATGACCTCAGATGTTAAGTCCAACAGTGCTCAGATCCATTTGAACCAAAACATCGGAGTCAAAGAGGAACAAAAGGAACAGGAAAATAATAAAATGCTGAGGCTATCTACAAGGCGTTCTCTGATACATTGTTATACGTACTGGGTGGTTATAATTGAAGTGCAGCCACTGTAGGAGTTCCAGTGTGAGCAGTAATCATCGTTGGCAATGAAACTTGGTAGATGTGCTAACGCGCTAATGCGGAACCGATTTACGCTGAAAAAATTACTTCCAGTTCTACCAGATGCAAATAAGTCGCTGTGAAAGCAAGAAAGAAGTATAGAAATGTTTCCATATGTAATGGATTAGGAACGGTACATGGGCACAAAAGGTAAATAAGTGAGAAAGGCATAATGTTTATTTTATTACCAACCGCCACTTACACAATTTGTTCGATATGACCCCGGAGACGTTGAAGAGGTGCTGCATTCGTACAACGACGTGATCAATAGTTGCTCGCAGCAGTTCCAGGGGAATCTGAGCAACGTGTTCCTGTTTACTGGCCTTCAGACCAGGTGGAGACCGAATGTGTTCCTGGTAAACATGTTGTCCCCAGAACCAAAAATCACAAGAATACATATCAGGTAATCTTACAGGCCACGCTCCTGGAAAATTTCTGGAGGTAATCATGTTCGTTGAACCTTGCATGAAACATATATTTCACTGGGCGAGCGACTTGAGGGTTCCCCTTTTGCATCGAAACTGTCGTTTCCACACATCTGCGTTCTTCCAAAGCAGGAGTCACATGCTGTACAAGATCTCGATAGCGTGCAGACGTCACGGTACACCTGACAGGCCCTGCGGCTGTATTCTTCTTTTTTTTTTTATAGAAGAACGTACAGAGAATAAAAGTTCTTGTGAGCATACACCGCCGCGCAGGATTAGCCGAGCGGTCTATTTTATTATATTATTGTTCGGTGTAGTTCGTTGCGTTTCGTCTGAGCGGACGTCACAAGACATCCGTTCAAGATCGTTCATTCCTTGACTCAGCTTTTTATTACTGAGAGCACGCAGCCCCTGACAGAACATGCTGAGCTACCATGCAGGCGTCTAAGGCGCTGCAGTCATGGACTGTGCGGCTGGTCCCGGCGGAGGTTCGAGTCCTCCCTTGGGCATTGGTGTGCGAGTTTGTCAGTTAAGTCCCATAAAATTTCACAATTTTTTTGAGCATACACCACACTGAGAATGCAATGGTTCCTCTTGTTCGACACGCGGTTTAACAGCGCTCCAAATTCAGTAGTTATGTTTATTCACTGAAATCTGTAGTGCAAAATGTGCCTCGTCACTCCGCAGAATATTACCCGGTCACATATGCCAGAAACCGAGGAGCAAATTGAGAACGCTGCTGTGGATCATGAGGTTTCAGTTGCTGCACCGCCTGGATCTTGTACGGCTACCAGTATAAAATAGATCGCTAAACTTCCCTTACTGTTGACCAAGGGGTGGACAATTCTCGTAACACCACACGAGAGTACTAGCACTACACGGATCACGTGCTGCTTGGTCAGTTACAGCAACAGCAACCTCGTCATTGATTTCCACCTGGATACGACGCCTTCTTCTTACAGGTGCCACACCAAGCACAACCATGTTTTCGAATTTCACTATCATATTCTTTAAACCAGTTTATGAAAACGGGCGTCCCCTCAGACCTTTCAGTTGGCGATATTCTCTAAGAGCAGCACTGTAATTGGTGCTGATCACTTAAAATAGTTTCACTAGTAGCGGATGGTCTGTCTTCTCGATATCCATACTCTTCACTCAAATTACGACTAGTCAGATGACAGTGTGATGTCATACCGCTATACTGTACAGTGGAAACCGAAACTGAATGCCTGTAACATTATAAAAATTTAATTTTTTATCTTTCAATTGATGCTCGCCAGTGCCTTCTGCCTGGCGGCTAGTTTCAGCTTGTAAGTCACGTTGCATTATACCGGACAGAACCACTTCGAAACTCACATGTTGATCCATCAGCAGCTAAACTCACGTGTTTCTGGCGATGTAACGCTACCGAACCGGCGCGTTTACAATTTGGTTGTCCAATAGGGAGGTTTGGAGGTGGTCACGTGGAGGTGGAGCCGCAGCCAGCCCCCGGGAGCGGACACGCCGTCCGTTCTCCTCTGCTGGCAGCTTCCGACCCGGTTAGACGCTCCCCTCTCCTCTCCTACTCTCCTGGGCAGCAGCCCATTCGGTTTCGGCAGCTTCTCTAGGCCTGCCTTCAACCATTTTTTACTGAAATAAACCACCATGTCTATCATAAAATGTTTAACTTCATTACCACAACTGGTGCCTACTGCTTTCCCTTCCCTGCCAATCCTCACACATTAACAATACAAACAGTATACAGTGCCAGATTTGCACTTGGTAGCCAAATTGAAACTAACTCGTTCCCAGTGTAAATCTGTTCTGCATTGACGCATTAGCATATCCACAGAGATCCGCTGCCATACGATAAAATAAAATTTGTATAGCTACATATTTTAATATCTCACTACACAGCTTTTACGAATAGATATATCGTTTACAACTTTTTAAATGAGACATCACACGAATTCATTATACGGGGTGATCAAAAAGTCTCTCTGCAGTGCCGTACGATTGTTAGCCTCGCGTGCTGTATGCCTCAGTGAATATACCGAAATGAAACTCAGTGAAATACACGTTATTAATTTATTGAATATTCATTTTTACTTACAAATTTTCACATTAAATGTTGAAAGTGTGCCCCCTTTTGTTGAATACACAATTCAGTTCGTCTAATCGTGTTTCCAAACACAAGCTGTAACATTTCTTCTGTAACAGATGCAGTGAAAGTGGATATTGCAGTTTTCAATTCATCGATGGATTTTGGACGGTTTTTATAGACAGTTGCTTTCACTGCACCCCAGAAGAAAAATCCAGGTGGTGTTGGGTCAGGCGATCCTGGAGGCCAAGTCTGTGTGAAATTATGCAATCACCAAAAACATCAGCAAGCAGTGACATTGAAACGCGAGCTGTATGCGCTGTTACACCATCTTGTTAACAATAACTGTTCATTATATCACTTAACCAAGTTCTCCTACGAATGGGTACAGAATGTCACTGCAGTATCGTTGTGCATTTTTGTTTCGTTGAAAAACCGAAGCAGGTGAATAATCATACGGCACGCGAGGCTAACAATCGTACGGCGCTGCGGAGTGACTTTTTGAATACCCCTTACATAATTATGGATCTATGATCTTCGAAAAATGTATTAAAAACCGTTGCCAGTGTGCCTCAACCATGGTGATTGAGACGAGTCTCGAAAGTGTTAACATAGTTGATGGAAAAGGAAATGAGTACTCTAATTAAGCGCAAAACTGCTTTCGATTTACAGCATTCTCTAGACAATGAGATTAAGAATAAGGTCATACTAGTGCTTCCAGGTTAGATTGTGGCTTCTGAAACAACTACACATTCATGTTTTAAAAGCCAATCAGTCCCATTAAGATGACCATCAAGAGACGATTATATGCGTTGCGAAGCAAATTCTGTCCTTGTGTGAAATATTTCCTCTGCATCTGCGTGCCAACTCGTTCCTCGATACGCTTAACTGCGTGCGGTGCCTCACTTAATCTCCCAAGTCCACCGAATTTGTCAAGTCTTCAGAAATCTTCAAGTACTTTTTGACGTCCTCCTCAAAGGGAAAATAAGACAAAGCTTTTACTTGTTCTTACAACCCATCAGCTCAAAACAACTTCACTTTCAGTTCTTTTATTACTTTCTCACAAATCTTCTGCCTCTTTTGTACTTGATGAGTTAGGCTGCAAGCCTATTTTTTTCTAATAGTCTTAAACTAAACTGGAAGGAATGTGAACCCAAAGACATAAAAATTTCAAAATTGAGTGTTTAAATTTGGTTTATGCTGACAATATCTGATTAAATCTGAAAAATATCTGACGTCTATAAAACTGAAATTAGGGCCTATCGGGGCACATATCCGGGTCCAAGTAAAATCCCTGTGAGCAAGCTGATTCAGAACCAAGTATTATAATTTACTTATGATGTAAAACTAGCTTCACAGTATTTAAGCTCCATGTATAAAATGGGTTACATCCGAAAAGATATGTGGTGTCATTCAGAAAGAGATAAAATGAGGGCCGGACCACACACAAAAGTAAAATTTTATGAAACAATTGTTCTTCGAGCTGGTGACTGTTGGTTGCCCGTAATAAGCATTTTAGGGAAACTACAATAGAGAAATGAAATTTCTGAAAAGAACCAGAGATTACTCAACAGCAAGGAGCAAGGAACACAATACTGTGGCGATCTGGTCGAGGAACAACTAAATAATGCATCTTGTTTCCAGAAATTAGCACTCATGTGTAAAATGATATCCTGACGTCCTTATTCAACTATAATTCGTAGACAGCAAAATAATGTGGAATGACATTGTTCGTTAATAAAGTTATACGAAGTTAATTATTTTTACCATATTCGAATAGCCCAGTCCTTGAAAGTTGTTTTAGCTTTTACTGTTGCCTTAGTAGTTGCCTTAACAATCTGTTCATTTTCATCCAGTTGTAATCCATTGAACGAATCATATAATATATGTCGAATGATATTCTTCGTTGATAATGTTGCATTCAGTTAACTATTTTTGGCAGATACTGGTAGAAAAACTTTTAAAGGTGATATTAGTTTTTTTGCTTTTTAAATTAGATATTAGTCTTATGGGCATGTCCGAATAACTGGATTACGGGACATGGAAGTCAGTCATACTCGAGTAGGACCCACACGTCAGCTTAACAAATGGTTCAAATGGCTCTGAGCACTATGGGACTTAACAGCGGAGGTCATCAGTCCCCTAGACTTAGAACTGCTTAAACCTAATGAACCTAAGGACATCACACACATCCATGCCCAAGGCAGGATTCGAACTTGCGACCGTAGCGGTCGCGCGGTTCCAGACTGAAGCGCCTAGAACGGCTCGGCCACACCGGCCGGTGTCAGCTTAACAAACAACGATGCTCTGTCCAGCCCAAATAAAATTGAGAACAGGAGACAGTACTTTATAACCAAGACACAGAAAACACGATACACAATGAGTTAAATTACAGGTTTATGGATAACTACCTCTGTGGTTTGAGAATAAGGCTGCGCGTAAAGTACAAGACGTAATAAGATCAAAACTATGTGGGATATTGTGGAATGGAAGACAGAACATCCGGGCAGTGCTCAAGATGCCATGACAGTTAAACTAAATGACAATGTCGTGACTGATACAAGTTGCGAGAGTATCTAACATAAACTTCCTGAATACAACAGCAAAAATAGGATTAAACGTAGCCTCGTATGACATCTCTGTCGGACGAGGCTACAACAGCTGGAAAAATCGGCAATAACACGGTATGAAATTTGACGAAACTGCGATAGTTGCCAACACTTAAATGAAAGTAATCCGGAAGAAGACGAAAGTAACCAGAAATTGGAGAGAAGTTTAACATCGAAATCTGTGGTTAAGAACAAGTAACCTTGCTACCTTGTACGCAAAATAACCAATGACGCAAGAAGCAAGGACATAAAAAGCAGACTAGAACTGGCAAAGAGGTATTCATGGTCAAAATAGGTCAGCTAGTATCAAAGATAGACCTTAATTAGAGGAAGAAATTTCTGAGAATGTAAGTTTGGAGCTCAGCACTGTATGGAGTTAAATCATGAACTGCGGGAAAATCGGAAACGAAGAGAATCAAAGTGTTTGAGGTGTGTGCTAGGGATGAAAAAGATGTGGGCTAATAAGATAAGGTTTGAAGACGTTTTCTGCAGAACCGGCATAAAGGGAACATATGAGAAACGCTGACAAGAAGAATGGACCTGATTACAGGACATATGTTAAGAGCTGAAGGGAAGACACAGATTGGAATGATAATAGAGCACGAAGGGAGCAAGGGCTATTCTGAGATGAAGAAGTAGGCACAGGAGAGTAACTCATGCTAGGAGCATCAGATCAATCAGAAGAACGATGACTTTGGAAAAGCTAGTACTTTGCGTACTTCATACCAAACGTTAGCAATCGTAGAGGAAAATATTTCGTAAATTTTTGTTTAAGAATATTTTGACTACATATTGTGATTTTTTCGTAGGATGTTACTTAATAGCAAAACCGTTAGTGACAAGAAAAAAAAAACTGTGAGTACTGACTAAAGCAAGTAATATAAAAAAGTTTTGACATTTGTATTTTTTCAGCAAGGTATTTTAAGATCGTTATGAACGTATTGCAGTAAAAAAATTGAGAACAGGAGGCAATACTTTATAACCAAGACTGTTAACATAAGATAGTTAATTGGTCAATAGTATGGCCACACATTAATGAGTATGGTACTTCAAGTCTCCTTCATTGACAGCATGTATTTTACAAAATTAAATGGTTTATTGTGATCATAAAATAAATGCACGTGTTTGGACAAAGTTGTATGTTCTGTGTTCCTATCTATGTTAAAATGAGTTCATAGTATTTTTTTTAGCTTTTTGTAACTAGACAGGAACGCTTCGTTTTTATTTCATTTGTGTCCGCCCCCGGTAGCTGAGTGGTCAGCGCGACAGACTGTCAATCCAAAGGGCCCGGGTTCGATTCCCGGCTGGGTCGGAGATTTTCTCCGCTCAGGGACTGGGTGTTGTGTTGTCCTAATCATTATCATTTCATCCCCATCGACGCGCAAGTCGCCGAAGTGGCGTCAAGTCGAAAGACTTGCACCAGGCGAACGGTCTACCCGACGGGAGGCCCTCGTCACACGACATTTCATTTCATTTCATTTGTTTGTCTTCCATTCCTCGCTAGTAGCTACGGGTCTTAGCACCAGCCTCAAGCAACCATTCCAGCCATCAACCACACCATCAGACTGGAAACCAAATTGACAACTGACCGTAGCCAAATCGGTTTACACCTGCACCACAATAACAATGTGACTGACGGTTGAGCGTGGAACTTACGGGCTGTTACAATAGCAAAAGATGTGCAGTTCCGTACTGACTATGTTCATTTGATCACAGCTAACGAGTGGTACTGAGATGGCTTTGCAGAATCATAAGTCTTATCACTTTTCTAAGCAATTTCCCACTGAGCCTCACGTACCCGTAAATGAAACTAACGCAGTAAGAAACAAAACATATAAGAACAAATTACAATTATTATTTTAGAGACCGCATTGTCGAGTTGAGGTGGCTAAGCGATACGAATGTGCACAGCACAGTAGACGTGACCAAAGTCTTTCTCTGATTTTACGTATTGCTATGGTGGCCGTCCTGTAAAGAACTAGTTGTCAGTTACTTTGTTATCGTAAGATGCTACAGTAGTTACCACATGTTTTTGTTAATTATTATTAAAAATTTCAAACTTTCATTGACACTGTAAATACCCTTTGCATGAGTAGTATGTTATCCGCAGATATTACCTGTGGAATGTATTCTGCAACCTTTGACACTGGTTTTGTAAACGCCACTCTAGTATGGGCATTTGCTTCGCACCAATCATGTATTATCTTATTTGCAACTTGGATGCTTTTCTGCATCACATTGTTTTGATGCCGTTGGTGTACAGCGTTCATCTAAATCATGATTTGGCGCATGTTCTGTAGTTAATGCCGTTTTGTAAATATAGATTACGTGACGAATGTCACATCGGTGTATAATGATTGTTTTTGCTTGTGGTCACTGTGCTCAGTTAGTCTTCATCACTGTAAATGTTTTAAAGCTGCTCAAAGACCAATTTCAGTCTTAGCTGCTTCTGGCGGCAGACTTGCGTAATTCTAGGCACGTTGGGAGACGAACACTTGTTTGCACGCCCGCGC
This sequence comes from Schistocerca gregaria, assembly GCF_023897955.1. Classification (NCBI taxonomy): domain Eukaryota; kingdom Metazoa; phylum Arthropoda; class Insecta; order Orthoptera; family Acrididae; genus Schistocerca; species Schistocerca gregaria. Next base: position 235,252,447 of record NC_064924.1, on the reverse strand, counting down.
TCGACTCCTCTCCCCCATTAATTGCAGAAGCTCAGACGGCGGCGGTCGCGTAACGAAGAGAGAGCGCGGTTTCTTGTAGCGGTTAAGATGGACTGCGCCGTCGCTCATAATAAGCCGTGCGTACGTGAGACCTAACCACGGCAGGCGCTGCATCCAGATGCCGCCTTGCCGAGGACCACACAGCGAGCGTCGTCTCTCTCTCTCTCTCTCTCTCTCTCTCTCTCTCTCTCTTTCTCTCTCTCTCTCTCTCTCTCTCTCGCTACCTGCCTACCCACCTACCTACACTCAAAGACAAAAAAAGTCACACAAGGAAGAAATTATCCCAATAGGACGGAAATCGTTAGATTGATGAGCATGTACAGACAAACAATTGATTATATTTTCAGAAAACTTGGATAATTTCTTTATGAGAAAGAGCTTCACAAATTGAGCATCTCTGCCCCTTACTCAAGCAGTTATTCGGCTTGACACCATTTAATAGAGTTGTTGGATGTCCTCCTTGCCAAATTCTCTTCACTTGGCACGTGAGATCATCAAAATCACCAGCTGGCTGGAGGACCCCGCACATGGTGCTACAAACCTTCCATTCTGGGGAGAGATCTACGATCTTGTTGGTCAGGTAGGGTTTGACAAGCAGGAATACAAGCAGTAGAAACTCTCGCTGTATGCGGTCGGGCATTTTCTTTCTGAAATGTAAGCCCAGGGTGGCTTATCATGAAAGGCGACAAAACGGGGGGTAGAATATCGTCGACCTATCACTGTCCTGTAAGAGGGCTGAAAGGGGCCCTGCTATGAAAATAAATGGCACCCCAGACCACTACTCCTGGCTGTCGGGCCGTATGGCGGATGACAGTCACGATGGTATCACACCGCTCTCCAGAGAGTCTCCAGACACGTCTTCGCTATTCATCGGGGCTCAGTTGGAAACGGGATTTATCATTCAAGACAGTTCCACTCCACTTGGATTTCAGGCTCAAGACGTGTCCGGACTCGTCCCGGAGATCAGGACAGTCGCTGTCATTCGGCACGACATCCAGGAGTGATAATGTTGGGTATCATTTATTTTCATAGCAGCACCCCTTTGGTTGTCATTCGTGCAAGCCTTACTGCACAGCAGTACATCGCAGATATTCTGCGACCCGTTTTGTTGCCCTTAATGGCAAACCATTCTCGATTTACATTTCAGCAATATAATTTCCGCTCGCACATGGACTGAATTTCTGCTGTTTCTCAAAGTGCTTACCAAACCTCACCTTGGCCAGCGAGGTCGACGGATCTCTCCCCAGTTGACGTTCGGAGCGTTATAGGTAGGGTTCTCGGGATTTTGACGACCAAATGCGCCAGTTGGACATTACGCACGATATTCCTCACGAGGACCTCCAACAGCTCTATCAATCAATGCCAAGCCGAGCAACAACTTACATAAAGGCCACATGTAGACCAATTGCATTACTGACTAGCTCAATTTGTGAAACTCTTTCTCTCGAATGATGATGATGAAGTCCCATACTCCTTCACAGAGCGTAGGGGAACGATATGGGAGACCCGCACCGCCGTACTATGCTAGGTGCTAGTGGAGGTGGTTTGCCATTGCCTTCCTCCGACCGTAATGGTGATCAATTTTGATGATGAAGACGACACAACAACACCCAGTCATTTCGAGGCAGGTGAAAATCCATGACCCCGTCGGGAATCGAACCCGGGACTCCATGTTCGGGAAGTGAGAACGCTACCACGTGACCACAAGCGGCGGATTTCTCTAGAATAAATCATGCAAGTTTTCTGAAACTGTAATCATTTGCTTCTCTCTATACATACATCAATCTACCGTCGCGTCCCATCGTCCCATTCGGATGATTCCTTCGTGGTAAGACTTTTTTTTAAGAATGTAGCTATCTCGCTACAGGTTGATTTTGCTAAACAGAAAAAAACTGTAAGAAACAAGCCTCGAGAGGATACGGAGCAAGGAACTGTCATTTGGGCACAAGGCCGAAACTGCGTTCCCCAAGAAGGTATACTGACTTGGAAGATGTTTGACAGTGAGCCCCGTATCAGCACTAGGTGGGTTCCAGTGGCAAGCCAAACGACCGTGTGGATCACTCTGTGTCACAACTGCCACTACCCTTAGCGTGTGGGGGTCTCGTCACCTAAGGACGTGCCTTCGGCAGGTGTTACGATTTTTGTTATTGATCTTATTCACAGGCGAGGCTACACTGACGAGGAATGGTATCGTCAACCTACACAGCACTCACCCGTGGGATACGGAGAATCCTCGTGGTATGGCTGCAGTTCAGCCTCATTGGGTAGATTTGAATCCTGCCTCGGGCATGGATATGTGTGATGTCCTTAGGTTAGTTAGGTTTAAGTAGTTCTAAGTTCTAGGGGACTGATGACCTTAGAAGTTAAATCCCATAGTGCTCAGCCATTTGAACCATTTTTGGGTAGGTTGGGGTTATTAGTAATCATCAAAAGTAATTGGTTTTGTTACATAAGACTGCAGAAATTACGTGCTGAATTAATATTTATTATTTATTACTTATAAATGGTCGAACACTCATTGATGTGCGGTTCTAATTATGCGCAAAACGAACAACAACAAAGAGAAGTCGTCGGCTCCCAGTTTCTCATTTAGACATTCATTTATGTTTCTTTTCGTACCGTTGCTGCCAATACTGCCGATAATCCTACCTACGTCATTAGTGTAGTGTACCGAAACTACCGTGCCATAGTTTTGGTAGAGAACAACTCTCCGTCACCCTCGAATGCGAATCCAGTAACATTGCTCCACTTTGCTCGCTCTTGAAGCAGGAGATAAAAGACCTTTGATTGACTAAGTTTCAGTGACTGTAAGCATACATAAGAGAACACACCGAACAAGTGGTAAAGTTCTGTCTGTACTGGTGCTTCAGTCCACACGCAAAAACGCAGTGAGCCGGAGACCACCATGTAGTAGTCAAATTGCCCTTCTTACTACCAAGAGCAGCAGTGGAGGCAGGGCCTTCGCAGGCGGTCGTCGTTGGCTGTCTTTGCATAATAACGAGCAAAAGATGCCTAATCTATTCGGATAATCTGTATATCATGAAAACATCAGCGCTGACCTCAAATTTAATTCTCTTTCCAAATTTTATCTTAGTTTTTTATCACTTTCTCAATGTACGGACTCAATAACAGGTTACAGCCATGCCCCATCCTTTTCGAACTACTTTCTGCGTTTCATGTTCTTAGAATCTTATAACTGCAGTGTGGTTTCTGTACAACCTGTACCTAATTTTTAGTTTACTGCGTTTTATTCCCGTAACTTCGGAACAATAAAGGGATTATTCCGGTCATTTTGTCACAAGTTCTTCCTAAACCTAAAAATCCTATAAACGTGGGTTTGCTTTTATTCAGCCTATTTTGTAAGAAAACTGGTTCGGTCAGTATCGCTTCACTGATCCCTACGTTTCTCCAGAACCCCAACCGATCTTGTAGATGTTGCTACTAGTCGTTTCATTCCCACGTAGACAATCCTTGCAACCATGACTTATTAAACTGATGGTCTGCTGATATACCTGCCAGCATCTGCCTTATTTGGTGTTGTGATTATTACATTCTTCTTGTACCTATCATATGCAGGGGTGGATAAAATGTGGAAACACCACAAATGTAGATGTATATGAATACAACACATTAAAATGGATGAATAAGGGTCCTGTAGATAATTTTAAAGGGAGTATTACATATTTCTTTCTGCAAAATAGTGGCAGTTTCAGGTGCCGCTGATGGAGGTGGATAGCGATTAGTCACCCTTCTCTCCTAAGCAGTCCACGAAGGTTCAATAAGGTACTGTGGTGGCCAGAGGAGATGCGGCAGTTCACCCTCCTGCTAACAACACCCGTCCTGGACGATGCGAGATGTGCGAACAGAGGCCCTGTCTTCTTGGAACACAGCATCAACATTGTACATGGGATGGACCTGATCAGCTACGATGGCCGAACAATACTTCGCAATAAAGCGATCTTTCCGAGTAACCACGAGAACCATGGCATACCACGATATGGCTGCCCAAACACCCTCCCCCCCCCCGCTTGCCAGTTTCACACTCGGCAAGTAAACTCGGCCAGAAACAGTATGAAACAAGATTCATCTAACCAAATGAATTTTTCCCGTTGTTGCGTAGACCTTGTTTTATGACTTCGCCAAAAAAGTTTTACTATCACTGAGGTGTGGCTTTTGAATTCTATCTCGCCTTCCAGATGCTATCTTACGGACCTCCTTTCGAACTGACAGCGTTCGCGCGTGTGACATTGAGATGTGCAGTAACAGTTATGTCTAGTTATAAACCTCTTCAGTGACGTCTGTCACGATGAATTGAGACACAGTTTTGTCCGTGCTGTGACTTGGTGGATGATGTTTTTCCACCTTCCTTTTATGCAGTATAAATCTTCTATACGATCTCTCTTTAAACTCCAAACATTTTTACTAACCTTATAACGAAGCACCACCGTACGAGCTACAACAATTTTTCCACGTTCTGATTCACTTGGTTCCGACATCATGTACTCGCAACTACACAGAACAGTCTCCTGAAGCCGGCCGTTGAGGCCGAGCGTTTCTAGGCGCTTCACTCCAGAACCGTGCTGCTGCGACTGTCTCAGGTTTGAATCCTGCCTCGGGCATGGATGTGTGTGATGTCCTTAGGTTAACTAGGTGTAAGTATTTCTAAGGCTAGGGGCTGATGACCTCAGATGTTAAGTCCCATAGTTGTCAGAGCCATTTGAACAATTTTTGTCTCCTGAATATGACTGCCACTCGCAACATATTGAGCACATTGCACAGTGACCATTCGTGGTTACACTCGTACGACAACGCCACCTGTAGCCTTGGCAGACGTCTACATTTATGTTCAGGCTTGCATTTCTAGCTGTGTTTGCATATGGTTAAACAACCCTGCGTGTAAAAAGATACATTCAGAAAGAAATGAATCGGAAACTGCAAAATGAAAACTACTGAAAAGATGGTAATTTCATTGCTTGCTAAAGAAGCTGCGCTCCCTATAACAGCCCTGAGATCCCAAACTCATCACTAGAAGAATAAAGCCGCACACCCTTGTGACGAAAGAGCGAGCACACGCACGCGTCGGCGATCCACTGCACTCATTCGTGCTGAAAACAGTGAAATGGAGGCTTCAAAACAGAGCTAACTGGTGTAGTGCGTTTTCTGACGATGGAAGGTGTGTACAAGTGCACGGAGACTACTGCATGTTCGCTGCAAGGTTCAAGGGATGGCACAAGCGATTCAAGGAAGGACGGACGACCCTGGCCGATGACGCACGGACTGGGACGTCACACTGCGCTACCGATACCCTTGTCCAGCTGGTGGGTACCCTCATTATTGAAGACCGGCCAGTTAACGGTGTCAGCCATTGCCCCTGAGGTCGAACTGAGTGTCGGACTGCAACGGACATTCACTGCTCTCCGTACACTTGCGCCATTCTTCCCTGCTCTTCCTTGGTGTCCGGAAACGCACTGTGGCCCTTTGCTCTCTTTCGGAGCCTCCACTTTTATATTTTCAACACGACTCAGTGCAGTGTTCGGTCCACATGAGCACATGCTCGCACTGTTGTGTCTTGGGTGTGTGTCCGTGTCCCTACAGCGGTGAGTTTGGGACCTCAGCTTTTTTGTAGTGACAATATCTTCTTCCTTAGCAATGGCAATGATATGACTTCAACAGTTTTCTTTTACAGCCCCCTGGTTCGTTTCTTCTTGAATGCCCCTCGTATATAGACAAAGTGCTGTGTCCTCCAGACGATCTGGGGCACAATCTAAATGAAAGAGTGCCGACCTGCCTACAGCTCAGGCGTAACATTGCTACCTTTAGACGCCAAGAGAGGGCCTACACTTACGTCTTACGTCACACAAATAGTTCAAAAAATGGTTCAAATGGCTCTGAGCACTATGGGACTTAACATCTATGGTCATCAATCCCCTAGAACTTAGAACTACTTAAACCTAACTAACCTAAGGACAGCACACAACACCCAGCCATCACGAGGCAGAGCACACAAAAAGTTCCGGAGTGAACATCCGTCCGCCAAATAAGGATAAAAGCAGAAATACCGCGGCCCTTAGCAATTAGTTAGTCAATACATGAGGTTAGTGTCTCAGTACTTATCTACTGTCGCCGCCATGAAGAGCCAACTGGACATTTTAAACGTTAGTCATCGTTCATTGGATCTAGTACTACACCGAAGTTTAAGGACAGATCAGTGCAAGTGCACACAGATCTACACTGAAGAAACTCGTACAGACAAGCGTATTAAAATACAGAGATAGGTAAACAGGAAGAATATGGCGCTGCGGTCAGCAACACCTATAAAAGACAAGTGTCTGGCGCAGTTGTTAGAACGGTTACTGCTGCTACAACGGCAGGTTATCAAGCTGTGAGTGAGTTTGAATGTGGTGTTATAATCGGCGCACGAGCGATGGGACACAGCATCTCCGAGGTAGCGATGAACTGGAGATTTTCCGGTAGGGCCCTACACTATATTAGGCAGGTTTACCAGTGTCCTTGGCTCTTCAGTGTATATTGAGATTGGACTTCATTCGAAAGTCTGAGGACCTCGACCACATGAAATATTGCAAACAAAGGAACTCCAGCGTTGTTTGCAAAACTGATCCATGTTTCCTTATTGTAAGGCACTGTCTTCATACTCCAGTGAAGTTGTATAAAATTTCTTTCAGAAATCGTTTTATTTAATATCCTTGTTGCCAACTATTCTTGTCCTGTCAGAAAGCTATACATGTGCTGCGTGCAAGCAAGGCACCTCTAACAGCAGCTACCTTTGGTGGTTCATGTTTCTCTCCTTGCGGCACTGAAAGGCTTGGCACGAAGTGCCTCGCTGAATCGAACGCTGAGCAGCCTGGAAAAAAATTTCTATACTTATCGATACGTGTACGTTAGGAAAAGTCACATTTTGCCGTTAGAAGTCATATTCTAAACATTGAAAATCCACTTTAACTGGCGTATACTGTACAACTAATCTATCTAAACGAATGTGCTACTGTGTACTGTGTTTTTGTGACGTAACAAGCATCTATTAGTGATATGTATACTGGAATAGTCATTTGCACAAGGTGCTTTATGTTTTCAAATATTTTAGTTACGACAATCCTTGTATAAAGTGGTGATTCTTATTCACGTGACAACTTAGCGTGAGGTCCTACGTAAAATGAACACGTTTCATAAGAAAAAGAGTTTTGAAGACCTGAAGATGACAGCAGAATCTATCGAAACGGATTATTTTAAATAAATATATATGCGATGTTGGTTGTTGAACGTTTTTAGCAAGTAAAACGGATCGCTCCCTCGGTCTTTTGAAAATCAGGAAATTCAATGTTCTCCTGAGGACAATGTTAAGCATTAGCAACACTAAAATCTCATCTGAAAGTTTAACTGTGTCTTTGATGCTAGACCATGATGTTGACTCCTTGATGTGGTCACAGACTGGGCACAGCTGTTGCATTCTCGACACTATATTGACCTCACTGCGGAGGTGCTTCTGCGCCGAGAGGGGGAAACGTAGTCTTCAGGAGCGCCTCCCGTATGTCGTCGTGGACTGCAGCAAGCCCTCGTTAAAGTCTTTGGTATCGATTTGCGTTGCCAGGTACGGTGTGGCAAAGCGATCTCTGTACGACACCACATTCGGAAACGTCATCCAACAACGCTACACAGCGTCTTTGGTACAGGGGAAATCCTTGCCGCTAAGCCACCCCTCCAATAGCAAACGCTTCTCCTAAAACCGACCGACGGCAGGCCGAACGCTTGGTAGTGGACCTGTTAGTATTACTGACGATAAATGACTTCTAAGGTGTCCGTGCCTATATCAACAACGCTGTAGAGATAGTTGACAGTAGTGACGGTAGGGGAGTTAGCGTCGCAACTCAGGCTTGCAAGCGAAGGGGTAAACTAGCGATAGTAATTTCCCTGTGCTACCACGGCTCACTGTTGCGTCGTATGATAGCAGTTATGATGGGTTCTCAACCTCAAATTGTTTCACAAATCGGCCTCTACAACCTCTCTAACTTTAGTGGTGTGCTTTTGTTACACACTATACAGCATGTTCTACATCCCTGCAGGCTCTCCTTCATGATAGATTATACGGAATAAGATCTGCGAATAAATGAATGAACGAATGAATGAATGATATTATAACATCCCCGATATAAATATTTTTTATTACGAGTGGAATATGAAATTGTTGATAATATTCATTCAATTATGTAATTATTTCTTAGAAAAGATGATAATTATGTACAACAGAGATAATATTTGTCTCACATTCTTTGTTAATGTATGTCATTCTTTTCTTTTGTTTTGTACCCTTTTGTCGTCTTCTTCTGATGTACATCGGTGACGAAAGACGCGAATCGATTTGAGGTCTGTTAAATGAAAAAAATTAATGTAAAATTATTGTACTTTTATGTTCATTTGCTGGTAAAAACAAATAGAGCCAAATGCGTTAAAACTATTTATGATTAATTATTGAAAATTCACTTCCTGTTTGAATTATAATTTTATATTAATTGTTTTATCACAGCTGCAAGAAGCGCAGCCATTGTTAGTTGCGATTATACAAGGTGTTTCAAAAAGGTACGGCCAAACTATCAGGAAAAATTCCTCACACAGAAATAAAGAAAATATGTTATGTGGATATGTGTCCGGAAACGCTTACTTTCCATGTTAGAGCTCATTTTATTACTTCTCTCGGAACCGCGCTGCTGCTACGGTCGCAGGTTCGAATCCTGCCTCGGACATGGATGTGTGTGCTGTTCTTAGGTTAGTTAGGTTTAAGTAGGTCTAAGTTCTAGGGGCTGACGACCTCAGATGTTAAGTCCCATAGTGCTCAGCCATTACTTCTCTTCAAATCACATTAATCATGGAATGGAAACACACAGCATGAGGACTGACACATTGTTGGATGAACCATTCGCAGAAGTGTACCCGTGGAGGCCAATCAGCTGCTGATAGTGCCTGCACACGCTGTACATGGTACGGAAACAACTGGTTCTCCCGTAGCCCTCTCCATACGTTACCTTGTACAGCAGCAACTTCTCTAACGATGACATTAGGGTTATCGTCAACTGCACGAAGAATTGTCCATTGCAGGTGTCCTCGTCGTTCTAGGTCTTCCCCAGTCGCGAGTCATAGGTTGGAATGTTCTGTGCTCCCTAAGACGCCGATCAATTGCTTCGAACGTCTTCCTGTCGGGACACCTTCGTTCTGGAAATCTGTCTCGATACAAACGTACCGCTCCACGGCTATTGCCCCGTGCTAACCCATACATCAAACGAGCATCTGCCATCTCCGCATTTGTAAACATTGCACTGACTGCAAAACCACGTTCGTGATGAACACTAACCTGTTGATGCTACGTACTGATGTGCTTGATGCTAGTACTGTAGAGCAATGAGTCGCATGTCAACACAAGCACCGAAGTCAACATTACATCCTTCAATTGGGCCAACTGGCGGTAAATCGAGGAAGTACAGTACATACTGACGAAACTAAAATGAGCTCTAACATGGAAATTAAGCGTTTCCGGACACATGTCCACATCACATCTTTTCTTTATTTGTGTGTGAGGAATGTTTCCTGAAAGTTCGGCCGTACCTTTTTGTAACACCCTATATAATCGCAACAAACAATGGCTCCACTTCTTGCAGCTATGATAAAACAGTTAATATAAAATTATAATTCAAACAGGAAGTGAATTTTCATTAATTAATCATAAATAGTTTAACTAATTTTCAAAACAATTTAATAAATTTTTTTTGGTGGCATCAATTTAAATGATTTAAATGATTTATTGGGAAAAGGAAAATATTAATTAAAAAGGAAATCCTCTTTCTTTTGTTGGCCGCCATCTTAACTTTTATCACAGCGGCAAATTTAAATTACTTGAAACTGCAAACTTTCAATATTCCGATGTGTAAGAAATAAATGTGCACCGGTGGTACTGAAATCTATTTATAAAAGAAAAAATTAATCGATCAGACTGCATTTTCTAAGAACAGTGCTGATGGTATTTATTGTTGAACAAGATTTCATTGCTGATGCATGTGGCCAAAATTAAACTACGCACGAATCACAGAGAAAAATATTTCTGGTAGCATACGTCAGTGTTGTGTGCGGGTGGTATTCTGTGGTTCCTTTCGTGATCAATTTGCTAAGAATAATTAAATCTATAGAAGACAAAAAATATATAAAAGCTCTGATGTAGATCTGGAATTTTAGTGATGTGAACACAGCTTACAGTCAACATTCTTACACTACGTCAGGTGGAATTCTTCTGTAATTTGAACAAAATAATTATCCGGGAGAAGTTGTAGTTTGAATAGTGCATTATACATGTGTATAATATTGACAGTATCGTTTACAAAAGCAAATCAATGCAACAGCTAAAAAAAAAAAAACCAGAGTGAATTCAAACCGCAGAGTACCATAGAGTATCGTATCATCCATATTCATTGCACTTGATGATACACAAAAATCGCCACAAAATTTTTTTTAAATATAGGAGGATTCATTAGATTCTTAAATATAAAATTAACGGCAGCGTGATGTCGAATGATGGTTGAAGTGAAATGTCTGTCGTTCACTGGCCTCCGTATTTTGAGGACGCCTTGTAGATCGGTCGGTTCACCGCCCACGGACAGTTCGATGACACGCGAGGCAGCGAGCCACAGAAGCCGCCGCCCGCCAGCTGTGAGACTGTAGGGCCGGCAGCTCTCGTGAACACTCAGCCCCTGTTTACGACTGCTCGCTCCCGCCGAGCCCTGCTCTCAGATAAGCCGGCAGCTTTCTGGGAGAGGCAGTATTTCAGCGCCGGCGCTCTGCGCTCTCCACACCCCACATTACGTGTGGCTGCTAGTGATGGCTTTCGAATTCTCTGACTGCTTTCAAAACAATGCCGGTTGAATGTGTCGGTTTTTGTCCTGCTTATTACTTAATAAGTGACCTTCCCCCCACAACTGTTTCTTTAAAGAATCGATCTCCCATGTATAAAATACAAGGTGTTTTGAGTTTGTTGGAACTCGCTAACTGCTGTCATTCTCAAATACTGGATAATCTGAGTGAGTTATGGTGCCTCAAGACGTGTACATAGTTTCTAAATTTAAAACCTGACTTAACTATGGATGAAGGGCAATAGGCAGATTCTATATTTCTAGATTTCCGGAAAGCATTTGACACGGTGCTTCCTTCATTGCAGGCTGTTGACGAATGTACGAGCATATGGAATAAGTTCACAGATTAGTGAGTGGTCCCAACAGTTCGTAAGTAATAGGACCGAGTATGTTGCCCTCGACGGCGAGTCTTCACCAGAGACAAGAGTGCCCCACGGAAGCGTGATAGGACACGTATTATTCTCCATATACATAAATGGTTTGGCGGACAGGGTCGGCAGTAATCTGCGCTGTTTGCTAATGATGCCGTGCTGTACGGTAAGGTGTCGAAGCTGAGTGACTATATGAAGATACAAGACAGACAAAATTTCCAGCTGGTATAGTGAATGGCAGCCAGCCTTAATTGTGGAAAAATGTAAGTCGATGCGGATGAGTGGGAAGATCAAACCTGTAGTGCTGGGATACAGTATTACTAGTTCAAATGGTTCAAATGGCTCTGACCACTATGGGACTTAACTGCTGAGGTCATCAGTCCCCTAGAACTTAGAACTACTTACACCTAACTAACCTAAGGACATCACACACATCCATGCCTGTGGCAGGATTCGAACCTGCGACCGTAGCGGTCACGCGGTTCCAGACTGTAACGCCTAGAACCGCCCGGCAACTCCGTCCGGCTGCTTGACCGTCACCTCGTTGAAATATCTGGACGTAACGTTGCAAAACGATATTAGGTGGAACGAGTTATGTGAGAACTGTGGTAGGGAAGGCGAATGGTCGACTTCGGTTTACTGGGAGAATTTTAGGAAAGAGTGGTTCACCCCTAAAGGAGACTGCATGTAGGACGCTGGTGGGACCTCTTCTTGAGTATTGTTCGAGTGTTTGGGAAGGTCGGATTGAAGGAAGACATCGAAGAAGTTCAGATGCGGGCTGCTAGATTTGTTACTGGTAGGTTAAAACAACACGTAAGTGCTATGGAGATGCTTCGGGAAGTCAAATGAGAATCCCTGGAGGGAAGATGACGTTCTTTTCGAAAAACAGTATTGATAAATTTTAGAGAACTGGCATTTGAAGCTGATTGTCAAACGATTCTACTGCCGCCATCGTACATTGCGCGTAACGACGACGAATATAAGGTAAGAGAAATTAGGGCTCATACGGAGGCTTATAGACAGACGTTTTTTCCCTCGCTCTATTTGGGAGTGCAACAGGAAAGGGAATGACTAGTAGTGGTACAGGGTGCCGTCCACCACGGACCGAACGGTGGCTCGCCGAATATCTATGTAGATGTAGTTACGTTAAACATGTTACGTAATATTGTACCTCTTAAACAAATTATGACTGCATTACCAATTATTAAATTCGTTTTACAGCTATATACGAAATACTGCGAGTAAAACGTTTCGTTGACTCTGGAAGCTGTTAGATATGCTAACTAGGCTGCGATTGGTGACCGGGTGACTAATGTTGTAACCACTTAGTAGTACACATGTCGGCTAAAAACCCATTTGTTAATCGTATTGTATTCTCTTTTAGCAGCAATGGGAGTTTCATTTGACCCAACCTTTCTCTTTGCAACTGAATTCAAATTTGTGAGGTTTGCATTTACTAACATTACAAAGGTCATCTTGTACATACTACAACACCTCAGTTCCCCTAAACAAGATGTATTCATAAATTTTTGGATCTGCTGTCCTCTTTCAGCTTAGGAAGGTCATCAGATCCCTCTCCGCACAAGCTATTTGAATGTTACACCTTTGCAAGTATGTCTTCATGACTGAAAAGTTTCGAAGGAAGAACAAAAGAAGATTACATTTTTTCGACCCGTCAACATTTATCAGAGACGACACACAACCTCTGAGTGGGGCAAGTATGTGGAGAGAAATCGAGTGTCATTTTAAAACTAATCTACCCGATATTTGCCTTAAGGGATTTTAGGAGAACCACGGAAAAACTAAATCTATATAATCAGACAGGGGTTTGAATGTCCGCGTCGTGCGAGTCTATTGTCTTACGACTGCACCACACTGGTTGGATTTATTTTACCAGATTAACTGAGTACATGAACAGTGCAAAGTTCCATTATCTTATGTCACGTATTTAAAAAAGCAGTTCCAAAACGTTAGTTGTAATGTCTGGTTTCGTGTATGGTTTATTTTGATCACAATAGATATCTCGCTGTTTTCAGAAAGGAGTGTCACAAAATTCTGATAACTTTTAAATATTTTTCCTTAAATTGACTACACATTTATTTTTAAAACTCTTTAGCATTTATTTTATTTTATTAGAATTGAGTTTAGTTGGAAACAGTATTGCAACACTATAGCCGACATATACGTTCGGACAGAATCAGCAACTTTATTGAAACTTCAAACAAGTCTCATTTACTCTTCAGTCTAGGCTGCACGTTTTTAATTACATGACATGCTTATACCGATTTGGATCATCTTTAGATCTAAGTAATCGTGTCAGCAACCCGTCTTGTACTCTGATATGAGGTTTCGAACAAACACTTAGATCTGAAGATAATCCAGAGTGATCGAAACATGTCATGTAATTAAAAATGTCCAGATGAGTCTGAAGAATAAATAAGAATTGTCTTAAATTTATAATGTTACAAATCTTTTCGTTCAAATTCACTTCTTGGAGATACCCACAAAGAACTGATGCACAATCATTAAATAATTTTATAGTGAATACATACTTGACCTTTGTTAAGATGGATGAGAGAATAATGTTCAATGTTCGGTAACGTGATGTTTTCGTCGAAATGGCCATGCTTAGTTCATTCTATCTAAAGCTGTACTTACAATCCGAAAACCGCTTCAAAGTGTCTGGCGAAATGTATTGTGACCATTTCCTCGCTTCCCTGTCACGTTCACAAACGGCGAACAGGAAAAGGGCATTTAATAGGCCTCTGAACATATTTGTTATTTTAAACCTGGTCATCGGTTGAGATATACGTGAAAATAAATTTTTTTTCACGCACATTCTCGGAGTTTTGGCAGTTCTACGTAACAAACAACAAATTCCTTGCAGCCTATGCCACTATATTTCGTCATCGAAAAGCAGAATGTGATTTGAATCGAAAGACTTGAAATCTGGCTAGATTCTGAAACCGTAACTTACAAATTTCAGGTCAAATAACGTGGACGTTATTTATTATTGGAAAAAGCATATGTCTCTCTCCTGTATCACAGGGCATTTTGTTCACACAGTGTCTGGAGTGCAGTATGAGATTTGCGCTCTTACGTGTAGCCGTCTGACGTCAGACTCAACCGCCTTCTTGAGTCGATCATCCAGAAATCGTGACATTTTTGCCACTCAGTGAGGATGACACACTAAACTCACCTCTCTCCATTTTAATTTAGTGACTGCGGAATGCATGGCAGTATTTCGCTCCTCATTGTACGCACAAAAGAATACATAACACACTACAGTGATGATCAATGTTGGTTAGATATTTCTTGGGGATGGAATATTTCTAGACAGAAAACTGTTCTTTCCTTACAAGCATTCTTACACTGAGCCCAAAACGGTTATGGGATAGTGATATGCATCTATAAAGAACGTGGTCGTGGCGCATATACAAGCAATAAAAGAGTACTGCGTGGCATTTGTACTCAAGTGATTCATGTAAAAAGGTTTCGAACATGATTATGGCCGCAAGGAGGGAATTAATAGAATTGGAACGCGGATTGGTAGTAAGAGCTAGACGTATGGGACATTCCATTACGGAAATCGTTAGAGAATGCAATATATTACCTCTCGCCAGCGACAATGCAGGGGCCAACGACCATCACTTAACGACCGAGTGCAGTGGCGTCTGCGTAGACTTGTTAATGCTAACAGACAAGCATCAGTGCGTGAGATAACCGCAGAAATCAATGTGGGAGATACGGCGAACGTATATCCCTTTAGTACAGGGAGATGAAATTTTGCGCTAATAGATGGCAGAAGCGACTGCCTTTTTAAAAGCACGACATCGCCTGCAGCGCCTTCCCTGACCTCATGACAATATCGGTAGGATCCTAGATGACTGGGAAACTGTAGCCTGGTCATATGAATCCCGAATTCAGTTGGTAAGAGCTGATGGTGGGGTTCGAGTATGGCGCAGGTGCCTCGAAGCCATGGACCAAAGTTGATAACAAGACACTGTGCAAGCTGGCGGTGGCTCAATAATGGTGTGGGCTGTGTTTACATGGAATCGGCTGGGTCCTATCGTTCAACTGAACTGATCATTGACTGGAAATGGTTATGTTCGGTGACTTGGGGATCATTTGTAGCCATTCAGGGATGGAATTTTCGTGGATGACTGTGCGCCATGTCACTGAGCCACAATAGTTCGTAGATGGTTTGAATAATATTCTCTACAGTTCGGGCGAATGGTTTAGCGATCCAGATCGGCCGACATGAATCCCATCGAACATATATGGGACGTAATCGAGAGGTCTGTTCGTGCAAAAAATCCTACAATAACCACACTTTCACAATTTTGGACAGCTGTAGAGGCACCATGGCACTTCCAACGCTTTGTTGAGTCCATGCCACGTGTAGTTGTCGCACTAAGGCAGGCGAAAGTAGGTCCGGCACAATATTAGGGAGTGTCCCATTGCCTTTGCCATCTCGGTGTATATTCCCTCCGTGAAGTCTGTGCGCTTTAAAGCTAACTGTTCAGTATAAGTGATGTAAAGATGTCAGTGTTGTGTGTATGTTGATGGTAAGGCCACAGATTTCGATATTGCTCGATTCGACCAGCTGCACAACTGGAGACCCGCAATGAGGCCTCTTTCAAGCTCTGTCACGTGCTGCTAACGCTGTTTCCACGTCCTGCGCTGCGATCACTCGACATCCTACGCTATTCATGCTTTTTATACACCCCAACAAGCCTGGTTCACGACTAAACACAAGCAAAAGCTGAAACTTGGGTGGCTCACTCAGCTGTGTATACATCCATTTAAATTACATTCCTATCACTTTTAATTTGGCAGCTACATCCCTTAAAAGTTTGAGGGGAGATGCCACACGCTGTACGTAATACATGTCTGTGTGGTGGGTGATGGATGTTCTGGTGGTGGGAAGTTGATTTAAGCGAGATGTTCAAATGTGTGTCCATGTTCCTGAATTCACAATGCAATGCGCCTTCTAAAGGATCTGCAGACGAGATGTAACATCGCCGGTGTCACGGAGTAACATGCGTCCTCGATGGGCCGTTTCAGATCTGGGGATATGGGCTCAGTGACATAAACACGATCCTTTAGATATCCCCACAAAAAGAAACCTAATGTTGTTAAATCGGACGACCTTGCGGGCCATGAATGAGGACCATGGCGCCCCAACCACCTTCCCGGAAACCTGTTGTTTAGTTCTTCCACGCCGGCCAGACTGGCCGTGCGGTTGTAGGCACTTCAGTCTGGAACCGAGCGACCGCTACTGTCGAAGATTCGAATCCTGCCTCGGGCATGGATGTGTGTGATGTCCTTAGGTTAGTTAGGTTTAATTAGTTCTAAGTTCTAGGACACTGATGACCTCAGAAGTTAAGTCGCATAGTGCTCAGAGCCATTTGAACCATTTTTAGTTCTTCCACAATAAATGGTTCAAATGGCTCGAAGCACTATGGGACTTAACATCTGAGATCATCAGTCCCCTAGACTTCGAACTACTTAAACCTAACCAACATAAGGACATCACACACATCCATGCCCGAGGAAGGATTCGAACCTGCGACCGTAGCAGCAGCACAGTTCCGGACTGAAGCGCCTAGAACCGCTCGGCCACAGTGGCCGGCTCCTTCCACAACAGCACGCGCAGATTTGGCTGGGTGACCATCGTGCTGCATCCACATATGGACTCTCGTGTGTAGACACACATGTTCAAGGAGACCACCCAAACTGTCGACTATAAACACGCCACCTATGTTGACGGTGGACAGGTCGTACCCACTGAGGATTGTCTGCGGCCGAGTAGTGCACGTAATGGCGATTCACTGCACCATAATTTGTGAACGTGGACTCATCACAGAACGTAACACCTTGTGAAGACTCCAGCGTGAAATTACGCATGGCCCATTCACAGAATGTAGCACTGGCACGGAAATCGTTCCCATGCAGCTCCTGGGTCAGTGACAGGCGGTACGGGTGAAACCTGTGGCCGTGTACTATACGCCACACAGATGTTAGACTGACACAAGCAACTGCAGCAACGGCTCGTAAGCTGACATGAGAATCGTCGTGTACTGCAGCTAAAACGAACACCTCCGTCTCCTCACTTCTTGCAGTTCTTCGTCTGTTACTGCGGCGCATTACGAAGCTGCCTGTTTACCGAAGTCGTTGTTCGGCGCGTAAAAACTTAATGGCTGCCGGAGATCTTCGTCTAGATATCTCACGGCGTACGCCATGGCTGCTTCAGTGGTATCGTGTCGGCACTCACCGAGCATCATAACATGTCAACGTACTCTTTGTTCGAGTATGCAATCTTCATCCGATGTCAGTAACTGTGGTATATTGAGCCCCGTTTGTTTGTGTAGATCGAACTGTCGGGTATACGGCCGTGTGCGGCGACAGTCGGCAGTCTAACAGTGCATCGAGGAAGCTTCTCGCTCCGTGACACCGGCGACGTTACAACTCAGCCGCATCACATTTAGAAGGCGCATTGCGTTATTCGGAGCGTTTGTGGTATCCACCCTTGAAACTTCGAAGGGTTGTAGCTCCCAAAGTAAAAGTTATGGGAGTGAAATTTAAATTGATGTATACACAACTAGTGTTACTGATTCCAGTGTATTATAGGAACAACTACTGTTTAAATAATTGTATCTTTTTGCTGTAACTCGTTGGATAATAACACGATAAACTACGTTCATAGCTCCGCAGATGGTGTAACGTTTCTTATGGTGACCTACTGCAATAAATATTTCCGTCGCTTATTACTTCGTAATTTACAGACGCAAACACATTTTGATGGGTTGGGTTGTTAGGGGAAGGAGACCAGACAGCGAGGTCATCGGTCTCATCGGGTTAGGGAAGAAAGTCGGCCGTGCCCTTTCAGAGAAAACATCCCGGCATTTGCCTGGAGTGATTTAGGCAAATCACGGAAAACTTAAATCAGGATGGCCGGACGCAGGATTTTGAACCGTCATCCTCCCGAATGCGAGTCCAGTGTCTAACCAACTGCGCCACCTCGCTCGGTAAACACATTTAGTGAAACACGATGTGTGGAAGTATAACTTTGAGTTTTCCTTTCTCTTTAGACATATTCGTATTGTTAGGCGAAATGAAGTTGGATTCTGTAATGTGAAGTTTAAAGGTTAGCCAATACCAGAATATCACCGATATAACAAAAAATGCTGTTGCGCAACGTAAGTACAAGTATCTGTACACCTGTAACTGGGACTAGTCTGGTTGGACATAGTTATTTCAACTGAGTGACAGACACCTGCAGCTTGATGGTGGTGGAGAGTGAGCCTTTAGGTTCCTCACAAGCTGTCAGTTGGCCCTGTGTTAGCCGGTGAATGTGGAGCCATTTTAAGTACGCCTTTGTGAGCGCCGATGCGTGTGTTTAGGCGGGCCTTGATTGGAAGCGACTGAAAGAGCGCCGCTGCCGGGAAAGGCCGATGAGAACCCACGGTGCGAGCCATACCAGGCAGGAGCAGCAGCTGCCGCACGCCGACATGCCGAGGCTTCGCTATCAGCCGGCGCCACTTCTGCCAGAGAAGAATGCCTGGTGCCCGTTGCAACACCGAACGCACTATAATATTTCACTTCCCACTAATAAAAGAACGCCACTGCTCCTCTGGAAGGCTCCACATAACACTGATAAAAACGTTCGCACACCCAAGCCGTAGAGTTTAAGCTGACTAAATATTGCCACAGCTTGAAACCGTAATTTTCTTTTCGATCTTCCTCAGTAACAAACTCTGTTCCTGCTCTTACACCAGATCCTGGAAAACCACAGGTAGCAAATCAAGGTACAGCCTTTAGTTTTCTTAAAACATGAATCCATTAAAAAAACTTGACTGATTGGGACAGATTGACAAATCAGCTGTAGCGGAACACGTTTTCAAAGACGGTGGTCACGAAATAAAATTTAGTAAGACAAACGTGATAGGTAGGACCTCACATTATCATACTCGCATGTACAGAGAAGCTATAGAGATCTACAAGCACGGAAATAATTTTAATAGAAAAGAAGGAGGATTAAAACTAGACAAGATATGGCGGTCGACTTTTTACCAACGAAGTGACAATCGATAACCTGTAATCGAGACAGATGGCACTAGCCAGAGAGAGTTTTAAAGTCGAAAGCATGTGACGAGTGGTGGCGGCATCTAAGCGCTCTATATAAGCGGGACCACCAGGGCCTAGCAGCCAGTCGCCGACTCACCTCAGAAGATGTTGCCCGCAGTAGGCAACTAAACGTCAGGAAGGAGAAGCAGTTTTATATATGGACAACGGCAATTCAGCCCGGAAGTTTTAATTAATGAAGATGGTGGCTGTGAAAGCTTACATGTTATGAAAAACTGACATTTACTCAATAGATCAAGCCGGGTGTTGAAAAGTTGCCTCCGTGGATCAAGCAGTGACTTTTCATCACCAAACACTCGATAATATCAACAACACACAACACCGACATACACATATCAAGGGTAATTCCATTGTAACTTTACAATCCTCCTGGAACAATGGAGAAGGGTAATTACATCAATTTGTAGAAAAGACCCTAGTCTGGAGACGACCGAGTAGGAAAGTACAGGTGAAAATCCACTCATGTTCCGCCTTAGCCTCAAGCTGCTCTCAAACTATGAGCCCCAACTTCCGATCCATTATCACAAAGTACAGAGTTACAGCTGAATGCTGTTCCTGAGACAATTTCTACTGTTGACAGAATAGTGAGGCGCACGTAACTTGATGTCAGAGAGACAGTAAATGCTAACAAGGGAACATCCCCATCGCAGCCCCCTCAGATTTAGTTGGCACAGTGGATAGGCCTTGAAACACTGAACACAGATCAATCGAGAAAACAGGAAGAAGTTGTGTGGAGCTATGAGAAAAATAAGCAAAATGTACCAACTGAGTACATGCGCAAGATAGGCAACATAAAGGATAAAGTAAGCTCAGGAGCGCCGTGGTCCCCTCGTTAGCGTGAGCAGCTGCGGAACGAGATGTCATTGGTTCAAGTCTTCCCGCGGGTGAAGAGTTTACTTTCTTTATTTTCGCAAAGTTGTGATCTGTCCGATCGTTCATTGACGTCTCTGTTCACTGCAATAAGTTTAGTGTCTGTGTTTTGCGACCGCACTGCAAAACCGTGCGATTAGTAGACGAAAGGACGTGCCTCTCCAATGGGAACCGAAAACATTTGAACGCAAGTTCATAGGTCAACCGATTCCTCCACAGGAAAACACGTCTGATATATTCTATAAGACACCGGTGACGGCAAGTGCGTCACATGACAGGAATATGTTGTCGACCCACCTAACTTGTACACTTAGCGAATGGGTAAAAAGATTCTTCTACCTTGCCCGGTTTAGGTTTTCTTGTGGATGTGAAAATCACTACCAAAAAAGTGATGAAAACATAAGAGTTTGTCACATAAACTGCAACAAATAAATGCAACAGCCTTACAGTCGCTGTTTTCCCTGTGCTCTGTCGAAACAGATGTTTTTAACGTTTTCAAATTTTTCCGTGTGTAGACCGTCAAATCCTGCATATGTCCAAGCAAATCTTATCATGTCCTGGAATTTTGGAGACCGAAGTTGATTATGTGTCCGCATACTACGGCGCAGTTACCTCACATCGGACGGACGGACAGATAATAATTGTCTGAAAACAAAAAAATTAACTTTTCACTCGAGGAAAGACTTGAACCAAGGACCTCTCGTTCCACAGCTGCTCACGCTAACCACGGGACCACTGCGCTCCGGAGCTCACAGTATCCTTGATGTAGCCTATCTTGGGCTTGGGCTACTCAGTTTGTATATTTTGCTTACTTTTTTCATAGTCCAACACAACTTCTTCCTGTTTTCTCGATTGATATGTGTTCAGTTTTTCAAAGCCTATCCGCTGTGCCAACTTATAACTAAATCTGAGAGGGGTGTGATGGGAAGGTTCCCTTGTCAGTAACAAACTCTGTTCCTGCTCTTACACCACATCCTGGAAAAATACAGGCAGCAAATCAAGGTACAGCCTTTAATTTTCTTAAAAATGAATCCTTTTAAAAAAAAATACATTTGCTCAAGAGATCAAGCCGGATCTTGAGAAGTTGCCTCAGTGGATCAAACTGTGACTTTTCAACCCCAAAATCTCAATAATGTCAACAACACACAACACCGACATACATGTCTAAGAGGTAATTCCATTGTAACTTTACAAACCTCCTGGAATATGGAGAAGGGTAATTATATCAATTTATGGAAAAGATCTTAGTCTGGAAACGACCGAGTAGGAAAGTATAGGTGAAAATCTACTCATGTTTCACCTTAGCCTCGCGCTGCTCTCAAACTATGAGCCCCAATTTCTGAACCTTTATCACAAAGTACAGAATTCCCACTGAATGCTCTACCCTGAGATAATTTCTAGTGTTAACAGAGTAGTACAGGAGCACCTGATGTCAGAGAGACGGGAAATTCTATGTATTCGATACAGTAGTTGTGAATTTCATTTACCTGCACAAGTTACATACGCTGGTTCATTTACAACAGTTGTTGAAAATTGTGTCCCCCAGCTGCAATGCTGACACGACATCGTCGCACAAAGTACGGACGTACCCGTTCTATTATCTCCGTCGTCGTTTGAATACTATAGCAGGCAGCGAGAATTCTCGCCAAGAGATCCTCTTCGTTCTCGACAGGCGTCTCGTACACAAGACTGGTCACATGGCTCCACAACAAAGCAAGCAGGTGAGATCAGGTTTAGTTGGTGGCCACGATACAGGACCTCCACTGCCTCTCCATTTTTCAGCGAAGGTGTTCACGAATTTTCAGTCCAAAGTGAGATGGGGCTCATTCACACTGAAACTACATCCGTTAACGAATACCAAGTGGTATGTCTGATAAACTCTGTGTACACTGGTGCATTTAAGCAGGGAGGGAGAAGAAACGGGCCTACTACGTAATCACTGACGATGCCTGCCCAGATGTTGACTGATAATGTTTGTTAATGGCTGATCACAGCTGTAGCGTGGGGATTCTCGTCGCCCCAAACATAACTACTGTGACTATTTACCATTCTGTCTCTGGTGAAACAGACTTCATCCGCGAAAAGTGTGTGCGAAGGAAATTCAGGATCGACTGTAAGGCACTGGAAGAAACATTGACTGAGCACGCCACGAGTTCCAGAGTCAGCAGATTCCTAAGCATGCACACTCTGCGGATGGTTGGTATGTAGGTGCATTTCATGTGCAACTAATCGAGTGCTGACTGCAGGTGCCCAACCACTTGAGCAAGCACTGCTTCTTATGAGTGTCGCCGTTGTACTGTGATACCAGTTCTTTTGTTTCAGTTAATCGTTGCAAAGTTTTGGGATCATAGTTCGAGTTCAGTGTCTTCTATGAGGATTTTTGGTCCTCTGCAACTTTGCCGCGTCTCTCCTGCTTTCATTTGCTTGCCCTTACATTAAAATCATGCCTGCAAGTTTCGTCACAACTCCATTTTTGTAGGGATGATCAACGTTAGTATTTCAGTTTCTACGACTACAGTGCACTCACTACAGTACATCCATTGTACACCAGCACTGCTCATGTTAGTACACAGTACGTCTTCTGCTTTGAATTAATTACTTTATTATCCCAACCTTTATATGTAAGTGCTGGTCAGGATTGTCTATGCTATAATCTTAGCAATAACGTTCTCACTGCACGTATTCCACCATCAGAGGTATGAGGAAGATTTAAGCTTACGACTTTCGACACCGTCGTTCTCGGAATAGGGTCCCTTACCTCAAATTTATACTTTTAGCCTTCTCCATCATCCCTAAAACACTGTACCATCATCATGGAATCACCCTGTATACTCCATAAGTCACATTACCGGACATGTCGTAGGGTACTGCGTACGTGATTTTCTGTCCTACCCCATTTACATACTGATAATCGCGTAGCTCAATGGGCTGGTGCAAGTCTTTCAATGGAACACCACATCGGCGACTTGCATGTCCCTCCTCTACTCATGTTATCAAGCCTACAGTTTAGCGTGGAATCCGAAACACTTGTCGCTCCTGGCGACTCGTCACATCGTTGAGAGGTGAAGATTGGATTAAAGGCAAAATGAAAATTTCCGAGGCCTGTCAGGGATTCGATTCCACGACCTCTAGGTTTCCAGGTATGCGCTTTACCGCTAAACCATCAGATCCGTTTACATACTGAAAGAGGACAAAGTGACAGTGTTAACATATCTTAATCCGTCTTCTTATGATCACTAAGCAAGAATATACAGCGGTAGCAGCAAAGTGGTGGTATTGTCTTCCGCGACGCCGATTTCTAAATTTACCGAAGGCAGCCTTACAGTCTTTATTATTCCAAGGATTCCACTTAAATTCCCTGGTCTTTCCGGTTTCAGTATTTCGTGGGATGTACCAGCCTATTCTGATCTTAGCTGCGCTTCTCTGGACTCGTTCAGTGTCTGCTGTCATGCTGTCATGCCAAAGGCTGGAACAACAGTCTACTAAAGATCGTACTGGCGTTCTGTGCGCTGTTCCCTTTATTAATGCACTGCACGTTACCGCAAAACGTGCAAGAAATCTTCCATTCACGTTTCCTCTTGCCGATTTTACGTGTTCGTGCTAATTCTTATAACTTTCTGTAATTAATTGTAAATATTTAAGTGATGTGACGTGCTCTACCAGTTTCCTTTTCTTTGTTACTGCTATTATTTAGCCTTTATTCATATTTAGAGAGAGCTACCATATTCAGTGATGGGCAAAAATATCTTAGGCATTGCTCTCTGTAAGGATGAATACTGTTTGGTGACTTTAGGGGTTCGTGCCATGGTAAGGAAAGTGTGTAAGAGAAACACAGACTAATGGGTATCATTCCAGCGACGATACGGGCTGCAAACATGGAAATCCACGCACATAAGCGACACAAGCCAGGTGAGCACTTTGCAAGAATTGAGGCATACCATCAAGTACAAACGACAGGAATGTTGACGGGCGTCATCTTTTTGTTGCAAGATAGTGCCCGCCCACCTGTTGCCGAGGTTATTTCGGATACGCTGCAGACGTTTCGCTGGGAACACCTTACAATCCTCCACAGAGTCCCGATCACTCGCCATGCGATTCTAATATTTTTGCAGCGCTAAAGAAAGGTATTCGTGGCCGTCGATTTGCTTCGGGCGAAGAAGTGTTCGCCTGGGTGCACTCATGATTCCATAGGAAACCGCAAACATTTTTCCATGAAGATTTTGACCATCTTGTCTCACAGTAGGATAAATGTATTAGCAGTTAAGGCGATTAATTTGAAAAATAATCAGTTTACTTACTTTTTTCCATCTGCCTCGTTTTCATCTAATTACCCCTTTCTGAATTCCTTACTCATTTCTTTCGCGTTTGGGAAGTCGAACGATCTGTCCAAGGCAATTGTGTTTGTTGCAACGTATTCAGCACTACTTCCCAAGTATGTTTGTCGTTACCGACGTAAACTATGCGTAGTTTTCGCAATCGACACAGAGCAGAGAGTAGGTTAGTCATCAATTACTGCTACGAAACGCTACGTGTTTTTTTTTCTTTTTTTTTTAATTTAGATTTTATTTGGATGTACGACACGCTAGTAGGAGTCGTGTTAAGCTCAGGTGCTTTAGACCTACCAATTATATTTACACACGCTCTGTCTGTGCAACTGGGAACTTAATTTAGCAATTTTCAATGTCACGATGGTAGATGTTTAAACAGCTACAGCAATTTGGTAGCAACTAGTATAACATATTAGTCGGAAATATCTTGAACACAAGATTGTAATAGAGAGTGGCGTTAATCCGCCCATTATCGTCTGAGAATGCTATGCATACATATTGTACGGTATATTAGAAAAACTAGTGACTACGTTGTCAGACAAATCCTCCAACTAGTCTGAAATGTTTTAGACCTACTGGCTAGAACCAAATGCGATATCTTCGAGAACGCCAGCAATGAAAGAGAGACTAGCGGTCACACGTGCTGTAACACTGACGTTGTCGTTTTGTCGATGTTGTATTCATACACACATACATACATAAAGGTAGTATAAAGCGATCCCTCTACCATTGGAAAGTGGTATTTATGTTGAGGTGTCGCGCTTGTACGCAGTAGCTGTCTTGTCACACTGATATTTTTAGACTGACACAACAATAATGTTACCAACACCAGCGGTAACATTTACCAATCATTTATTAAAAACGCCTGTACACAAATACTTAACTTTCGTGTGATGATGATGTGGTACTGATGTGGTCTAAACCTGACTCAGTAAACGATGATCAATCTAATAATAGTTCCACGCTGGACGGAGTGGCCGAGCGGTTCTAGGCGGTACAGTCTGGAACCGCGCGACGGCTACGATCGCAGGTTCGAATCCTGCCTCGGGCATGGATGTGTGTAATGTCCTTAGGTTAGTTAGCTTTAAGTAGTTCTAAGTTCTAGCGGATTGATGACCTTAGAAGTTATGTCCCATAGTGCTCAGAGCCATTTGAACCATTTCAACTAGTTCCACTCTGGCTCTGCTGTCGGAGATACAATCTGATAATACGACGGTAATTTTAAACGTTCTCGGAATAGAATAGAAAGAAATGACTTACCTCAGTAAAACTTATTTATTTTTCAATGTAGCCTTCCTGTAAGCTAATGCGATATTCCAGTGCCTTGATCCCATCTCAAAAATTAGATTCCTGCAAGTCTGCAAAATTCCCATCAACTTAGGCTGTCAGTACTTCGTTTGAACTGAATATCCGTTTACCGAGAAAAACTTTGAGTTTGAGGAAAAGATGGACTTTCGATGGAGCCAACTCTGTCGAATAAGGCAAGTGAGGCTACAGCTCGTATCTTAGTTCATGTGTGCTTGCCATGGCAGCGACACTTGTGCGTGGGCGAGCATTGTCTTGATGAAAGATGACTTCCTGCTAAAGCTGCCCTCTTTTCACCTATCTTTCGCTGTAGTTGATCCTACAGGCTAGCCTCGTATTTTACAGTAATTCTTTGACCAGTTTGAAGAATCCCTTTCGCATCCCAGAAAACTGACGCCATGGCCTTTCAGGCCGACCACATTGCATTTGGTTTCTTTGTTGGTGGTAAATAAACATGCTTCCATCGCTTTCACTGTTGTTTGCTCTCTGGGGTGTAGTAATGGACCCAAGTATCATTTGCGGTCACAAACCGGCACAAAATATATTTTGCTTGCTCTGGAAACGAGTCAACTACTCCTCGGAAATTGTGAAGTGTTTTTAACACTGCGTTAAAAGCCCCGACACCCATCTAGGATAATTTTCTCACATCCAGTTTCACTGTTAAAATATGACATACCCTTTCAGATGACATCCCTACAGCTTCAGAAATTTCTCACACTTTCATTCGATGATTCTCCATGATCGTTTTCGACACTTCTGCAATAATTTCTGGATCTGAGGCACATCTAGGCTGACCATTACGAGGATAAATATCTTAGGTATCCCGAACGAATTTAAACTCGTTTTTTCACTTGGCAACACTTGAATGTGTAGGAGCGGAGTCCCCCAGCGCATCCGGGAGATCGTACAGGTGTGCGCAGCATTGTTGCGGCTAAGACAGACACCTCGCCCAACGACTCACCTTGCTTTTGTTCACTCCCAGGTTTCCGTAGACATTTTCAGGTCCTATGAAAATCTTTGATGCTCTGTTTTTGACCCAAAACAATGTCAATTACAGTTCCATGCATCCGTCGCACATCCGTTCCAGACGCCATTTTGAAGGCTACGTACAGCCCCGCCACCAGTCGGAACTTCATGAAACTATAGGCGCTGAAGCGGCTATTTACCACGATGGTCTACAATAAATTCCGCAAATTTTTTTCAGTTGAAACTGGCCAAGGAAGAAAATGTGTTGCATTAATTGTTGCAATGTCCCTCGTAGGTGGCGGCGAACGAAGGCGAGGAATGTGAAGCACGCGATCGTGCAACAGCTGCTTGTGTTCGCCGTCCCACAACTTCGCCGAACCAATACAGCCTATTTTCAGATACCATTGGCGCCGGGTAAAAGGGCAAGGTTGGGCGACTAAGCCACGCCACGCCGCCGATGCGCCCGCCTGCAGGCGAAACCCAAGACCCGGGCTCGCGTAATGCGTCACTGCGGTCTGCGCTGACAGGAATAGCTGTCTGCCACTCCCCTTCCCCCCTGCCCTGCCCAGCCCCTACCGCAAGTCGTGTACATCAGCACCGAGCCAGGAGGCCCAGGAAGTGCGCCGTGAGGGGAAAGGAGCCACACTGGCTGTGACACTGCTGACCTCAGAGCGCACGCCGCCCGCGCTGCTTAGCTGCTTGCTGTCTACTAAGTACGCTTTAAATTATACGGCATTTCACAGCAAACGGGCTTTATTGCTCCCGCGAGCAACACCGATTGCAACTTAGCACTGTTTGCTTCGACTGTGATGCCGGTACCGCTGTTAAAAGCGTTGTGCCTACAATTTCTCAAAAGGGCAAATTTTTCTGATGCTAGACTTTCTCCTGTTTATTTTATTCTTTGACAACGTCAATGGGGAGATACGCGATTGTCGATTTAAAACATGTATCGATAAAAATTCTACTTCAAGGCCGCAAATTTTCTTTATTGATTGCCGGTTTCGGCTCATTATCCATCCTCACATAAATCTGAAATGTTGTTCACTGTTTGTCAATCATTACACATCGTCGCATTCTTAGAGATAAGTGGTCCTAAAATGAAAAATCGTAGTTGGTTATACCAATTGACGACCTTTATCACTAATAATGCATTAGTGATTAACGTTGTAAATTTACGTAACCAGCTACCATTTCTAATTTTAGGACCACTTAGCTCTAAGAATACGACGATGTGTAATTATGGTCACACACTGAATAACATTTTAGACTGATCTGAGGATGGCTCTTAAATGAGCGAAAAACGGTAGCCACTAAAGAAAATTTCCAATCTTGATGTATGATTTTCATCCACACACGTTTTGCCTATTTCATGAAAAAGAAATCATAATATTTGTCGTACGCTTAGAGAAGCAAAATATACATCGTATGCCATTTAACCAAAATTATCTGGACATCCCTATGTAATGTAGAATTGACCACTATATACTACGAGAGACGGACGCCCCTATACAACAGGGGCGGGGGGGGGGGGGGGGGGGGGTGCTGCGTTATCAATAGAAAAGAAGAAATTGGGCGGTCACTTGAGTTCATTGACTTAGAGCGTGGACTAATCATTGGATTTCACTTGAGAAACAGATCCATCAGGGGCATTTCAACCTTCCTAATGCTGCCCTAGTCAACTCTCGATGTGAATGTGAAGTGGAAACGCGGAGAAACAATCACAGCTGAAGCAAGACCAGTCAGACCTTATGTACAAAGACATTCGAGCACTGTCGAAGGTGGTTGCAAAAAGTTGTATGAAACCAAAGGAAGGTGAGTTTCAAAGTGCTGCGAGCCGTCCAGCAACGCAATGACTGTAGTCAATGCTAAGCTACGCTTTACACGGTGTAAAGAGGAACGCCAGTGAAAAATGCATGTATGGAAACGAGTAATCTGAAGAGATGAATCACGGTACATTATATAGCAGTCCGTTGGAAGGGTTTTGGTTGACGAATGCCTGTAGAACGTTACCTCCCATCAGGCTAAGTGGCAACAGTTTCGTACGGAGGACGTGATATTACGGTATGGAGGTGATTTTCGTGGTAAGGATGTGTTAGTCGACGATCAGCTTGGCTGTACGAAAGTAAAGGCACCTCATTGACGTTGCAGTTGATAATGGAATCAAGACTAAAGGAAAACCAATACGCGTTCGTAGGATTTGTCGACGTGAAGAAAAGGTTTGACAATGTAAAATAGTGCAAGATATTTGAATTTCTGAGGAACATAGAGGTAAGCTATAGGGGGAGACGGGTAATGTACAAAATGTACAAGAACCAAGAGGGAATAATAAGAGTGGACGACCAAGAACGTAGTGCTCGGATTCAAAAGAGTGTAAGACAGGGATGTAGTGTTTCGCTTCTATTGTGCAGTCTATGCAACGGAGAAGCAATGGCGGAAATAAAATAAAGGTTCAAGAGCGGAAATAAAAGCCAAGGTGAAAGGATATCAATGATATGATTAGTTGATCACATTGCCATGTAAGTAATGAGAAGCAGAAGAAATGAGAACAGCCAGAAACTAAAAGTCAGGATTGACGGTCACGAAGCACAAGAAGTTAAGGAATTCTACTAACTAGGCAGTAAAATAACCAGTGACGGACGGAGCAAGGAGGTCATAACAAGACGAATAGCACTGATAAAAAGGGCATTTCTGGCCAACAGAAGTCTACTAGTATTTAACACAGGCCTCAATTTGAGGAAGAAGTTTCTGAGATGTACGTTTGGAGCACAGCATTGTGTGGTAGTGACACATGGACTGGGGAAAAACCGGAAAAGAAGAGAATCGAGCATTTTGATGTGGCGCTACAGATGAATGCTGAAAATTAAGTGGACTTATAAGGTAAGAATGAGAAGGTTTTGAGCAGAATCGGAGAGGAAAGGAATATGTGAAAGACACTGACAAGAAGAAAAGACAGGATGATAGGACATTTGTTAAGGCTTCATGGAATGACTTCTATGGTACTAGAGGGAGCTGTAGAGGGCAAAAACTCCAGAGTAAGACATATTGGAATATATGCAGCAAACAATTGAGGACGTAGGTTGCAAGTGCTACTCTGAAAGGAATTTGTGGCGAGCCGCATCGAAAAAGTCAGAACACTAAAATAAAAAAGAAAGAAAAAAGCCACACTTAAAAAAAGTTAAATGCAGGAAGATATGGGCACATTCTACAACACTGTGTATTGCATACAGTAGAGGAACACTTCGGAAACTGTGTCAGGATGGCAATGGACCTTGCCTTAAAGCAACGTTTGTAAGAATATGGTCTGTGGACAATAATATTCTTGAAATTGATAGACTTGTCCGAATTCCTGAGCTGAATCCAGTGGAACAGATTCCGGACGAGTTACAATGTCGACTTCGCTCCAGACCACAGCGTCCTTCTCCAGTTACGCTCCTGAGGAAGAATGGGCCACCATTCCTCTACAGACATTCATACTACCTCATTTAAAGTGTCCCTAGCATAGTTAATGGCGTTATAATTGCGAAGGGTGGATACACTTCTTATTAATGTTTATTAATGGGTGCCCGGATACTTTTGATGAGATAGCGATGCGTGAATTTCAGAAATTTTTACTGTTTTCCTTTTTTGCTTTTTTTATCAAGGGTCTTTAAACTTCATACTTGTTGCGAGTTATTTATTTACAAAATTAGAAAAAAAACGTTTCCCAGAGCTTATAGCTAGCATAAGCAATGCCATAATAAACTTTGGAGAGATCCGTTTCCCTGCTCACAATTTTCCCTTTTGACAGGCAGTCCGTTAGGTGCAGTATTTCTTCCGAAAGGCTTTTGGATCAGTAGCAAGGCCACACTTTTTATCAAAACTAGTGATTGTATAGGGTATCAACAGAACTTTGTGATTTTATTGTGGATTTCTTGGTAGGGGGGACTCAACGTGTTTTCTTGTATGGAAAGTCATTAATAGATGTAGAAGTCATTTTCAGTGTTTCCCAGGAAAATGGGACTTTTTCTGTTCGTATTTCATATTAATGAAGTCACAACAATATTTGAAGTAACATCAGAACTTTTCACTGATGATGTGGTTGCCTATGATGAAGTAATTTCTGAAAAGACCTGCACGAATATTAAGTATGCCCTCTAGAAAAAAAAAAAGTCGAGTTCGTCCGAAGACTAACATTTTGCTTTATATATTCAGAAATCTGAAACTGTGCACTTCACAAAAGGAAACGACATATTATTACATTATCAACAAGTTGCAGATGGGATTACTCAGTTCATACAAATACTTGAGTGTATACATCTGAAGGTGTATGAAACGGAACTATGACATAGACTCAGTCGGAGGTGAACCATGTGTCAGACTTCGGGTCTTTGG
Organism: Schistocerca gregaria; assembly: GCF_023897955.1. Taxonomy (NCBI): domain Eukaryota; kingdom Metazoa; phylum Arthropoda; class Insecta; order Orthoptera; family Acrididae; genus Schistocerca; species Schistocerca gregaria. The sequence continues at coordinate 235,221,142 of NC_064924.1, read as the reverse complement.
TACAATACTAGGGAAATTCCATCAGTCTACAACGGAGACTGCTTACAAAATACTTGTATGAACCATCTTAGAATACACCTATACCACAGACAACTAACAAGACATATTGAAATGAAATGTCATGTGGATAGGGCATCCCGTCGGCTACACCAGTCGCCTAGTGCAAGTAAATAGGAAGTACCCTCTACCATGCACTCCACAGTGTTTTCAGACAATGGATGCAGGCGTAGATAAACGAAAACGAGAAACGTATGTCGGTGAGATGTGAAATGATAAATTTGAAGTTGTATTCAGGCGAGTAAAATTTCATCCCTTTCAAAAAAGTTCCATAACTTCATATCTTATCACAATTAATACAGTGATGTATGCCATACACTAATTTCAGATTTATTACGTGAGAGAGGAGGTGGAGATTTAACAGAGATTTGTATTGCCACCGAATCGGAGTGCTGTTGTGCCTACCTGCATACAACAGAGAATAGCGTGTACCTGGAAAACAGTGTACCTTTTCACTCTAGCGATTTCCAATCATATGAAGGAATGCGCAATAGAAACAATTATAAGCAGCTTCTGATACTTTCCACTGTTTTTGTTATTCTGAGAGATGATGTGTTTTGAAAAGCGATCGTACTAAAGAGTCCTAAACTTTTACGTGCTCTATAATACATTAAAGCTATTTGGAGGATTGGTAACTATTCAGTTACATAATTTATGCACATCTTCAAAACTAGTTACATAAATGAGGACTTTAAGCCATACTTCGTCGGTGATGGACAATCTTGTACCTTGATACTGGAGAAGGTGTTCTACCAATAAACATGTGAAATTTACAACTCAACTGAGTTTCTTCAATCTGTTAACAACTTTCCCTGTCTCGAAAATTGAAATTTTAGTTAGCTGCTAACAGCTTCTATTACAAAAGGATATGAACTTGCAACTTTTTTTCGACAATTCTACTTCTTAGCTTGATTTCATGTACTGATGCCGGGCTGTGTGGCCGAGAGGTCTAGGCGCCACAGTCTGGAACCGCGCGACCGCTACCGTCGCAGGTTCGAATCCTGCCTCGGGCATGGATGTTTGTAATGTCCTTAGGTTAGTTATATTTAAGTAGTTCTAAGTTCTGGGAGACTGATGACCTTAGCAGTTAAGTCCCATAGTGCTCAGAGCCATTTTGAGCCATGTACTGATTATTGGTGTGTTTTAGAGTAATAATGCAACAAATAGACCATCAAATACAGTGTTAACAAGGTTTTATCGACTGCAACACTTTCACATTTTTATTCCTATGTACACGGCCATGTTGCTCCATGGATCAGTTTATCAAATTTGGAAAAAATTTATTTTTCGAGAGTAATTTTTGTAATTTCAAAAAAGGACTGCACCTGATAAAACGCGATTGCCTTCTTTTAAAAATAAGGAAAAACAGGAGGTGTATAAACGTATGGAAACACCACAAACACAATACATTACCAAGCGTAATTCAAAACTTTTTCCAGTGCCCGGGAGTGGATAAATAAAGATCCTGTATGGTTTTCAAATAACTCTTATATCATTATTCCTGCAAAACAGTTGCAAGTTCAGGTAAAGATGATGGAGGTGAATATCACGCACCCGTTTTTCCAAAATAGGCCACAAAGGCTCAATAATATTGAGATCTGGTGACTGTTGTGGTCACGGGAGATGCGCAAATTCATCCTCGTGTTCACAAAACCAGTGTTGGGCAATGTGAGCTGTGCCATAAAGGGCCCTGCCGTCTTGGACCCCAGCATCACCACTGGCGAGCAAAAATTGCACTGTGGGATGGTTCAGATAAACCAAAATAGTCAAATGACCCTTGGCAGTAATGGCACCTTGAAGAGTAACCGTGGGGCTCATAGTACAATACGATATGGCTGCCCAAACCGCCACCGAAGGCCCGCTATGTTTCACTCTTGGGATGTAAACTCGATCAGAAGTTGGAAACAGTGTGAAGCAGGACTCGTCCGACCAAATAACATTCTTCCATTCCTCTGTAGCCCAAATTTTATGACGTCGGCACGAGGTCTTGCTGTTACAGCCATCTGCATTACTGATAAGTTGTTATGGAATTCCATACTCTACTACCGGTTTTCCCTTCGTGTTTTGTTGCTGACAGCGTTCACGAGTGCGACATTCTGTTCTGCAGTGAGTTTCGTAACTGTCGTCCTCTTATTTATTGTCACAGTTGTTCGCAGCTCGTGGTCGTGCGGTAGCGTTCTCGCTTCCCGCGCCCGGGTTCCCGGGTTCGATTCCCGGCGGGGTCAGGGATTTTCTCTGCCTCGTGATGGCTGGGTGTTGTGTGTTGTCCTTAGGTTGGTTGGGTTTAAGTAGTTCTACGTTCTAGGGGACTGATGACCTCAGAAGTTAAGTCCCATAGTGCTCAGGGCCATTTGAACCTTTAAACTGTTCCGAACAACACTCTCTCCATGTCGCTGCTTTGGAGTCTTAACGACAGCTGCTATCTGATTTAAATAACACTTCTTTTACAGAGGAGCAGTATTAGAAAATGAACACATTATTTTAACTCGACAATGTACCACATTTCCTAGTGATAACTAAATACGGTTGTTGGAGTATCTTCACAGATTCGACTAATCGAACTCATATAGTTGTGCTGGCTGCCAAATATTGACTAGAAACGAAAGATGTGATCCCTCTAAGAAAGTGTGATAGGACTAGTAACGCTTCCGCATATCAGATAGGGTCAATATCACTATCAGGTTGTTTGCTAATGATGATCTGTACAGCAAAGCACTGTGGTCGTAAAATATAAGGAAAAGTATAAAGAGTTTGACAAAATTTCCACGTGGTGTGATTAACGACAGCTCTAACGAAATATGAATGTATGCAACACAATGCCCATAATAAAGAGAAAAATATTTTAATAAAATAACTTACACAATGGGTAGATGTGTCATTTTGTAGCAAATAACCTCAAGTTTGATTCACGTAGTGCGTCAGTATCTCATGTCGCCACTAGGAGCGCCAATGTAGCGCATAGTTAAAATGGCTACTTTCATTGGTTCGGAGCGTGCGTGTGTGTTTTGGTCTCATTAACTGGACTACTTTGTCCGGGGTCTCATTAAAGGCCGTGTATATGTTCCTCCCCTGGCTGACCTGTAAAGTCGAGTCTACGCTGCTGTTACACACGTTACGCCCGATTTGCTGCAGTCTGGGAAGAAATTGACTACCGGTGGGATGTTTACCACATCGCGAATGACAGTCACATCGAATCAAATGACACTTGACACTTTTATGTGGATACAAAACGACCCATCTACTGATTCTGTAATTTATCTCAATAAATTTCTATTCATCCCATTGTTGTTAAGTTCTTTTTGACTCACCCTGTAGTTGTGAACATCTGAAGCTCGGCACATTATGTAAGAGTTCAGAATGGTCAGTGCCATGGGCAGAACTCGAGTTTCATTCTTGACAGTTGCAAGAATTATTCCTTGGTGTGCGGACTGGAATGGAAGCATTAAGCCTCGCGGTACCAGCTGGGGAGGTATTTGACTGAAAAGGGCCGGCTGCAACGTCAGAGAAACTGACAAACGGCTGAGAGTCTACGCTGCTGACCCAACACTTTCCATTCTGAATCCATATGTGGCTGAGGATGACCCTGTCGGTACTGAATTGTCCTTCAGTATTGGAGATTATACAAACGAGCGATAGGAAATAGGACAAAGAAAAAAATTTATAGCAGGAAAGGTGAATGAAATACTGCACTTAGTTTCGTTGAAGCCCTTATTTAAGTAAGCTTGACAGCACACATGTAATTCAGAAATGAGCCTGCAGGATCTTAACTTGTCTGTGTAAGGCACATGAAAAGATTGGAACTTTCGTGGTAGTCATAGTGCTGTTCTTGGTTAAACTTAAGACAATGCAACACGTGGACAGGTTATATATGCGAGTTTAATATACCTGTCGGCCTTTCTCACTTCTAACTTTCCATTGCTTCTTGTTCCGTCATCCAGTCTCCATAATGTGGATCTCTACTTTACATTCCTTCGTCTACATCTTGTTTCTTGTTAGTCTAGTTCTGTTTCTTCTTCCAGGGATAACCACTGCCATACTCTTTTCGTCCATGTGACATCATTCATCCTTTCAAACTGTCTCTACCACAGTACCCTTTCGATTTCATTGTTTCTATAACACGCTTTTCAATTTTCATTTTCCTCCACATTTCCTTATTTCTTATGTGATCCAATTTTGAAATTCCGCTACTCTTCCACCAGTGGTCCATTTGCGTTGCAAGAAGCCTCTATCTCTTATTAGTTTCCCATGTTTCTGACCCATACGTTTCTATACTTTCCCCAAATTATATTGCACACTTTTTTCTTGGTGTTGATTGTTAGTTTATTAGTCCACAATGCAGAATTTAACTGTCTGATTGCCTTCTTGCCTTCTCCAACTTTCTCCTTCATTTCTTATGTGTTCTTTCCGCTAATAGATAGTGTTACCCCAACATATTTTAAATCTTCATTTCTTTTTATCTTGCGAGCATCTGTTTCCAAAGATAATATCTCATTTTTTCCCACTGCATTACAGTCATTTCTGGAAATTCTTATTAAAAGACCCCATAACTGTTAGTGCTCTCTGACTTTCCGAAATATGTATTCCACTTCTTCAACATATGTTGAAAAGTAATGTATACACAGTTTCTGTTCAAATGGAATTCCCCTATGCCCATGCCACAGCATTTACTGTTCCATTCTTGTGAAGCTTCCTCTTAACGTAATTTGATCAGAGGAGGGGCTAAAAGGTATCCTTGGTGGCGTTCTTTAGTGATTCTAAAGTCAATGGGTGCCTGTTTACCCGTCTTTACACAACTGGTGTTTCCACTGTAAAATTCTGTCACAGCTAATACATAAGTCTCACAGACACCGTTCTTCAACACATTGTCCCAAAGTAATGTAAAAGTCATAGAGGGATTGGCGTGATGCCTTCAATAGCTTCAGATCGTATGGTAGAGTCCTAAAGATGTGTAGAGCAACACACAGTGCAGATAAAAGAGCAAAATGGGTTTAGACCTGGACTCTGCTGTATTTATGGAATATTTACTTCACGGAATTTGACAGATAAGAGAATGGAGTGACAGCAGCATCTGTTATCCAAGCTCATCCCAATCTCTGCTCAGCTGGGCTACAGCAATTGTTTCTGGGAGAGGTTGCCATCTCTCAGAAACAATGACGTGCTAAATTTCGCACTCCCAAATCACCTAAAATTTAATGATTTGTTTGAGCCATTCGCCGAGTTCGATAGCTGGCTCCCAGCATACTTGCACAGTCTTTGCCGGCTAGAGGTTTTTTTTCCTTTTTTTTTTTTTTTGGCAGAAGAAGGAAGTGAATTGAGCAAAAAGGAAGGGAGCAGTCGGAAACGGCTGGTTATCGAGGACGGTGTGTCCAATGTAATGTAGAGGCTTTCTGGAAAGCACTTGGTTAGCACTGCTGGCACACCATTCTTCTGGTGTGAGCGTTAGCGTTGGGTGTTCCCGTACAGGGAGGTGTTGCTTTTGGCGTCCTGCGCAGGGCAGCTTAGTGCTGCCCTGGCTGAACATGTTCGCACATTGCCCGGGTTTCTCCCGGAGAATTTGGTGATATTGTACAAATCCCACCGAACACGCCCCCTTCTGCACTAGAAGATCGGAACGCCTTCACCACAGGATTTTGCCGGGCACCGAGTCAATGCCTTCTTTGGTTTCCTTGGTCCATGAAAGAGCATGTTTACGGTCAGTGTCATTTATACGTTCTCAAGACTTGTCTCCGCCAACGGCCTTGCCGCAGTGGTAACAGCGGTTTCTGTCAGACCACTGAAGTTGATCAGCGCTTTTGGGCTGGGCTGGGACTCGGATGGGTGACTATCCGGTCTGCTGAGCGCCGTTAGCAAACGGGGTGCGCTCAGCCCTTGTGAGGCTACTTGCTTGAGAAGTAGCGGCTCCGGTCTCGTAAACTGACATACGGCTGGGAGAGCGGTGTGCTGACCACATGCCCTTCCACATCCGCAACCACTGACACCTTTGGGCTGAGGTTGACTCGGCGGCCGGTTGGTACCGTTGGGCCTTCCAAGGCCTGTTCGGACTTAAGGAGGAGTAAGACTTGTCTCCACCGTCTGCTGTTCGTTGTGTTTGAAGCAGCTTAGCGCTGGTCTTTTGCTTGGTTTTTCAATTTTTTCTTTTGCTGCGCCCCTCCTTACCTCCCCCCCCCCCCCCCCTCCCCACACCTTCCACTAAATGATTTTGGAAGGTTTTGCGGCACGTCACAACTCTTCTTGTAGTAACATCGGCTTATGATTTGAGTAAAGATTTTTAAAAATTTCTGGGTGCACAATTTTAAGTAAAGTGCAAAATGCTGGTTTGGTGACTTAATTTTAATGCTTAGAGGCCTTTGCCAAATTCTGTCACATATTTTCGCTATGTTGGGCCTTATAAAAGAGATCCACTTCATTTAGTGGCTCTAACGTTTTTTCTTGCAGCCCATAAGTTTTCTCTTTCCCTTTAAATACGACAACAAACTTTAAGGATAATAAGTGGAATTTTTTATATGATGCGTAAATGATGCTAGCCTGGTAAATCATATGTAAACTGCGCATTGAAACTGTTATGGCGTGAAGTTAGCACCGGAACGCTAGTCGGGAACGACAGAGAAGAGAAGGCTGTGAAAAGCAGTCACCCAGTTGCACGCTGACCGACCTCCCGCCGGTATGACACCGCGATAGCAGCGCCCCCCCCCCCTCCCTCCCCCTACATTATTATTATTATTTGTTTTTTGCATCCCCTAAGTGAAGACGACATAAGCGCCTCCCCCGACTGGTGGCAGCCCACTTGCATAGCAGCTTCAACGTTAGCCGCTTCGTTAACAGATGCATCGTAGCCTCTTCATTAGCAGTCTCTGCGTAGCTCAGTTAGAGAACAGCAGTGACTACAGTTCAGTTGACAGACTTTTGTTAGAAGCGGTCGCTAGGACCAGAAGTATGATTTGCGTTTGTCTATTGTGAAGAAGACTGACTATTTTGTATGTCGGCTTTTGCTTGCGACACTTCTACCTAATTGCACTTGTGGATGATCATTTATGAAGGACTACAAAAATCATCAGATCAAAGTACTCGTACTTGCGTTGTTAAAATAAAACTCATTAAAACGAGTTGTTTGTCTAACAAACCGAGTATGCAGGATTTCTAGTCACAACAAAAACAGTTCCTTAAACTTAAGTTCTTAAGAACCTCTGATTTGACCATTAAGCTGATAATAGGCCAATGGTACTTATTTGTTGCTAGTTTGGAGGTTGGTTCGAACCTCTGAGTTCACCATTAAGCTGATAATAGGCCAATGGTACTTATTTGTTGCTAGTTTGGAGGTTGGTTCTGCATTTATTATGATTGTGATGATATTTGTAATTTTGCTCCTTGGCCGGTACTAGCTCCGGCTTTCGTGCGTACCTAGCATCACGAGGCGAGTTAACATCCAATGATCCTTTAACGTTAATATCTGTTATTGGATTTCTTTCACAGCCGGATTAAGGCTTTGGTTTTATTTTAACTCGTTCACTGATTAAGAGAGCTTCTGTGTTTGTGTCGTAGTGCATTATTACCTACTGTTGTCGCTAGGTCCCGATGTCTGCGTCTGAGATCTGTTGTGTCGATTGCGGGGTTTGTTGTATATCGACGTGACTTTCAATTCAAATCACTAATATTTGTTGTTTTGATGAATTTTAGTATTTTGTGAAAAATCTGTAAAGAATGTTGACAAACACAGTGGTTAGGTTACTACAAGCCACACCACAAGTTGGAAAATGGGGCCAAATTTCTAGTAGTTTACTGTTGAGTTGAGATTTTTCACAAATGTTTTATTTGTATCTTACAGAAACTAGCAGTACAGAAATAAACAGCCTTTTAAACACGCCGCTAAGGGCAATCAAGTAATTTATAGCAATAAAACAACGTAATTTTTTTTAAAAACCACAGAAGCTAGCAGAACGACAATAAACTAACTTTTAAAACACGCCGCTAACGCCAATCAGAGTAATTTATAGCAATACAACAATTTAAGAAAAATTTTAAAAATATCAGCAAGCAGGCTACTAAAGTAAATACAGAACTTTGTTAATAAGGTACGGTGAGGTAGTGAAGCTACCAACACCGCCATTAAAAAAAATTGAACAGGTCTCAGGAAACAAACGGTTAATAGCAATAAAAGGAATTTACAAACGCGGAGGAATTCTAAAATTGTTTAAACAAAAGTGTCCTGGAATATCAACTGAACATAACAGATATGATGGGCCCGTGTAAGGTGGTCACAAATCACCCACTCAGGGATGCTCAGGCTAGGCAGAATACTGATCCATTGAAACACGCCCGTAAACACAATTGCCACTCCCAGGCTGGTCACTGCACCGACTTTTAGCCAGCGAAAACTTGTTATAACATGGCTTAACTTGCTGACGGAATGAGAGCTAACCTCATGCAAGGAAACATTACACCACACAGTCCTGAATGAGCGACCACATGATCAACCAACAAGAAGCGTGAATTTACTTATAACCCATGACAGAATAGCGAAACAATTAAACTGCCAAATCTACACCTCCCATCGGACAGTAACGAGAGGAGGAGGAAAGATCACTGTCTTCAACACCAAGCTAGGGACAGGAAGCCCAGTCGCCGGAGGCCACAAGGCATTAGAGACGCTGGTTACACAAGATTATTACTTAATGATTAAACCCTCTGCGAACTTAACTTGCAATTATGCTCGAACAGGCAGCACACGACCTCCGATACCACGGATCCACACATCCGACCGCGCACGTGTCGCCAGCGTACCCAACACGCCACGGTCACGTGACAACACGCTCTGTCACCGGAGTTCACGTCTTCTCTGCAACGTTGACGGGTAGTGACCTATCCTTCATGTTAGGTTTTCCTTTTAAACTCCATTGTTGAAACGGAGGATTTAAAGAAGCTTGTTAACGTCCCACCAAGGCGAAATGGACAGCAACTACTCATGGGGCGATTCTGTATACAACCAACACGTGACTCGGTACAACCGACCGCGCCTCCTTCGCGCTGGAGAGCCACACTGCCCTCGCGTGTCCACCACACACACTGCGCGCAACCCCCTACTTCCGCGCCACCATACGAGGTTACAACAGGTCAAAGATCTCACTTCCTCCATTGCAGTTTCCCGGAAGCAAAAACGCAGATATCGATAGCACAGGGAAAAGACAACCAAGCAGCCACTTAATGACAGACAATATATCAAAGAAACATGTCAGGGGAGGAAAAGGAAAACCAATGCAATCAAAACACAAGGAGTAGCACGAGTCGACACACGGCTCAAATGTCTATATTGTTTCAGTTCTGGTAATTCACATTTAATGCATTATTTAAGGGCGAAGGTCATATTTAAAGTGTTTTTTTTTTTTTTAGTTTAGCCCTTGTATACACTCCTGGAAATTGAAATAAGAACACCGTGAATTCATTGTCCCAGGAAGGGGAAACTTTATTGACACATTCCTGGGGTCAGATACATCACATGATCACACTGACAGAACCACAGGCACATAGACACAGGCAACAGAGCATGCACAATGTCGGCACTAGTACAGTGTATATCCACCTTTCACAGCAATGCAGGCTGCTATTCTCCCATGGAGACGATCGTAGAGATGCTGGATGTAGTCCTGTGGAACGGCTTGCCATGCCATTTCCACCTGGCGCCTCAGTTGGACCATCTTTCGTGCTGGACGTGCAGACCGCGTGAGACGACGCTTCATCCAGTCCCAAACATGCTCAATGGGGGACAGATCCGGAGATCTTGCTGGCCAGGGTAGTTGACTTACACCTTCTAGAGCACGTTAGGTGGCACTGGATACATGCGGACGTGCATTGTCCTGTTGGAACAGCAAGTTCCCTTGCCGGTCTAGGAATGGTAGAACGATGGGTTCGATGACGGTTTGGATGTACCGTGCACTATTCAGTGTCCCCTCGACGATCACCAGAGGTGTACGGCCAGTGTAGGAGATCGCTCCCCACACCATGATGCCGGGTGTTGGCCCTGTGTGCCTCGGTCGTATGCAGTCCTGATTGTGGCGCTCACCTGCACGGCGCCAAACACGCATACGACCATCATTGGCACCAAGGCAGAAGCGACTCTCATCGCTGAAGACGACACGTCTCCATTCATCCCTCCATTCACGCCTGTCGCGACACCACTGGAGGCGGGCTGCACGATGTTGGGGCGTGAGCGGAAGACGGCCTAACGGTGTGCGGGACCGTAGCCCAGCTTCATGGAGACGGTTGCGAATGTTCCTCGCCGATACCCCAGGAGCAACAGTGTCCCTAATTTGCTGGGAAGTGGCGGTGCGGTCCCCTACGGCACTGCGTAGGATCCTATGGTCTTGGCGTGCATCCGTGCGTCGCTGCGGTCCGGTCCCAGGTCGACGGGCACGTGCACCTTCCGCCGACCACTGGTGACAACATCAATGTACTGTGGAGACCTCACGCCCCACGTGTTGAGCAATTCGGCGGTACGTCCACCCGGCCTCCCGTATGCCCACTATACGCCCTCGCTCAAAGTCGGTCAACTGCACATACGGTTCACGTCCACGCTGTCGCGACATGCTACCAGTGTTAAAGACTGCGATGGAGCTCCGTATGCCACGGCAAACTGGCTGACACTGACGGCGGCGGTGCACAAATGCTGCGCAGCTAGCGCCATTCGACGGCCAACACCGCGGTTCCTGGTGTGTCCGCTGTGCCGTGCGTGTGATCATTGCTTGTACAGCCCTCTCGCAGTGTCCGGAGCAAGTATGGTGGGTCTGACACACCGGTGTCAATGTGTTCTTTTTTCCATTTCCAGGAGTGTAGTTGGTTCACATATTAATTTAAAGACTGCTTGCTAGCAAACGATGTTCAATTGTTTTCTCTGGTTGGTGTCCGAAGATACAAGTTCTTGCTGCATGTGTCAGTGTTTTTCTTAATATACTGTATACGCCCAATAAGTGTAATTTCGTTATTAAATTTTCTTCCTGCTGTTGCAATTTTAAAGGGAAACAGTACACATACTTCACTCGAGCCTTTGGATCGGATAACTGTACTCTGCAAGAGCTGAAAGGAGACTGTACGGGAATGAAACAATCCAAGTTAGCGAACCGCAAACTCGGTACCTGTAATCCGACAATTACCCACTCAGCCTTCTAGCTATGCCGCATTTGATGGCAGCAAAGGCGTGTAGGCGGCGTACACCGGCCGGCCTAACGAGACCCCCGGAGCCGGCGAGTATGCGCGAGCAATTTACGGCGACAGCTGCCTAGAGCGGCGCGGCAGCCACTCCAGCCGTCAGAGCCCGCCGTCTCGTCGGAGTGACGGCCGGACACCGCGCTCCCTCGTTACGGCCGCGCCTGCTACCGGCTAGGACCTGGGAGCGTGACCCGCTCACAGGCCGCTGGCACGCCGCACTGGCGCGCCACTTCTCTGCCGCCAGGCGGACGTCACGAACGGTGCCAGTCTCCGAGACGTGAGTCAGAGCCGAGAGACAGTAGCCGGTTTAACACACTATCTAAATACTGACATTCTAAAATTCGGATTCTACACTACAACCTGTACAAAATGCACCGTATTCATTTTTCTATTCACCCAAACGTTTTTCAACTCATGTGGATCATATTTTTAGTTTAGTTACTTATGTAAAAATATTTATATTAAGTTCAATGGTTTATTACTACCTTGGGACTAAGAACGGTAACATGTGTCTTTATTGTCTTCCATTACTCACCAGAAACTGCATTAAGTGGAAAGTGAATTTATGTCTTTTTATCGTTTCGTAGCATGTCATCTTCAAATCAGTAGGAAGTTGTTTTTGTAGCTATCGCGCTCTTCATTTCAAAGACTGCTATGATGCGGAATTTCTACCCTAATACGCTAGCCAGTATATCGTCTGCAGGCTCCCCCCCCCCCCTCCCCACGCACACACACATGTCTTCATTATCAAACACTATTCCTTGATGCTTCTGGATGCCAAGCGGTTCTAGTAGCTTCTGTCCGGAACCGCTCTGCTGCTGCTACAGTCGCAAGTTCGAATCCTTCCGCGGGCATGGATGTGTGCGATGTCCTTAGTTAGGTTTAAGTAGTTCTAAGTCTAGGGGACTGATGACCTAAGGTGTATTGCAGGTAACATTGCAGAGCGATATGAAGTGGAACAAGCATGTAATGGCAGTCGTAGGGAAGGCGGATAGTCGTCTTCCGTTCATTGGTAGAATTTTGGAAAGATGGGGTTCATCTGTAAAGGAGACCGCTTATAAAACACTAATACGACTTTCTCTTGAATGCTGCTCGAGCGTTTGGGATCCCTATCAGGTCGGCTTAAGGGAGGACACAGAAGCAATTCAGAGGCGGGCTGCTAGGTTTGTTACTGGTAGGTTTGGTCATCACGCGAGTGTTACCGAAATGCTTCACGAACTCGGGTGGGAGTCTAGAGGAAAGGAGGCGTTCTTATCGTGAATCGCAACTGAGGAAATTAAGAGAACCAGCATTTGAGGCTGATTACAGTACAATTTTACTGCCGCCAACTTACATTTCGCGGAAAGACCACAAAGATAAGAGAGATTAGAGCTCGTACAGAGGCATACAGGCAGTAGTTTTTCCCTCGTTCTGTTTGTGAGTGGAACAGGGAGAGATGATGCTAGTTGTGGTACGAGGTACCCTCCGCCAAGCACCGTATGGCGGATTGCGGAGTATGGATGTAGATGTAGTACTTAGAACCATTTGAACCTTTTTTGTTTTTGTTTTGAACCTCTGGAGGTGTTCTATCAGCTGGCCCATTCGTTTATTCAAGTTGTCATAAATTTCTTTCTTGTCCAATAGGACTGGTAATTTGACCCATCCATCTAATTTTTAGCATTCTTCTACGGCATTAAATTCCAAAAGCTTCTATTCTTATCCTTCTCGTCCATGTTTCACTTCAATACAAAACTACACTCCAGAAAAATACCTTAAAAAAAATGGCTCTGAGCACTATGAGACTTAACACCTGTGGTCATCAGTCCCCTAGAACTTAGAACTACTTAAACCTAACTAACCTAAGGACATCACACACATCCATGCCCGAGGCAGGATTCGAACCTGCGACCGTAGCAGTCGCGCGGTTCCGGACTGAGCGCCTGAACCGCTAGACCACCGCGGCCGGCAAAAATACCTTCAGAATAGACTTCAATAACTTAAATTTCTTTTAGATACTTACCTAATTTATGTTAGATGCTAACAAGTCCCTCTTTTTAAGCAATACCTTCTTGCTATTGCCAGTCTGCATTTTATATCGTCTCTACGCCGGCCATCATCAGTTATTTTGCTGCCCGAAAGGGGAAACTCACCTACCACTTTTAGCGTCTTATTTCTTAATCTAATTCCCTAAGCGTCGCCTTGTTCGATTCGACTACTGCTTACTACCCTTGTTATATTTATATTGACGTTCATATTATAATCTCTCTTTAAGGCACTATCCACTCCGTTCAACTGCTCTTCCAAGCCTTCAGCCATCTCTGACATAATTGAAGAGTTACTGAGAAACCATAAAGGGCTCATTTCTCCTCCATAAATTTTAAATCATTTTCCATATTTCTCCTTGGTTTCCTCTACTGCTTGTTCAATGTACAGATTTAATAACATCGGGGACAGGCTACAAACCTTTCTCATTCCCTTCTCATCCACTGCTTCCCTTTCATGCCCCTCGACTCGTATAACTGCACTCTGGGAACTGTACAAGTTGTAGAAAACGTTTTGCTCTCTGTATTTTATCCAATCTAATTTCAAAATTTCAAAGAGTGAAGTCGAGTCCACATTTCAAAACTTTTTCTAATTACACAAATGCTATTAACGTGGGGTTATCTTTTATCACTATTACTAGGTTCCGTAGTTCCTCGCGTCTTTATGCAATCATTCGCAACACAAACTGATCTTTCCCAATGTCAGCTTCTACCAACTTCTCCATTTTTCTGTAAATAATTCGTGAAAGTATTTTCGAACGGAGCAAGGACGACACCAGAATCAGACTAGCACTGTCAAAAAGGCATTCCTGACGAAGAGAAATCTACCAGTGATAAATATAGCTCTTAATTTGAGGAAGAAATTTACGAGAATGTTCGTATGGAGCACAGCATAGTATAATAGTGAAACATGGACTGTGGAAAACCGGAACAGAAGAGAATCGAAGAATTTCAGATCTGGTGCTACACAGGAATGTTGAAAATTAAGTGGACTGATAAGGTAAAGCATGAGGAGGTTCTGCGCAGAATCGGGGAGGAAAGGAATATGTGGAAGTCACTGACACGGAGAAGGGACAACAATGGCAGTACATCTGTTAAGACATGGTACTAGCGAGAGCTGTAGATGGCAGTAACTGTAGAGGAAAACAGAGACACGAATACATCCAGCAAATAACGGAGGATGTATGTTGCAGCTGCTACTCTGAGATGAAGATGTTGCCACAGGAGATGAATTCGTGGTGAGCCGCATCAAACCAGTCAGAAGACTAATAGCGCACAACAAAAGAAAAAATGGGACCATGACTTTTCAAATTTCTGGTTCCGTAGTGTTCACACTTGTCAGCACGTGTCTTATTTGGAATGGAATTCTTATGTTATTCCAGTAGTATGAGGGTATTTCCTCCCGTCTTATTTGTCTTGCGCACCAGGTGGAATGATTTTGCAATGGCTGGCTCTTACAAGAGTCACAACAGTCACAACAATTTTGAGACAATGTCTTCTACCTCAGGCGTCTTGTTTCCACTCAAACAATAGGATGCAATGATCAAGCAAATGCCACACATTTTTGTAGACGTTAAGAGACGGTTGAGGTGGTTAAAGAGCGGCGCCACTGGGTAGTTTGACAGACGTATGCTTACTCAGATTTCTTGGCGTCGATTCTGTAAACATTTAACGTTTTAAAAAGTACGCTTTAATTTCAGTTCACCATTTTCTTAGGAACAAATTTTCTCTCATCTTCTTCAGCTGACCTTTTAGTTCATTCAAGGAACACAATCAAAACTTGCGCTGGAAGGATTTTAGCTATATCAATATCGTAGCAGTTTTATTTATCTCCAGAAGAGCTTTTTTGGTTCATATTTGTTAAGAGGATCACGTTCGAACCGCCACTGGATTAAAGCATGTGGATCAACACCAATCAATAGTAGACGAAAGGATGGGTTAGAAGGGGTGGTTGTAGATGTGGATATCCTTAAAAAAAAAGTACTGTACGTACCCAAAGATAAAAGGATAGAGTTTCAGTATATCCAAGGTTTGTTCTTTCATAACTGAAAATGATTTGTTAATTAGAAAATTGGCAAATTGCTTCATGGTTTGTGTGACATTGTACAAATGGTTCAAATGGCTCTGAGCACTTTGGGACTTAATTTCTGAGGTCATAAGTCCCCTAGATCTTAGAACTACTTAAACCAAACTAACCTAAGGACATCACACACATCCATTTCCGAGACAGGATCGAACCTGCGACCGCGTGGCTCCAGACCGTAGCGGTTAGAACCGCCCGGCTACCCCTTCCGGCGACATTTTACACAATGTCTCCGTATAGGTACGTAACGTATAGTTCAATGGTCGGAGGAATGTAAAAGAAAATCATTTTCAACAGGAAGATGACTAGTAAACCATTGTCGAGTTGAAATGAGCCGTCGGATTTTGGACAGTTTCATTTAGTGTACTGCTATCGAACTTCAACCGGCACAAAGGAAATGAACGAAAAGAAATAGTGACGCTTTTGCAAAAGTCCGTTTGAAGCAATATTAAACTTCATAAAAATAAAGAAAATGCGTTTCCCTAACCGAGAGGTCGATAACTCCCTCTTGTGCAGTGACGCTGTACTTGGAAGGTTCAAATGGCTCTGAGCACTATGGGACTTAACATCTGTGGTCATCAGTCCCCTAGAACTTAGAACTACTTAAACCTAACTAACCTAAGGACATCACACACATCCATGCCCTAGGCAGGATTCGAACCTGCGACCATATAGGCCGCACGGCTCCGGACTGAGCGCCTAGAACCGCTAGACCACCGCGGCCGGCGCTGTACTTGGAGGTAGCCGTTTCGAATCCCAGTAGATGAAGAAACTTTCATCGCTGGTGTTTTCCCATAAGGAGAGGAGTGGCTGTGGCATACAGTTCCTGATCACCAGGCTTTGCACCAATTTCCACTCTGTCCAATGGAGTGAGTGCAATTGTCACCGTTAACTGTGGGCTGTTCATCGCATGGGCACATTAAACTTCACTATTCAAGATTAGTACGGTACGTGCCGCCACCGGGTTACACACTCTCTCATTCACCCACGGAAAGGTGCTGTACTGCAAGAGCATTCTTCAGTCCTTCACACGAAACATATAAACACTAGGCACTTAAAACCAGGTGGGAGGCAGGCAACAGCAACATTCATTAGGAACTTACCCAAGATGGCAATTCGAGATTAGAATGACACACTGAAGAGTCAATCCTGCAGTGCTTTACATAATTCCTTAGGAGTATAAGGGCGTGGAGACCTCTTCTAAACAGCACGATACAGGGAATCCCAGGCATGCTCAATAATGTTTATGTCGGGGGAGTTTGGTGGCAGACGAGTGTTACTGGAGCCACTGTGTATCAGTTCTGGACGTGTGGGGTGTCGCATTGTCCTGAGGAATTTCCCAAGTCCGTCGGAATGCACAATGGACATGAATGGATGCAGGTAATCAGACAGGATGCTTTAGTACATGGCACCTGTCTGAGTCGTATGTAGACGTATCAGGGGTCCCATATCACTCCAACTGCACAGGCCCCAAACATTACAGAGCCTCCACCAGCTTGAAAAGTCGCCTGCTGACATGCAGGGTCCATGGATTCATGAGGTTGTCTCCATACCCATACACCTCCATTCACTCGATACAATTTGAAATGAAACTCGTAAGACCAGGCAACATGTTTCCAGTCATCAACAGTCCAATGTCGGTGTTGACTGACTCGAGCGAGGCATAAAGCTTTGTGTCGTGCAGTCACCAAGGGTACACGAGTGGGCCTTCGGCTCCGAAAGCCCATATCGATGATGTTCCGTTGAACGGTTCGCACCGTGACACTTGCTGATGCCCCAGCACTTCAAACTGCAGCAGTTTGCAGGAGGGTTGCACTTCTGTCACATTGAACGATTCTATTCAGTCGTCGCCAATTTTCGGCCGTAGTGATGTCGGAGATTTTGCGTCTTACTGGATTGGTGATATTTACGGCGCACTCGTGAAATGGCCCTACGGGAATATCCCCACTTCATGCTGTGTCCCATCGCTCGTGCACCGACTATAAATCTTGATAACTTGCCATTGTAGCAGGAGTAACCGATTTAACAACTGAGCCAGGCACTTGTCTTGCCAACCGGGTTGGCCGAGAGGTTCTAGGCGCTACAGTCTGGAACCGCGAGACCGCTACGGTCACAGGTTCGAATCCTGCACGCACATGGATGTGTGTGATGTCCTTAGGTTAGTTATGTTTAAGTAGTTCTAAGTTCTAGGGGACTGATGTCCTCAGAAGTTAAGTTCCATAGTGCTCAGAGCCATTTGAACCAATTTGAACACTTGTTTTATATTGGCGTTGTCGACCGCAGGGCTGTATTCTGCCTTTTACATATCTCTGTATTTGAATACGCATGCCTGTACAAGTTCCTATGGTCCTTCAGCGCATAAAGATATAAAATGATAGACAGTGTATAACTTTAGAAAAAAGCTATTTAAAACAATAACAATAAAGTTGATTCTCATGAAGTACTTGATCACGTCACTACCTAGTGGAATTTATGCAGACTTAGCCCATGTTGTTTAACCTATGTGTAGGAAAAGCCGTGAATTAAAAGTCAAATTTAGAAAAAGTTGTTAGCTTCAAAAGCGAAACGGCAAGACGTAGAGCTTTTGTGTGAATGATCAAAGTACACAGCACAGTATTTGCCTAAAGATACACAAAAGAAAGAAAGAAATGGCTTAGACAGAGAATGAGAATGGCACAGATGTGGCAGTTATGATTGGGAAATAAATTTAAAAAAAAATTCAGTAACAGCTTAGATGTAACATGTCGTTTCGGAAACATTGTAGGGCTATAGAGGCAAAGAAACTGATGAAAATAACGTAGTTAAACGTACTTAAGCTTAAAGTGTTAAATTGAAATTATTAGAAAATCAGTAGTATACATTTAGATGTGAAGAAGAGAATCTCCACCATCTCTGCAGCAAATGCAGAATTATTTTAGGCTATATGCTACCTATCTTGGTTCCGTAGAAAATGGCTCTGAGCACTATGGGACTTAACATCTATGGTCATCAGTCCCCTAGAAATTAGAACTACTTAAACCTAACTAACCTAAGGACAACACACAACACCCAGCTATCACCAGTCAGAGAAAATCCCTGATCCCGCCGGGAATCGAACCCGGGAAGAGAGAACGCTACCGCACGACCAGGAGATGCGGGTGTTCCGTAGAACGTAGTGACAAATACGTCACCATACTTCAATATTAATATCAGAAAATTATGCAAAGAAAGAGAGGGACAGAGATGCAGAACTGCTTCAAACGAAACCGTGTCTCTCCTGACAAGGACAAGTTGAATGTAATAAAAAAAGGAGGTGTCTTGTTCGTATGTAACCATCCCCAAATGAACAAAGTCATCAGAGATTTTGATAAAATTCGGAGACACAGAAACACGACATGACACAACTGAGATCACATACTAAATTCTATGTTCTGAAATGCGTGACGGTTAAACTGAAAATCAGTTCAAGCCACTAGCTAGAGGAAAGGCCACTGGACCTCATGGGGTAGATATCCAATCGTATATGGAATATGGAAATGATCTACGCTTCTAGCAACAGTTTTTCGAAGATCTCCAAAATAATTAACCGTAGTTCGACACAGAAAAATGCGGAAATCGTTCTAATGCATGTAGTACCGCAGAAGAAACCCGCAGAATGATAGACCTATCTCAATGAGGTCAATATATTGCGTAATTATTGAAAGTAATTTTTGCTCGCCTATAGGTGTATTTTTATGTAGGCGGAATATCTCTGTAGAAATCAAAATCCTTTCCACATGCACTGATAAAGTGATATTAATCTGTTTTCTCATGACGCCCAGAAGGCTGTAGATATATGAGGCTGAGACTGTGTATCATGATACTCAGAAAGCCTTCGATATGGTTCCACCGTACCACTAAATAAAGCAAATTCGAACCTATTAACCAGCCGAATAGGTATACAAGTAGACTGAAGTCGTTGAATCAAATATAGCTGAAGACTTGATCTTAACTCTGTAACTGCCACAAGTAAATATATACACCACTTATTACTTTGTTTACTACTGACAGTTTATTTTATTGGTGTTAATGTATGCACTGTAAGTCCATTAATAAGCATGAATACAATCTGTATGTTTCTAAGTAAGTGGGTTTCAGATGTCGGCGAACAAACGAGTAATGGTACGAATATTTACCGATGGTGTTTGAGGCATTCGCCTATTTTTGTGTTGAGTTAACATTTGCTGCCAGTGGATTTTGGATTTACTCTTCCAACGCCTTTTGATATAAACAACGGTACGTGTAATTCACAGGAACAATTCTTACATTATAAAGTGTGAAATCAATAAGGGAGTCGTATGAAAGAATATTTACATCTAGTTTTCTTCCATGACACGGTTGAAAGCAAATACAGTGTCCAACACATTAATGTGACCACCTGTCCAGATCCTGAATAACCACCATCTGCAGCAGGGCGGGCCGCTGCGATACGTGGAGGAAGAGAATCAGTGTGGTTCATGGAGCCATTCCGACTCCAGTGCCGCCGCCAGCTGAGCCACGTTTCTCTGTGGAAGACGTATAACGCGAACAGCCTTATAGAGGTGGTCCCACAGATTCTAGACTATGTTTTAATCCGGGCAGCTTTGTAGCCGTGGGAGTGAGGTACACGCGGTCTGGCGCTCTTAGAGTCATGCACGTCGTGCTGAGTGACAGCTGTAGCAAGTTGTTTGCTTTCAGACGTTTCACACCGTACACACCAGCGGCCATCTGTCCAATGGAGAATAAAACGTGATCCATCGGAAAACGCCACCTGTCGTCACTCAGTGGACGTACAATTGTGTTATTGGCGTGTAAATTACAGCCACCGTCGCCGATGAACAGCAGTCAAACGTTCAAATGTGTGTGAAACCTTATGAGACTCAACTGCTAAGGTCATCACTCCCTCAGCTTACACACTACTTAACCTAAATTATCCTAAGGACGAACACACACTCCCATACACGAGGGAGGACTCGAACCTCCGCCGGGACCAGCCGCACAGTCCATGACTGCATCGCCTGAGACCGCTCGGCTAATCCTGGGCGCCGAACAGCAGTCTGCGTGGGCGCATAAACCAGGCGCCTGCTACAGAGACCCACATGCAGCAACTTTCGATGAACGATGGTTGAGGAGGCACTGTTCCTAAACCCTTGGTTCATCTGGGTATTTGCCGGCCGGATTGGCCGTTCGGTTCTAGGCGCTACAGTCTGGAGCCGAGCGACCGGTACTGTCGCAGGTTCGAATCCTGCCTCGGGAATGGATGTGTGTGATGTCCTTAGGTTAGTTAGGTTTTAGTAGTTCTAAGTTCTAGGTGACTGATTACCTCAGAAGTCAAGTCACATAGTGCTCAGAGCCATTTTCCGCATTACGATAACGACTGTACTGCTTTCCTCGTCCCCCAACACGCTTTATATACCATCCACTGCTTGTGCTACCACCTGCCCTCTGTGAATTGTTATTGCGTGTTCACGTCGTACATCGGTGGTGGTCACATTAATGTGATTTGATCGTGTTAACCGTCGTGAATTCAGTTCCTGGTTACACCCAGTCGTACTAATTATATGGTGAGAAAAGTTGGTTCTGCAGAAGAACGAAAGTTGCAGATGATGATGTTTCACAAATTATCTCGATAATGTTGTCCGATGAGGTAATATAAATTATTTCCGCCGACAGTGCACATGTAGTGTTGGTTGGTGGTTGATTTGGAGGAGGAGACAAAACAGCGAGGTCATCGGTGTCATCGGATTAGGGAAGGATGGGGCAGGAAGTCGGCCATGCCCTTCGAAAGGAACCATCCCGGCATTTGCTTGAAGCGATTTAGGGAAATCACGGAACACCTAAATCAGGATGGCCGGACGCGGGATTGCACCGTCGTCCTCCCGAGTGCGAGTCCAGTGTGCTAACCACTACGCCACCACGTCTGATACACGTAATGCGATTACTCAAAATATGTAACATGGTGATAGCAATTTATGTACACACTCGAATGTAATGGTATTACTCATACCATTTACAAATTTTTGGTTGGTTTTTTGTAGCTAAACTGATCATATTGATATCTGTGAATTTTCCTTTTAAATCTATAAGAATGATGTTATGGGCTTGGCATAGTTTAATCGTGTAATGAAATAGAGGTAGGAACTTACAGAAGAACAGATTCAGAATTTGGAGGAGAGTCTGATGTGTATGGTGTAGCTCCTATCTCTATTTCTTCAGACACAACAGTAACTGATAGCAGACTGGGCAGCATAGTGTCAAATGGACCTGTGGGTAAAACGTCTTGTACAGATTCAGCAGGTAGCGTAGACCCGTCGCATCCGACTGAAGAAGCATTTTATGGAAGTCTTCAAATTGACTTCGCTACTGAGGGGGAGGCAAATGTCTAAAGTTGGTTTAAAGCCCCTTTCCTCTGGGAAATGTCTTCGTCCTGAGGGAATACTAAAAGAAGTTGACATTTTTAATTTCCTGTAGATGTATTCAAACTTACCAGTGAAACTGTCATATATGATTTTCTGGTCCTGATTCGTTGGTATGGAAATTTACGGCCCCGTAACCCGTAATGACCTTGGAAATACATAATAAATTGAGCAGATTATTATTTACAAAGGCTACATACTGACATGTATTGCATTGTTCTACTGGCAAGGCCATTTCGACACCTACAAGTTTCGCGCGGAGTCAGCGTAAGAAACGACAGACGCCTGTGCCGTACCTTGAGATAGTGTCCCCATCTGTTCGCGATATACATCAGTTACCTAACAGAAGACAATTTTAGCTCTCAGTTTGCTAGCGGACGACGCACTTGTGTAAAGGGAGGTGAAGAGTCCCAGACTGCAGGGGCGTCTGGGAGTGATCAGCACCACGTTAAAAAATTATCGGATGAGGCAAGATATTAAGACATATAATCAAATCCACGTAAATACACGGAGCAGCCTACATTTTACAACATGACAGGATGTCAGTTAAGGGAATGAGTCAGCGTTCCGTAGCGGTTTAATGCCGATACGTCACATAAATGTATCCATGTGGAAGTCAGATACATGTTGGACTCAGAGAAGAATCTTAAGGACGTAAAGTTATGGACGAAATAGTTTGTTGCCAATACCTTCGTTTGACAAATTCCTGAATGTTGTTAGATGGCCAGGAATGCATACGCAGTTGCATCAACGAAAGAGACAGTTAAAGAAGAGCCTCACGCTACGTCACGGACTTGTTTACTCCCGTTACGAGCGTCAAAAAGAAAAAAAAATCGCCCAAGAACACTCAGGAAGTTGTTGAGCATCGCCGAGATTCCCACTCTCAAAAGTATCCAGAATCAGCTTTCCTACAATATACCTTCCGCTTACTAACACGGTGGTACAATTTTTCTAGAGCTTGAGCAAAGAGGTACTGGCAAAATTTCTTCCCGCATACCATTCTCGAATAGTATAGGAAGAGAGAGTAATTAAAATGGCACGACTTCTCCACCAGACACCAACAGTCTGCTTTTAGGAAGTAGACGTAATGATTTTCTCAGATGCCTCTCGCACGAAAATCTCTTTTTACATACTGTCAGTAAAAGTTTTATTTTGAACTGTATTTGAATCAAATACAAAAACCTTAGAAAAATTTATATTTGATTCAAATACAATTAAAAACAAAAACGTTGCAGTGAATAATACACTTTCCTGAAATCTACGAATATCAGTATTTTATTTTTTAAGATTTTTATAATACTCTTTCTCGTAATCCAACAAAAAAATGTTATTAAAAGCAAAAGACCCAAACGTTTTCTGAATGATATCACTTTTAACACTCGAACTGGACTTAAGTACAACGACCAGTCCAAAGCGAGACACGTTCTGTTATTATTCTCCACCAAACAGTCAGTGTCGCAGTTTCTTATTTAATCTGTAACTCTCCCCGGCCGTATGCGTCCATTACGAACTCGATAACATTCGTCCCAAGCAGCTAATCTTCTCCCCTGGGGAGGTTATAAACTACCTATCCGGAGGAACAATAGCTGCAATGGAGAGGAACAGCGTACCTTTAATCTTCTGAGCTCTATCTGTTCAGATACGCATATGAGGACAATGGGACACTGGTGCTCGAAACTACTTCTGTATCGAAGTGATTCAATTTAATCTCTACAAGTACTGCCAGTTACAAAATGCTGTTCATTAAACAAGTAACTTCACCACCAAGAGTTTATATCTCTGCCCCTTCTCAGAACCTGTGTAAAAGACATGATTTTTTTTTTATTTTAATGCAGCTGCATTCGGGAGCTATCAGTCAGGTCGGGACGAAAAGGAAACAAAAATTTTGAACTGAAGGAATTGTAACATACAAGGGTTCGCTTTACCATAAAACCGAGGATGCAGGCTTTACACAAGATACACGTAAGAGCATGTTCACTTGTATACTATGATAATGAACAGAGATTGAACTTAACGGGTTCTGGTAATGTAATTTGGGGGGGGGGGGGGGTGTGAGGGGGGTTACGGGTGGGAAGGCTTCTGTAAGACAGAATACTCCCCCTCCGTCAAAAATGGTAGAGATCAGTCTCATTTCGTGGAGACAAAGTTACAATACCAATTCGGCCATCCAGATAAAGGATTTTCTCTAAACCAATTAAAACGAGTACCAGTACAATTAGTTTTAAAAGAACACGGCCAATTTCATTCCCTATTATTGCCAATCCGAGCCTGAGCTCCGTTTATAGAAACTTTGTCGTTCTCGGGATGTTAAAATATGATCATCTTTAGCTGATGCAGCTTGTCGTCTGAAGATTCATAAAACAATACCGAATTTCTATATTGAAACTAAAGATACGTATAAGGCAAAAAGCTATGGTTATATGCGGGTTATATTAGGTGGTCACTAGATACAAGTCGAGCGATGGAGAAAACGAAGTTCATTCGTGAGCATAGCAATACAGTCCCACTCGCTAGAATGATTTTTGTCAATACAAACACTTAGTTTTGAAAAGGCACTCAAATTGAGCATTTTAGTCAGCGTTCCTGGATACAGAACTTATTCATTTCTCAAGCAGAATGAAAAACTGGTCCTACCACACTATAAAAAAAGGCGACTATATGCTGGACATAGGGATTTTAAAGGAAGGGAAATAGCTTTCCGACGTACTTGCCAGTTTCAGAGACATTTAAATCAAAACACCTTGACATATTCGCGGCTTTTCACTTGTCAGTATTAGTATTCATGTTACGTAATATAATGCATCGTATCAAATAAAGAAATATTATACCTAATGTCATGTCGTACAACATGACACACGCCATCATGTCACGCAGCATGGCACTTGTCATGTCGTGCAGTATCACACAGTATGTCATTAAATTTTAGGAAGCATGTATCCCCGGTTTGGGATACTTTCTATTATAGATGCACCCCGACTCTCGGATACTTCATATAGTAGGTAAATCCTACTCTCCACAAGCACGTAAATTTGTGTCTATTTGTTCTTACACCCTTCACCATACATATATAACAGGGGTGTGTTTGGAGGAGAAATGGTCCCCTCACAAAACAACTCAACCACCCTACAGAAATCGAAAAAATGTTCCCCATCCCCCGAGGCACAATTCTACTTCCACAAGTTTTATGCCCCCTCCCCCATCAGAAAAACTTTTTCAGCTATTACATGGTACTCTTCAGCCATGTTATATATTGTTTACTATGGCTGGTGAATCATCTGGATTTTGGGTACAGGATCAAATATTTTAGCGTATACATTACAAGGTGCATGGGTGCCAACATCTAGCAGCTAAGAGAGCTACTGCGCTGGGGAAGTTGGATTAACTCATAAAAAACTGCGAATACATCACGATATTTTTATTTAAATGTCTTTGACGCTGCTTGTTAAATCGAATAGCTAGACCCATCCTTTCAGATCCCTAATTCTGGCCAGGACATATTCTTTTTTTTTTGTGCTGTGGTAGGAGCATTTTTGATTCTGGTTCCCAAATTTTACTTTACCATAATTGTGACATTAGAACGCCATAGCTTGGCAACCGATGCCGTGGGCGGAAACTGATCCGGTATAGGTTTTTTTAAATTGTGTTTCGAACCACATTGCTTGGGTAGAGCATCGTTAGTTACCTGCTTGATGTGACTAAACCAATACAGATAGCCCACTGCGACCTCGGAGCACTCAAATCTTGCCACCAGGTCAGGGTCACGTGCTCGTGGGAGGTTTTTGTTTTATTTTTCAAAATTTTCATATTTTTAATTTTTTGTAATTTTTATTATTAAATACCACGCAAAGTTTATGATAATAATGTATGCAAAATAGTTTATAGCGCACAGATAAACTTACGATACGATCATATTACATAGATAAACTTACTGAAAGGTTACTATACCGCAAGCTGAACGACTGGTTGTGGCTCTTAGCACTATGGGGCTTAACATCTGAGGTCATCAGTCCCCTAGATTTAGAACTACTTAAGCCTAACTAACGTAAGGACATCACACACATTCATGCCCGAGGCAGGATTCGAACCTGCGACCGTAGCAGCAGCGCGGTTCCAGACTGAAGCGCCTAGCGCCACTCGGCCACAACGGCCGGCCGAACGATTTTTGCAACAAATAATAAACTACTGAAAATATATGTGTTTCCACTATCACTTACCTCAAAATATTTGTTCTTTTTATTTAAAATATACAATAATAAAACCGAAAATTGAGAAACCGCCCGTAGAAAAACTCATGTGAATAATTTTGGCGCGAAATGTTGCAACATCCAATCCGAATCAAGTATGAGTAAGATTCTGTGAAATTAGCAGAAGAAGTGCGCAACACTGTATCAACTTTCCAATCCTGTACGAAAATTGATGAACTTAAACTTGTTTGGTTAGAAAATAAATTTTCTTAAAGATACCACGATAGTTCTTCAAGAAAACGCAGTAAAACATTTTTACTGGCTAGAAATAAAAAATGGTTCTGAGCACTATGGGACTTAACACCTATGGTCATCAGTCCCCTAGAACTTAAAACTACTTAAACCTAACTAACCTAAGGACAGCACACAACACCCAGTCATCACGAGGCAGAGAAAATCTCTGACCCCGCCCGGAATCGAACCCGGGAACCCGGGCGTGGGGAGCGAGAACGCTTCCGTACGACCACGACCCGCGGACGGCTAGAAATAAGGTGACCTTTTTTCTGACAATAATTTTTATACCAATTTTTCGATTAGTTTTATTTTCTGCGTGGTCGTCGATACAGCTTTAAATGCACGATCAAACAATATATCATTTTGTTAAAGAACTGCATAATTCTGGTTTGGTACATGCCCTGTTTTTCACGTCCAATGACTTTTCCATGATTTTGGAACACTGGTGAATAAAGGCTTTAACTTGTAAACCACGAAACGATACTCTACTGTAATAACCAGTTTTTAATTACACACAAATGTGCTTTAAAAGCGACGCATTATTACGACACTCCGTTCATGTTCAGACGTGTGAATTTTTGCACGAAAAGAACGATGAAAGATTATTGCAAACACTTCTTATAATTACCTCAAGAATATGTATTTTATGAACATCTGTATCTCTTTAAACTGTCTCAGCTCGCGCGTTTTATGTGCAAATTGAGACGTATATGTGGTAGCAACGTATAAAAATTTCACAAAACAACAGGCCGATCATCAGTTACACATATTTGTCTATACACTAACAAAATTTGCACCGTTTTACACAAGTTTTAAACATAAAAATAGCACACGTACGGAAGTAAAGCAAAAACTGTACTTTGTACGTAAAATCCAAAGGAGCAAGATTTTTTCAAACGGTTAAAACCTATCTTAGAGCAAGGTCCGATACACCGGCGGAACAAATTGGATCCATCAGTCTCGTTCTAGTCCGCAGTTATTTAAGGGTGTCTGATTTTGCACGTAAAATCCGAAAGGTGCATATACAAATGGTGCCGTTACTGAGCATTAATTTCAGCACAATTCATATCTTTTGCAAAAGAAATTAATCTAATCGTACAATCTGCCTGGGTGCTAGCTCCAGTTCGTGTTTCAAACCTTGCTTAATATGCTGTAACACGGTTACAGTAAAACACTTGTTCGAATGACGATACAAATGGCCACTGGTCCGGCCTGAAGTAAAAACTTTTCACCCCATCTTCCTATCTCAAATAGAAACCGGTGCCCCCAAACCACACTTTAGCGCGTGGCCTTTTCATACATATTCGTTACAGCGCTTCCGCACTGTAACGATTTCAACATCGGTTGCACCAGTGAAAATGGTTATCTGACTATCAGACAAGCAGAACATTCATTATTTACATGAATTTCGGTCTCTACGCGCGCGCATGTGTAATAAATTCCTTACAGACACTAATGCAACAGACTGATCAAATAATATTTTGCAATATTCTGCAGAGGTTTCTGCAAAAAATATCGGACAAACATCTCTCTGGTTTTTATTGAAGACTGGAGAGGTCACAAGAATGAATACACATGAAGCAAACATCGATTAATTTATCAACATAAATCCACACTGAATGACATGCGTGTAACAACTTTTGTTTATTCACGACTGTAGTTTTACGACAGACCACATTTCTGAAAGGCTTCGCTTTGAAGGTTTTGATACCAACCATGTTTAAATTATGCCACTAACAGAGTGTTTCATATTTTGTAGTCAATTACATGCAAAATGGGAGATTTTAATGGAAAAGTAGGAGGTGGCCACTGATAGTGGGGTAGTGGGAAGATATGGAGATGACACGACCATGGAGGAAAGCTAGGAAAGGGTAGTTGATATATTCTGTGAGACATTGTCATCAGTCCTCTGGCTGGTTTGATGCTGCCCACCACGAATTGCTCTTCTCTGCCAACCTCTTCATCTCAATGGAGAACTTTCAACCTACATCTTCAATTATTTGCCGGATGTAGTCCAGTCTCTGTCTTCTTTTACTATTTTTACACTCTACAGCTTCCTGTAGTGCCATGGAAGTTATTCTCTAGTGTCTTAACAAATGTTCTGTCATCCTGTCCCTTCTTCTTGTCATTGTTTTCTACATATTTCTTTCCTCTCCGAGTCTGCGCAGAAACTCGTCACTCCTTACTTTACCACTCCACATATTTTCGTCATTCGTCTGAAGCACCACACCTCAAATGCTTCGATTCTCTTCTGCTCCGGTTTTCCCACAGTCCGTGTTTCACTACCATACAATGCTGTACTCAGAAATTTCCTCCTCAATAAAGGCCTATGTTTGATACTAGAAGACTTCTCTTAGCCAGGAATGCCCTTTCTGTCAGTGCTAGTCTGCTCCGTCCGTCATGGGTTATTTTGCTGCCTAGATAGCAGATTTCTTAAACTTCATCTACTTAGTGACTGTCAATCCTGACGTTAAGTTTCTCGCTGTTCTCATTTCTGCTACTTCTCATTACCTTCGTCTTTCTTTCATTCACTCTCAGTCCATATTCTGATCTCATTAGATTGTTCATTACAATCAGCAGATCATGTATTTCTTCTTCCTTTCCACCGAGGACAGCAATGTCATCAGCGAATCGAGTCATTGATATCTTTTCACCTTTAACTTCAGTTTCACTCCTGAACTTTTCCATTTCGAAGTTTCCAACGAAAGGCCTAAACTCTCTAAAAGCCTCTTGCTTTCATAAATATGTTTGGTAACAGAGTCTGGACATCTGGGTGCCAGTGGCCTGTCCCGCGGAAATTCGCAGAACACTCATGACTCGTCGGCTGCCTGCCCATTCTCTGCTTTGTTGCTGGTCTGCAATGCACTGACCATTGCAGCGGCGACTTCTCGGCGCTAGTCAGTCTAGGTCTACCTGGATGCGGATGCCAATTGACAGGCGCCAACTAACACGCCTGCACAATGAGACTGCTGAACTCGGCCGTCCAGAAATGTTTCCACCCAGGTTCCTCAGAAGAAACGCACTTCCCTTGGCCCACAGTCGCCGTGCGATTTTACTGCAGTCATTTAAATCGGCACCCTATTCCTTTGAACGCAGGTAATGCTGACTGTTATTCCTTCCCTAGAGCATGCAAGTAACTACTGACCACCATTTCATCATGATGTATGAAGCCAAATCGTAATAAACATCATCTACCCTAAGAACATAAAACTGCATAACACCGAATCAGAAGTGGGAGTGCACTGCAATCTCTCAACCATTCAGCACTTACACCAGTAAGTGCTCATGGAGTCATGAGAATGGCCCATCCCACGGTCAATAGTACAGAAAAGTTTGCCATACAAGGCTCAGACGGTGCAGCAGCTGGAACCTCAAGAACCACAGCAATGTTCTGAATTTACTCTTCGGTTTCTGGCACTGATCGAAGTTGTTACATACAGACGGAGAATATCCTATGGAGTGAAGACGCACATTTTGTACTGCAGTATGCAGTGAATACACTCATATCCAACCTGAAGTACTATTAAACCTCATGTTATGCACGAAGTGCTATTGCACTCGCTTTATGTGACTGTGCAGTGTGTGTTCACAAGCACCTTTATTGTCGGTCCATTCTTCTTTGCAGAGAATACACACAGGGCACCTGACTGGCGTGTCATGACGTCTGCACATTATCAAGATCTCTTTGCACAGCAAGTCCTTCCTGCTTGGAAGAGCTCAACTATGTGGGAACCACTGTTTTCATGCAAGGTGGGGCAGCACCTCATGTCGTTCGCCTGGTGGCAAATCTGTTTCATGATCCTTCCACGAACATGTTATCTCCAGAGGTTTTCCAGATGCATGGCCTGGGAGATCACTTAATCTCAGTCCATGTGACTCTGGCTCCAGGGTCATTTACCATAAATGAACGCATTTACCAGGGATACGTTCGGTATCTACCTGATCTGAAGGCCAGCATACAGGAATACATTGGTCAGATGCCACCAGAACTGCTGCGAGCAACTGTTTATTATGTCGTTTGATGGATGCAGCACCTCGTCGACGTCTCTGGTGGTCTTATTGAACAAAGTGTGTTAGAGACAGTTAAAAATTAAATCAACATTGTACTTTTCTCACTTGTTTCACCCTTTCTGTTCGCGTCCCGTTCATAATCCATTACATATGGCAACATATCTATATGTCTTTCTCGTGTTCACAGCGCCAGATTTACAACTTGTGTCCAAAATTAGATCTAATTTATTTGCAGCACAAGTCGGTTCCACATTAACTCTTTAGAATATCGACCATGTTACCATGTTTCGCTGCTATACGACAATTACAGCCCACACCGGCCTTCTGAGATTAGCTGCACTTTCATTATAATCACCTGGTAGTTAACGGCAAATAGCTGGAAAATTCAGTGGCAGGCATGAACTGAAAATGGCGCTTTTTGTAGAACAGTGGTTCGCAGCATTTCTGAGACCATTTCCCCTGAATGAAATCATACGAGTATATCATCCAAAACTCTAAATAAAACATGGGACTTATTTAAACATTGGACTGTAAAAACGTAGAGCTCCCAGTTTCAAAGTTACAAATTATTTATAATAGGTCTGCTTCGTTAATGCTCAACAACTAAAAATTACGCGTTTTCTACGTTTCCTTTGAACCAAAAAATAATGGGTCAGTAGGGTGTTTGGTTCTGGTTAATTCTAACAATCATTTTCCTTTTGTTTTCATTGGAAACGTAAGTGAGGGTCTACTCTTACATCTGTGAGATGTAGCTTATGGAATCTGCGTTCTTGAAGAGTTCTTCCAGCAAGTTGTGTTGCTTTTGCAAAGCTTTCTTTTTGTTCGAATTTCACTACGTGTAACTTTTCCTTCATCTATTGAAACTGGTTTTAGTACCAAATCTGAAACACTATTTACTGTTAGAATTTTATTACTTGTGGCAGGTGATTCATACTACTGCATGGGCAGCAAAAGAAATAAACAGGCGCTGAGTGCTGTTGGTGAAATCAATAAATTATCAAAATGAAGTTTTTAATGTGTATGAAACTGAACGTCAATAGGTAGTTGATATTAACAGTTTTGACTCCTGACAGTGAGACGTGGTCTTCTCACACGAAAACCTTTCAAAATTTGATGTAGGCTGCATGTTACTGGTAGGCAGAGACAGGAAAGGAAATAAATGCGTTAGGGAACAGGTTAGAATGGGACACGTGGCTGTGACAGTGATGAAAAAGACTGGAGGTGAAGTGGACAGTAGCCAGGAAGATGGACGGCACTTGGCTAATGGAAGCCTTCTTCTGGACTCCAAGAAATAAGGAGAGACTGAAAACACAATTTTATGGATTATAGGTAGATGATATTAAAAGACGTACAGAATCAATAATGATTCACATCGCTGAAGATTGCAGTGCTTGGAAATTATCTAGGACTGTCTTTTATCGAACAATGAATGTGAAATGCTGGTGATCTATTGAACAATGGGGGACATAGTTTTGATAATAGAGATTATTTATAATAAATTAAAGCGGTCACTAAGGCTTCATCGAACAAATTTTTTATTTACCTCTTATAAATTTCCATTTTACTCCTCAGGAAGTATTTACCTCCAATTGGTAACAGGTTTGCTTCAAAAGCCTTGAAATTCCAATATTTTATTAAGGTGGTTCATTCAGGTAACAGTATAAGCCCTCCCCCCTTTTCCCTGCTCTTTATGTTTTTCATATTTTCACCAAGAGGTTGATTCATTAGCGCTGTTGATAAAAAGGAAAGCAGGAGAATGTACATCGCCTTTTCGTGCATATATAAAGCACGTCCAGAAATTAAGTTCCGTTTGTATTTATTTTCGTGGCAGCGCTACAATCGCAGTACGGCATATGCACGGTAGTTGCTATAAGTCTAGGAGTTTTTTGGGACTGATAACGAATGGAGACTCCAGACGAAACTACGCGCTCTCGAAGCACAAGCGGTTGTGCAGGAGCAAGAAATTAAAAATAGCTGTAAATGAAACTAAATATAGGCAGCTTAAAGGCAAAGTATCAATAAATAGGAATCCAACTCTTAGGGTAGATAATAGCACAGTTACTCGAAGCAGTGAATGCAGATATTTAGGAGTTCTCCTCGACGACAGGAGAAACCTTTCAGCACACGTAGATACGGTCCGTCTAAAGTAGAGATCGCCAACCGCTACTAATAGCTCGCGGGATCATTTGCGGTAGATCACGGCAACGCTCAGGTAGGCTAACCTGTGGTTGTGGTCGTTAATCTTCGTGACTATATCAGACATGTTCTCGCGTAACTAGTTTTATTTAAGCTAAAAATATTCGGAATGAAAATCCCATTAGTTCTTTGTGCAGGAAAAGGACAAATATGTGTGTTAGCTGTTCGGCACAAATTTATGAGTTGTAAAGAAAGGGAACGTCGAACGTCTCTTCAAAATTGTATACTCAAGGACTGAAAAGGATTTCCTATTCGATTTCTCTTTGAAGATAAAGAGGTAAGGCAGCTAAAATCCACAGATAATACTCAGCTGTCAACTTTTTTAAAACCGTTAGACAAGTATAAAAAAGCAACTGAGATGCCATTCAGAGTTTTAAACATTATTGACGGTATAAGAACTATAGTGGATCAAATATACCGACCTCAAGTGCGTGTATTAACCTTTCATAAGAAGTACTGACATGAAATAGTATTAATACAGGTCGGACACCTGAGAGGCAATTTATTTACTTCCTTTACATGCGCTCCCACAACCAGATTTGGCAAACCTATTCGACTTGGACAGGATTTGTGATTGGTGTAAAGAATGGCAGCTAACTCGAAATGTAGATAAATGTAAATTAATGCTGATGAATAGGGAAAAGAATCTCGTAATGTTTGAATACTCCATTAGTAGTGTAGCGCTTGACACAGTCACGTCGATTAAGTATTTGGGCGTAATATTGCAGAGCGATATGAAGTGGGACAAGCATGTTATGGCAGTTGTGGGGAAGGCGGATAGTCGTCTTCGGTTCATTGGTAGAATTTTGGGTAAATGTGATTCTTCTGTAAAGGAGACCGCTTATAAAACACAAATACGACCTATTCTTGAGTACTGCTCGAGCGTTTGGGATGCCTATCAGGTCGGATTGAGGGAGGACATAGAAGCAAGTCAGAGGCGGGCTGCTAGATTTGTTACTGGTACGTTTGATAATCACGCGAGTGTTACGCAAATGCTTCAGGAACTCGGGTGGGAGTCTCTGGAGGAAAGGAGTCGTTCTTTTCGTGAACCGCTACTGAGGAAATTTAGAGAATCAGCATTTGAGGCTGACTGCAGCACAGTTCTACTGCCGTCAACTTATATTTCGCGGAAAGACCACACGGATAAGATAAGAGGGATTAGGGCTCGTACAGAGGCATATAGGCAGTCATTTTTCCCTCGTTTTGTTTGGGCGTGGAGCAGAGAGAGAAGATGCTAGTTGTGTTAGGAGGTACCCTCCGCCACGCAACGTATGGTGGATTGCGGAGTATGTATGTAGATGTAGATGTACACTGCTGGAAATTGAAATAAGAACACCGTGAATTCATTGTCCCAGGAAGGGGTCAGATACATCACAGGATCACACTGACAGAACCACAGGCAGATAGACACAGGCAACAGAGCATGCACAATGTCGGCACTAGTACAGTGTATATCCACCTTTCGCAGCAATGCAGGCTGCTATTCTCCCATGGAGACGATCGTAGAGATGCTGGATGTAGTCCTGTGGAACGGCTTGCCATGCCATTTCCACCTGGCGCCTCAGTTGGACCAGCGTTCGTGCTGGACGTGCAGACCGCGTGAGACGACGCTTCATCCAGTCCCAAACATGCTCAATGGGGGACAGATCCGGAGATCTTGCTGACCAGGGTAGTTGACTTACACCTTCTAGAGCACGTTGGGAGGCACGGGATACATGCGGACGTGCATTGTCCTGTTGGAACAGCAAGTTCCTTTGCCGGTCTAGGAATGGTAGAACGATGGGTTCGATGACGGTTTGGATGTACCGTGCACTATTCAGTGTCCCCTCGACGATCACCAGAGGTGTACGGCCAGTGTAGGAGATCGCTCCCCACACCATGGTTCCGGGTGTTGGCCCTGTGTGCCTCTGTCGTATGCAGTCCTGATTGTGGCGCTCACCTGCACGGCGCCAAACACGCATACGATCATCATTGGCACCAAGGCAGAAGCGACTCTCATCGCTGAAGACGACACGTCTCCATTCGTCCCTCCATTCACGCCTGTCGCGACACCACTGGAGGCGGGCTGCACAATGTTGGGGCGTGAGCGGAAGACGGCCTAACGGTGTGCGGGAGCGTAGCCCAGCTTCATGGAGACGGTTGCGAATGGTCCTCGCCGATACCCCAGGAGCAACAGTGTCCCTAATTTGCTAGGAAGTGGCGGTGCGGTCCCCTACGGCACTGCGTAGGATCCTACGGTCTTGGCGTGCATCCGTGCGTCACTGCGGTCCGGTCCCAGGTCGACGGGCACGTGCACCTTCCGCCGACCACTGGCGACAATATCGATGTACTATGGAGACCTCGCGCCCCACGTGTTGAGCAATTCGGCGGTGCGTCCACCCAGCCTCCCGCATGCCCACTATACGCCCTCGCTCAAAGTCCGTCAACTGCACATACCGTTCACGTCCACACTGACGCGGCATGCTACCAGTGTTAAAGACTGCGATGGAGCTCCGTATGCCACGGCAAACTGGCTGACACTGACGTCGGCGGTGCACAAATGCTGCGCAGCTAGCGCCATTCGACGGCCAACACCGCGGTTCCTGGTATGTCCGCTGTGCCGTGCGTGTGATCATTGCTTGTACAGCCCTCTCGCAGTGTCCGGAGCAAGTATGGTGGGTCTGACACACCGGTGTCAATGTGTTCTTTTTTCCATTTGCAGGAGTGTATTTACCAATACGACTTCTGGTTGGCCGTGTAAACACTCCAAAATTGATTCTGCAAATTCGTTTCTAGGTGCCGGTTTTCCACTTCAACACTCGATTTTCGCTCCCATGTAAACACAAACTGCTTTTGAAACGAGCTTGGACTGTCATGTTACTTCTTGTTTTCAAAGTATTTGACTAATATGGATGGAGAAGCAGAAATATTAGACCGTGCATGAATATGTCTGCCTCTAATATTTAACTGAAGGGTATTACGACTGTGCTCTCTAAATCGTAAACTGGAGCAGCCTTTTTCTAGACACCATATTTAACTGGGCTGTAATATGACTTGTGACATGATTGAACGACACACGACATAGTTAAAGTCCTACCCTGTTCAGCAGTTGGCACCACGGCTGGTTCTGTGTACCCACCATGGCAAAGAAGGCAAGAAACATTAAAGCAGCCGACCGAAGTGCCACCGAGATGCCTAAGTGGCCGTGACTGACAACCGAAGGGTTCAAAACTGGTTCTGAGCACTATAGGACCTAACATCCGAGGTCATCAGTCCCCTAAAACTTAGAACTGCTTGAACCTAACTAACCTAAGGACATCAGACACATCCATGCCCGAGGCAGGACTCGAACCTGCGACCGTAGCGGTCGCGAGGTTCCAGACTGAAGCGCCTAGAACTGCTCGACAACATGTGGAGAGCGACGTTGGTCCATAGAGGGGTGCGCCATCGCGTGTTGTATTCATCCCATATTGGTTCGTTCCCGGTTGGCGGACAGCAGCAGCAGCAGCGAATGGTGACGGAGCGCACGCCTGGAGTGACGGAGTGCAGGCTAAACAACACAAGCCAGAAGACCCGTATGGAAGGAGCACCGTCCGGCCAGTGTTGTGTGCTGGGACTGTTGACATTTTTAATAATATCCGGAATCCGATATATCGATATGCAAGAGAACATTCTTTTCGACCCTCGATATGTCGGTAGGAATTATCGATATGTAGACGTATAGTCGGGCAAAGTATCGACGTTCAGAAAAAAAATTAAATAATAATCGGCTGCACATTGTAAATATACTGCCATTTCGTATAGAGATATATATTTAAGGACTGATTTATTAGTAGATATTCCGTACATCGACAAGCTATTATTAGCAGCCTGCTTATCCCCCTCAGAGCAGGATTTGAAAGCAAAACGATACACGTTCACGCTTAGCGATAACCACTTCGCTACCAGTGGTAACTGCAGGTAAGGGGTTGTCTGGAACATTTCATATCGACTTCCCTGTTCTTCTTCTTTTTTTTCCATATTTGCAGACGCCAGCGACCTAGCGACTGTAGTGTCAGAATTGCTTGGTGAAGTTATTTCTTCACATCGGATACCTTGTCAGTCCATTCACACCGCAGCCCCCCCCCCCCCCCCCCCCCCCCGTCCTTCCCTTTCCTCTAACCCACTATAAACGGACTTCCTTCTGGCATCTGTACTTGCTTAACACAGTCAGAGAGGAAGACTGGATGGGATGATGGCTTAAAAAGTACTAAAAATCCTCCTCACAGCGAAATTAAAACTATGCTCATCTTCCTACAATTTGAAAACAACAACTTCAAATATTCATCGAAAATTGCGAAAAAAAATATAATATAAAATAAAAATATCGGCACTCGATATCGCAATTTCGATATCGAATTATCGATGTGTAGCTGAAGGCAGCGGTTTTACATATCGATACTGATTGCAGGGACTTCGATAATCGATATTCAATCAACAACCCTACAGTCTACAACAGGCTTGTTCCGGAGGCGGCTAGGCGCGAAAGAGCGCACACGCTAGCTCGCCGCCTGATCGGTTAGCGCTCGCGATAAAATAGGTAAGGTTGGGGAAGCGCAAATCAGTGCCCTCTGGGGAAGTGCCTTGAGAGGAATTATTTTCGGGGTAGCCATCGATGCAAATTTGAGATCCGGTTTCAGGATTCTGAAAAGTAATATCAAAAGATTATTTTCTTTTCACTTCCCTTTTCGGCTGTCGTTGACAGTGTGGAAACTGTGCTGCAGTTAAAACTTATACTTCTGTGCTGCGATAGGCAGTTCTGTTACAAGTTCTGTAATAAAATTATTCTCGCACTCTTTTATAAAAAATGCCCTCAAGAGAAATTGCCAAGATATTAGAAGTCTCCAGCTGCAATTATGTCGATGTTTGTACGCAGCTTTCTTCCGCTATGAAGAGAACGAAATCTACCCTCAGATGCCTACTAACAGACTTGGGCTTAAAAGCTTTTACTCAAAAAATGGTGCTAGATATTGATGTCTTGTAATATGCATTGCCATTCTGAGTTTTCATTTTTAACCTTTAAATAAAATGGTTATAAAATATAAATTTTTGGCAGTTTAAATTTTATCCGAAAACAGCATCCATTATAGAGCTGTGTCAGTCCTAAGAAGTATCATGTTTCGTAGTTAGGTGGCCCATTCTTCGCTTGATCAAAATATTAAAAGAGATGGAAGTTTCATTTCATTGCCATTTCTTATTCATACAGTACTGTTAGAATATAAATTTTCCGCGAAACACGTTACTGAGCTACTGTGAAGCGATAAATCTCCGTATAACGTTACAGTCGGCTGTAGAATCTTGCGAAGCTACCTTGCTCCAATTCCGCTCCCCTGCGTTCCCCTTCACCATTCTTTTCCCCACCATATGTCGCCGCGAGTCGTCCGGTTGCTCACTGCTGTGGTGTGAGCGCGAGCCAGTTCATACGAGCAGTTCGGTGAACAGGCCAGCTCTAGCACTGCAGCAGTTGGTAGGAGCGCAGTGAAGCCGCAGTGTGTGGTGGCGTTTGCCCGGGAAGACGAGCTGTTGGCTACCTGTACGGCGTCGCCGTGGGTGTGGACAGGGCGGCCGTTGCTGTCTGGGGGACTGGCCGATGCTGTCAGACTGGAGAGCCAGCGAAGAAGAACGTTAAACTTTAGTTGCTATTATTAATTAAACCTGTCATCCAAATTACTTCATTTTTTAAATAAACATCTCTCAACAGCCAGCTATCAATCAGTCATTTCAAAATTATTAAAATCAAAGTATTACTAAAACAAAAGACTGACGATATTACTGCCGATGCACTTCGGTGGCGTTCGGGTCACGCCTTGCTGGCTTGGCGCGCGAAGTGTCTCGGGCAGTCCGGCTGTCCAGTTCTGACCGTTCCAGTAGACAGACCTCTTGACTGTTATAGCAGTATCTGTTTCATGCAATTTTATTTGCTACAGTTCCGACCGTCGCTAGGTACAGACATGTTGTCTGTAATAGTAGTATTTGATTCATGTAATTTTATTCTCCAGTTCTGACGGTTCCAGTAGACAGACATGTTGTCTGTGGCAGGATGTATTTCATGTTATTTTAGTCAGATATAATGGCTGTGGAAAGATATGTTCAATACGTTGTCATCAAGAATAGTTTCTCGTGTCTATATCAATAAAAAGGCGAGTGGAATCCCAAATGAGTTATAGTTTATTCGTAGCAGCAGTTCCTTGCGAAGTTAATTTCAGCCTCAAGAAAAAGAATCCACGACCTGCGTGCTGTTTTCTGCGCTGGGGACATCATCATCATGAAGACAGCAGGTTAGTGAAGTGTACTAGAGCTTATGTATTCCACACAGGTCAGTGAAAACAACTAGGTACCTCACTTGTACTGCATGCACAGTACAAATGTGCTCAGTGACACGCCATCTGCAGAAATACAGACGAGGTAAAGAAGGATGAAAGTATTAAAACTATCACACTTTTATTCCTTTTTCTTGCCGTTCTCTGTATGCGTTCTCTTATGTTACTGTTAGATTATATTTATCTGGGAAACTCCTCTTGTATGTGCTCTGTTGGCCTAGTGTTGTTTTGCATTTGGTGAACCAGCTTAGCCTTCCCCATATTCCAGAATTGTGTAGGCATTCTGTTTATACTATTTCTTGCTACTTTTAGTTCCGATTTTTTGAATCAGTCTCAGCTCTTGGACGTGCACTGCCATCTCTCATTCATATTTTACAAGCTGAATACCTGACATTGCCCAGGAATGTATCCATCACAGTCTTCTGTTTGTCCACTCCTCCTTGCCCTTCTCTTTTATCTCCTCTTTCCCTCTCTCCCTGTTCATCTCCTCCCCCACCCTCTCCCTGGTCGTCTTCTCCCCTTTCCTTCTGTGTTCATGTCATCCTCTCCCCTTTCTCTGTCCATCTCCTCCTTTTCTCTTTCTCTGTCTATTTCGTCCTTCCCCTCTTTCCCTCCCTATCTCTGTCCATCCTCTTTTTTATTCCCCATCCAACTACTCCTCTCCCATTCCTATCTCCGTCCGTCTCGTCCTCCTCCTCCTCTTCTATCTGTGCCTATCTCCTTCCTGCTCACTACATGTCCATTTCTCCTACACCTTCCCTCTCCAAGTTATCACGCTAACCTCTATAGGAGGCTGGTGATTCACACCCCTACAGTTTTACTTTCCAGATTGTAACTAATACGTGTACCAAATCTGACTGATATAGTTCCAGGAGTTTAGGATGAGCTTCATAACCGTGGCTTCTTCCGCATACGCACATTTCAGATATGTTTCACATATATTTAACATATATTTAACATATTTCACACGTATATGTATACACATGACACCTGTATGTCTAGCGAATTTGGCCCTACAAATTTATTTTCACGCAGCTCACGTCATATCTCCTGAGACATACAAAGTTGTACTAAGATATTATTTATATTATTTTGCTGTTTGTATAATGATTTGTGAAGAGAGTCAATAATAAAGAAGGAATGAACTGAAACCTCGTGCATGATACGGCACTTTTTCACGCATGTTCATGACGTCATGTCTCCTGATGTACGTATCGTACAATGTTGTAATTTTTCTGGTACTTTCAGTATTGTATACGGTCTGCAAAATGCGTCACGAATACAGTTAGTAGTAAAGAAGTAATGAACTAAATCATCATGCTTCATGCAGCAATTTTACTGCATGAGCAGCGTAAATGTAGTCCAGTATAAACTCTTTCCTTTATTACTTTGTGGCAGTCGCCAGCGAGTAAAAAGTTTCGTAAAGGTTTGAAATTAAGTGTAAAGATTGATGCAAGACTCTGAGTGCTTTCATTCTCAAATAGTGGATGACTGAAGTATGGGTATTCGCAGCGACTCTTTCCAGACAGTAAGTGATACTGCACCAAGTTTCACTGAAATCGGCTCAGTGCTTTAGGAGGAGATCTGGAACACACATATGTATGTACATCCATTTTTGTAATTTGTTTGGATTTAGGAGATTGTGTCCTGAGCGTGTGCCCAGCAGCCTTGTTTTGTTATTGTTCTTTTCCAGCTTTATAGCCAATTACTAAGTCTTTATTGTTAAAGCAATATTTATTTTTAAGGTATTAAAAGTTTTGTCAAGATGTCATTTAATGTTCTGTTTAGTGGCGTTGAGTGTAAGTAATATTTCCTCATTTTATTACGTAAGCTTGTGCGCTCTGATTGGATGGGTTATGTCATAAATAATGTTGACTCTGAGTAGTATTTCCGTCGCGACTCCCTTCGTTTCCTGCACTACAAATATTATTTAAGACAATATTGCGTATGAAATTAAGTGTCAAGGTTTACATTTATTATGATAATGTATTTTCCATTTAGAGAAATTTCCTTTTTTAAAATGTAGGTTTATATGTGAGAATAAAAAACTGAGAGCTAGAAATAGTGGAGTGCCCAAAAATTAATGACAGACATTACACATATACTTACCAAATCAGATTGAACTGCAAAACTTTTGACAACCAAATTTCCCTGACTTATTCGCGCACACGTTAGGTTTAAGTACTGTTACAGTTCAGCAGTAGCTTAATTAATATAATAAACCACAAAGTGAAGCAAGAAGGTTTCCTCATCCACGCAAGACTGCCGCAAGAAGTTTCACGTTTAAGCAGTGAGCGCCAGTCATAAATCTGCAAATATTCATTAGTCAGGCTCGCCTTTCCGCTGAACTGCCAGAGAGTAATTTAGCGTAAGTTACAATTACCGTGGGTCCAAAACGCGCGTAAAAGTGAAATGTGTAACTTTTACGTGATGCAGACTAACGAGACCGTACATTATAAAGTAACTTTTGCGGCAAAGTTAAGGCTACAAGGAGAAAGCGAGCGTCATCTACCAACAGTGGGTTATCAATCCGGCAGCATAAAAAAGGAGAAAACAATGAAACGAAACAACGGCTTCCCAGCCATGCATGTCTGATTACGTGAAAGGTCAAAAATAATTAAAAACCAGACAGTAACCAACGGCAAATCCATTGAGGCATGATGTTTACTTTTGCTTCAGTCCACCTTACGAACTGTTCTCGCTCTGAATGTGCTTTATTTGGAAGCAGAAATAAAATATTCGAAGTTACAGACTTTTGCTGTACTACGTATGCAAAGAGTGGGAAAATCTTATTACGAATGTATTGCGCTACTACTGGACAAGGCGTACGAAATATTTTGAATAAGTGTCCACATATAGAAATGTATTTCAGCTGTCAAATAAGTAAATCGAAATGTGTGTAAACATCTTTCCTACAGGATATCCACAAACTATCTGATTAAAACTACAAATGAATACGATTTTAATGGTAATAGTAAACTGTTTTATTACGCTGAAGTATGAGGAGTGTTTTTTTATAAAGTCCGGCCGGCACTTGGCGCATGCGCCCTGCGTGCCGTACTCTGTTGCCAAGCCACAGAGGCCGTTGCAGAGTCATTTGAAGTGTTCACGTTTGTCTGTCAGAATTTGAAATGCCTCCTCCTACTGGGAATCCCCCTGACTGTGAAATACGCACAGTCATTCTCTTTCGTAGTGCCAACTGCATGAAAGCGGTTAAAATTCTTCGTCAGGTCAGCCAACTGCGTGAAGGAAACACTATGAGCAAATGGGCGAGAGCTTTTACAGGTAGCCGTACGAACGTGCATGATGAGGAACGAAGTGGACGGCCTTCAGTCATTACTGACGATTTGGCACAGTAAGTTGATGAAAAAGTGAGAAACAACAGATACTTTACGATGCAGGCATTTTGTGATGATAGTTTTCCTCAAGTGTCAAAAAGTGTGATTTATGTAATCATAAAAACCTTCAATTGAACGGAAGTTGTGCGTACGCTGGGTACCAGAGATACTGACTGAGGTGCACAAAAACAAACGTTTAGCCAGTTCTGTGAG
The DNA here is from genome assembly GCF_023897955.1 of Schistocerca gregaria. Classification (NCBI taxonomy): domain Eukaryota; kingdom Metazoa; phylum Arthropoda; class Insecta; order Orthoptera; family Acrididae; genus Schistocerca; species Schistocerca gregaria. The sequence goes on along the minus strand of NC_064924.1, from coordinate 235,178,798 downwards.
GAACGTGACGAATTTTTAAGCTCAATTGTCATAGGCTTCGAAGCATGGGAGGCTTATTTTGGAAATTTGTGGTAAGGTCTTATGGGACCAAACTGCTGAGGTCGTCAGTCCCTAAGCTTAGCCACTTCTTAATCTAACTTAAACTAACTTATGCTAAGGACAACATACACGCCGAACCTCAGACGGGGGAGGGGTTGGGGGGAGGGGGGCGGAGCGCTGGCCATGAGAAGACGCCCTAGTCCGCGTGGCTACCCGGCGCGGCGGGCAGCTTGTGTTACACCTGAATCAAAGCAGCAATTCACTGAATGGCGGTATTCAACACCATTCAAGAAAGTGAGATTAAACCAAAAAAATTCATCCCGGAAACTCATTTTTGGAACGGGAAGGGATTCTGCCTCGTGGTGACACCTTAAAATCTACGGCTTATTGTGAGACCTTTAAAAAAATGGCGCCGCGCAAAAAAAAAAAAAAAAAAAAAAAAAGCCGTGGCATGCTGAATACGTGGATCGTTTTGCTTCGGCACAATGGCTGTCCACACGTGGCCAGTCGAATTCAAGAACTGATCGTATCAGTTGACTGGGAACAACTTTATCACCCTCCGTATAGCCCCCATCCAGCGTCTAGTTATTACCACGTGTTCCTGTATTTGAAGAAGCATCTGGATGGTCAGCTCCACGACGATGAAGGTGTCGACAGTGTTGCAATTACTGCCTAACTAGGTAGCAGATCTTTACTATGATGGTGATCTAAAGCTCGTTACATGATCTGATAAGTCCCTTAATACTGGTGGGAATTACGCAGACAAGTAGATTAAAGTACAGGCTTCCACGCAAAAACAAAATTACTAAGAAAAGTCTACTTGTTTTATTTTTGTTTCAAAACGGTACTCACTTAAGTAATAATTATAAATAATAGTAATAATAATTATTTGTTTTCATCAGTGTTCAGCACATCGCTGTGGCACGATTACAATAAATTTCAGTTCAGGAAAATAAAACATTTTAAAAGCATGAAAACAAACATTTGAGAAATAAATGCGTCATACAGTTTAAGAGCAAAAATAGCAACAATCTGTCAGAACTGTGACAACTTTATAAACGAAGAAAAATAAAATCTTGATGCACACTCAGCCTTATCAGCCCGCATCTCGTGGTCGTGCGGTAGCGTTCTCGCTTCCCACGCCCGTGATGGCTGGGTGTTGTGTGATGTCCTTAGGTTAGTTAGGTTTAAGTAGTTCTAAGTTCTAGGGGACTGATGACCATAGATGTTAAGTCCCATACTGCTCAGAGCCATTTGAAACCAGCCTTACCAGCACTACCATTCTAAGTACAGCTCTACAGACAGTTCTTAAGTGAGTGTGTAAACGAAGCAAATTTTGCTTCTTTCACTAGTACCACCTTTGTAAGCCACTCTTCCCTTTTTTTTTTTTTTTTTTTTTTTTTTTTAAGTTTTCTGACTGGTTTGGTGTGCTCTCCACGAATTCCTATCTTGCGCCAACCTCTTCAGAGTACCACTTTCACCCTGCGTCGTCAATTATTTGCTGGGTGTATTTCAGTCTCTGTCAGGTCCTACAGTTTTTACCCCTACAGTCCCCTCTAATACCATGGAGGTTAATTTCTAATGGCTTAACGCATGTGCTATCATCCTGCCCCTTCTTCTTGCCAGTATTTTCCGTATTTTCCTCTCTTCGTCAGTTCCACAGAGGCCACCTAATTCCTTATCACTCCAACTGATAATTAACATTCTTCTGTAACACCACATCTACAACGCTTCGATGCTCTTCTGTTCCGATTTTCCCGAAATCCATGGTTCAGTACCATTCTCAGAAATTTCTTCCTCAAATTGAGGCCTATGTTTGATACTAGTAGGCTAGGAATTCCCTCTTCGCCTATGTTGGTCTCCTTTTTATGTCTTCTTTGCTTCGTCTATAAGGGGCTATTTTGCTTCCTAGGTACCAGAATTTCTTGACGTTGTCTACTTCGGGAACAACAATTCTGATGCTAAGTTTGTCGCTGTTCTCATTTCTGCTACTTCCCAAATACTTACCCATTCCCGATCGACTCTCTGTCTATATTCTGAACTCATTAGACTGTTAATTCTATTCGACAAACCCTGTATTGCTTCTTAACTCCCTGGACAATGTGTGTGGGGGCCAGCTTTTACGTACAGCGTATGTTTATAACAAACAATCGTTTGCCAAAGCGACGCTCGTAGCACTACCGTGAAAGACACTGCCGTTGATTATACACTGCTTGACAAGGAAGTTAAGCAATCAAAATGGAGGAGGAAACTATAATAAATTTCACGGGTATGTGATTCTTTTTCAATGATTTCATACCGAGTGAAATTTACAAAGAATTTGGCAGTATGAGCCCATTTGACGATGCACCATCTGTCGCCTGGATGCATGCACTGATTCGTTTTGGAATGGTTTCGTAATGACTGAAAGTTGTGAGAAACCCATTGTTAAAATTCAGATTCCAAGAATATAACAAAACGAATGCAGGATAGTAATCTACTGGCTCTCCACCACATGTGACTATATCGTGACGTCATTGGCATCAATCACATGACCACAGGCAGTACTTCCGAACTGGCGAACATCGATGTTTCATACGAGAACGTTAAAGAGGGAAAATCTGCTGCTGACAGCCAAACTAAACTCCACCGTGTCTATGAAGATGTCTGCATGGGTGCTGGCAGTGTCAGGAGATGGGTAAGCATTTCAGAGCTGGGAAAACGAGTATCCAAGATTAACCTCGCAGCGGTTGCCAGCGAACTGCCTCCACTGAAGGCAACAAGGAAAGAGTTAGTGAGCTCAGTAGAGTAAACAAGCGGGTCCCAGTGAGTGAAATCGCTGTTAAGCTTGCAGTAGACACAATGTAGCACAACAAATGATTGAAAGCTTAGGTTGTCGAAAAGCTTGTGGCCAGTTGGTCCCATGCTTATTGAGTGAATAGAAGATTCAGAGAAGAACCGTCAGCTGAAATGTTCTTCAGAGATTTCAAAACGAAGATGATTTTTTTATGAGTATGTGACAGGCGATCAACCCTACAGGACGGTGGAGAAATTTAGTTTCTTCTGGAACGGAGTTCTATCTTAAGGGTATTTGCGAACTTGCAGATCTACAGGAAAAATGTGTGCAAAGAAATGGGGACAGTGTAACAACGTGGGAGAAAAGTCTTTAATCACGATGTTGTGCTTCGTTCACAAAGAAGTAAATATTAGGAAATTTAAAAACTGTTGCTCACTACTTTCGTTATGAACGTCGCACGTTTTCCTGAGCCAAGCTTGCCCACGACTGTTGCAACTGGTCCTTTATGTCCTTGATACTGGAACGGAGTTGGCGTCCTAGCTCATCAGACTTATGTTCTACAGGAGACATATCTCTAGATCCAGCTGGCCATGGGAGTACCTCACATTACACACACAGTTCAGGGAGACAGGTGTCATATGTAGTGACTATTGCCCAGCTGAAAACTGGCATCACGATACTGTCACGTAAGAGATAATACTCGAGACAGCAGGAGAATTTCCTCAATCACTACCAGTGGTGACCTCAAGTCATAACAGATCACTCTCCACATCAGTATGCTATAATTAACATCGCAGTGCCTCTCCAAAACATTGGGCACAGCGAGTCTCTCCCAAGAGTGCCACCATACTCGCTTATGAACAACATCCGGTGTAGTGCCGAATTCATAGCTCAACAAAATGTGAAGCTATTGATCGGCAGTCCATGCTTCCCGGTCACTGCACCATTCCGAACACAACAATTTGTGTTGTGGTGTTAACGGCAGCCTGCACATGGGACGGTAATACTCTTGACCTGCTACTGCTAGTTAGACATCTGACCACATCTCCTGGGAACTTTCCTTTTTTCTGACGCAGCGTACACTATGTGATCAAAAGTATCCGGAGACCCACAAAACGTACGTTTTTCAAACTAGGCGCACTGTGCTGCCACCTAAGGTCAGGTACTCCATATCAGCGACAGCAGTGGTCATTAGACATCATGAGAGAGCAGAATGGGGCGCTCCGCGCAACTCACAGGCTTCGAAGATAGTCACTTGTGTCATGGGTCTGTTTGCGAGATTTCCACACTCCTAAACATCCCTAGGTCCACTGTTTCTTACGTGATAGCGAAGCGGAAACTTGAAGGGACACGTACAGCACAAAAGCGTACGGGCCGATCACGTCTGTTGACTGACAGAGACCGCAGACAATTGAAGAGGGTCATAATGTGTAATAGGCAAACACCTATCCAGACCATCGCACAGGAATTCCAAACTGCATCAGGATCCACTGCAGGTACTATCACAGTTACGCGGGAGGTGAGAAAACTTGGATTTCTTCGTCGAGCGGCTGCTCATAAACCATACATTACGCAGGTAAATGCCAAACGACGTTTCACTTGGTGTAAGAAGCGTAAACATTGGACGATTGAACAGTGGAAAAACGTTGTGTGGAGTGTCGAATCCCGGTACACAACGTGGCGATCTAAAGGGCAGGGTGTGGCTTTGGCGAATTCCCGATGAACGTCATCTGCCAGCGTGTGTAGTGCCACCAGTAAAATTGGGAGGCGATGGTGTTATGATGTGGTAGTGTTTTTCATGCAGCCTTTGTTGTTTTGCGTGGCACTATCACAGCACAGGCCTACATCGATGTTTTAAGCACCTTCTTGCTTCCCTTTGTTGAAGAGAAATTCGGGGATGTCGATTGCATCTCTCAACACGATCGAGCACCTGCTCATAATGCACGGCCTGTGGCGGAGTGGTTTCACGACAGTAACATTCCTGTAATGGTCTGGCCTGCATAGACCTGAATCCTACAGAACATCTTTGGGATGTTTTGGAACGCTGATTTCGTGCCAGGCCTCACTGACCGACATCGATACCTCTCTTGAGTGCAGTACTCCGTGAAGAATGGGTTGCCATTCACCAAGAAACCTTCCAACACCTGACTGAATGTATGCGTGCGAAAGTGAAAGCTGTCATCAAGGCTAAGGGTGGGCCAACACCATATCGAATTCCAGCGTTACTGATGGGGGGCGCCATGAACTTGTAAGTCATTTTGAGCCGGGTGTCCCGATACTTTTGATCGGATAGTGTATGTCCTCGATGAAATCTACCAGATGGTATTGGATCCTGTGTAAGGACTCATCTAAAAGAATCCATCAACTCACCTCAAAAATGAAAACGTCCGATATTACAGTGTGGAGGGTAGTGGTGAGGCAACAATTATACCCTTATCATGGACAACGTGTGCAAGCAATGGGGACAAATCATCTTGAATCCAAAGTTTATGTCTGTTAACGGTTTATACATCAGTCCAGTGGAGAATTTTCGACAGTTTGCAATCCTCGCAGATGCGGACCATTTCGATCATGATGGAGTTTTCAACAGCCGTAGCAATCACTTCTGGAGTGATGAAACCGCATACACGACGCTCGTTTTATATCCGCTGGTAGTCTTGCATTACACAACATCATCTAACCGTATCTAATTCAGTACCGTTCTCAAAAAAATTCAAATGTGTGTGAAATCTTATGGGACTAAACTGCTAAGGTCATTAGTCCCTAAGCTTACACACTACTTAACCTAAATTATCCTAAGGACAAACACACACACTCATACCCGAGGGAGGACTAGAACCTCCGTCCGGATCAGCCGCACAGTCCATGATTACAGCCCCTTAGACCTCTCGGCTAATCCCATGTCTAGGCGCTCAGTCCGGAACCGCGCGACTGCTGCGGTCGCAGGTTCCAATCCTGCTTCGGGCATGGATGTTTTATGTTCTAGGGGACTGATGACCACAGATGTTAAGTCCCATAGTGCTCAGAGCCAATTGAGCCATTTTTAATCCCACGCAATACCTTTCTCAAAGGTGCTATTTACCTGATATTCATTCGAAACGAGGCGCCAAAAGTTCTTGCATCTCATGCTGTTCGCAAGAGAATGTGTTTTCCGCACAACGCAACATCGCCATCGATGGTAACGTCACGGGGTACCTGTGCAACGGAAACACTCACCATTTTTGCCCAGCGTAGTTATATGAGGGCACTGGTGTATGAAACCTAGTAGCAACTGACGAGGAAATGTTTGGAATGAACCTAGCATCCTGTCTCATTGTACAACAAACAATGGGGATATTTCAGAGTGTGCAGAAAAAAAATCCATTTCTTGTAATTCGATTGAGATCATTACTTTCAGCTGTTGCTAGAAAGATTTCCATGAGGAAATATTCTTAGGGTTTACTTGTCCAATGATATGGAGGTTATTGTGAAGTAGATTAGCAAGGGAAGCACCAAGCACAGTCATAGCTTTGGTATCAGCGAAGGGTACTATACGAATCATTAGACATCTTTCCCAACTGTTGTGCAGGAATACCCTTACACAGTGAATTTCAAGTAAAAGTCAGTGAACTATGAGCCTTCGAGAACAGACATTATTAGGTCTCAAAAATCCAAAAAAATAACAGGCACGTCGGCCGGAGTGGCCGAGCGGTCATAGGCGATACAGTCTGAAACCACGCGACCGCTACGATCGCAGGTTCGAATCCTGACTCGTGCATGGATGTGTCTGATGTCCTTAGGTTAGTTACGTTTAAGTAGTTCTAAGTTCTAGGGGACTGACGCCCTCAGAAGTTAAGTCCCATAGCGCTCAGGGCCATTTGAACCATTTTTGAATAACAGGCACGAGTTCTAGAAATAAAAGAAAAATAAAGGAAAATCATACGTTGTACATACGAGTATACCACCAAAAGAAATGCAATTTCGTATAAAGATTTTTATGTTACGGTTGGAGAAACTACATGGGACGTTCAATAAATAATACAATACGTTTCTTTCTTGGATAATTTCGGCTGAAAAAAAATGTAGATTTTGTTATGGAATATGATTGAATATTCTCGTATCAGCACGTACAGTTTCATGAAGTTCCCTTCATGAAGTGGCCTTCAAAGTGGGGTCTGTAACGGAGGTGTGTTCCTAGCAAATAGCTGTCACTGAGTTTCTCTTGGCAGAAAACTGGAGCATTGTGGATGTTCGTAGGTGCTTGCAGACCTTCTATGTAGACCTTACAGTTTATATAAAGCATTGCGAGTCTTTTGGCGAGGCGTCTGTCACTATCACAACGAGGCAGCTCAAATCCGCCCGATTACCAGCATGCCGACCTACCGCACACACCTGTGACTCTCGCAGTGTTGGAACGTGCAGACACTCTCATTCGAGGTGACGGAGGGATCACAATGAAACACTTCGCTGCATAACTGGACTGCTGCGATGGTCGTGCTGACACGCTCGTCCACCATTTGGGAACAAAACCAACCTGCTTTGAAAAAAAAAGTAAAGAATGTGTCGCATTGGCAGCTGGATTTCTCGGCGCTTTACAAAAAACTGTAAAAATCAACGAAGGACCATCTAAGCGGAGCTGCTTGCGTGGTACGAGGCTGATCGTGATAATTTGTTATCAAACATCGTCACAGGCGCTGAAACATTGGTTCATCACTTCGAATAGGAAACAAAACGGCAATGCATGGAATGGCGCCACACCACCTCTCCTCCGACGGAAAATTTCAAAGCTGCACCCTCAGCTGGTAAAGCTATGAGAATGTTCTTCTGGGGCTCCGAAGACGTCATTCTCTTTGTTGCCGTTCCTCATGGTGCAACGATCAACTCCGAAGTGCTTTGTGCTACACGCAGGGTAAAGAACAACCTACTTCAGTGTGTTCGTCACCACAAAAATAAAAACGAACTTGTACCTCCCCATGACAACGCAGCGCCTCACGAGAGGAGTTCACAAAACTTCATTGGACTATACTTCCTTATACATCCTGCAGCCTGGATCTCGCACCTTCACAGTTCCATTTGTTTGTTCAAATAAAGGACACACTACGTGCTAAGCAGGAAGTGGGTGAGGGGGAGGTTGTTGAGGCAACAAGAAGTTGACTCCGATGTCGACTATTAGAGTGGTACAATACAGACATACACACTCTCCCAAAAAGGTGGCGCAAGGCCGTCACGCTGAACGAAGATTATGTTAAAAAAATGGGGTTTAGTAGCAAAAAAGTGAAGAATAATAGGGTGTATTGGAATTCTGATTAAAGTCAACCTGCTTTCAGAAACAAATATGTTGCGTTACTTACTGAACGCCGCTCTTATACAGGAACCCTACGATGAACAAAAATTTAATTAAGTAAGGTCTGGCGATGCTGATAACCAGTTAACTGCACTACTATGAACAATCCTTCGTTTGCGGTGGCGCTTGAGACTTTCCCTCACACGTCTGGTAAAATTTGGAGATCTCCGCCTTGCTGGCAGTACATTTCAGTCGGCGTGGCCAAAGCAACTTTCTCAAGGTACTCATCAAACGATTTTTCAAAAACTGCAAATAATTCTGTACCGTCATTCCCTCTTCTAAACCAGGTGGACATATCAACACTTTACCGATCAAGGCACACCAAACACTGATCAAATCCCAGTCTTATAAATTAACTTACAAGGTGGCGTGTGGATTTCCCTGCGACCATCGCGTGTTGTTGATTGCATTTCGTGTAAAGGTGGCTTCATCAGTGTCCGGTATTAATGGAAGCAAATGACTATTGTCATTTAAACAATGACAAAAGTCATGTCGTGTCACATTGTCGACAGTGTAAAGTGTGTCCACATACTGTATGTGAAATGGGTACAGGTTTTCCGCATACAGTGTTCGCCATGCACGTGTTCATGGGACAATGATATGAGCAGGAAGTCATCATGTGATGGTGTAGGATACACTGAACAACTTCTACAATGTGCTGCTGTTACTGCACAGAATTTTGTAGTGCACTTTCAAAATAAACATGGGAACTCACACTGTATGACATTTTAATGAACACGCGATCGAACACGATTAATCGATGGTTCTCTTTGACACTCTCTCAAGCCCTCGAACTGCTTCGCGCACAACAAGATGGCCAATGGGCTAGTATAATGGCAGGAAGACATCCCGAGTAAATATGTTGAGAGCAACGAGATAGGTTGGGCTATAATAAAAGATCAAAGAGTTTGAGTGGGTAAGGCACATACGTACACGCGACTAGCCAAAAAACAAATGTACACTAAATGTGTTCTGTCTCGGAAACCATTCGGATTAGGGCGTAGGTTCATACGATCTATTTGCTTCAGATGAGCGTTCCAGTCATATCTCTGAATATTGACCATTCCTCCTAGGCCATCCAGTATGTGTATAAAATTATAACTTGATGAAAAGAGACTGATTCATCCGTATGATAAAGCTTTATTTATGATCCAAACAGTTTCGAGGCGCTAGAGCCACAGCTTCAGGGATACATATTTATTTCATAATTTATTTCAAATGATAACCTAAAGATCACCAAACTTTCTTGGTCCAGTTGTGATAAATATGTCACCGACATTTTTATCACAATTCAGCAAATAATGCTGGGACATCTTCTGGTTATTGTTTGAAACAAATTATGAAATAAATTTGTATCGCTGAAGATGTGGCTCTAACGCCGCGGAACAGGTTGGGTCATAAACACCGATTTTTCATACTGCTGAAGCAGTCTTTTTCATTATGGTACAATTCTGTAGCTATGGATACCCACAGTACAAAATTATGCTACACGAAAATAGGTTGTATGATCACTTTCGTCCCTCCGATGTTCATTTGCGTAAAGAAAAAAGAATACGCCGCCACAGTGAATGCAAGTTCTCACGGTCGCAGACGAGACCAAGGCCGGAGCGACGAGCTGTCACAACAAGTACTGTCATCAAGACGTCCAGCAGCAGCCACACAGCCCAGCCTAGTAGAGGGCCCACAGTCGTAGTCTCATCGACGCACCGTAAAGATCGTGGCGTGGGTGTCCCGATTGTTTCACATCCAAGTTGTGGCTCTGTTGTGGCTTACGTGACGGAAATCTATGCCTTGACAAAACAAGGACGGATCAGCCCCATAAAAATACCGCTTTTCTAGACAGAAATGTGCAGTCTGGCAGTCGCCAGCTTCGGGCGGAGTTCCACGCAGGTCTCTGTCTCCACATGAGTTTGCAAGCTGCCACCACCGGACTCTGCCACTGTTAGTTGCGTCCCTCATGTTCGCACCGTGTCAGATGTTGCTGGTCCCTCAGTCTGACAGCCTACTACAGTTGCTGCCCGCCTCCTGCCCTGGTAGTATCGAGTTCGAGCCAGGGACCGTGCAGCCGCTCAGCCGCCTTTGCCCATGCGGGCAAACTCCTGGCTGCCCACCTCCGCTTGCGTGGGCAGGCACGGTTGCTGTGAGCCGCCGCCGACTCCTCCGCGCTGGGTCGAAGACGTGATTCTGCGCTCCTTGCTGCCCCGAGCTGCAGGGCTTTCTCTAGTATCTGGTCACTGCGGCTGCCATGGTGGTCTGCTGACCGCTGATAGCGTCAGCGACCCTGTCGAGTCACTGCCATCATCATTTCACCAGGCGAGTGACGTCACAGGCGTCAGAGGCAAAGGGCCGCTCGCTGACCTCATTATCTCGCCGGCTGTGCACAGCTTACGTCTTGGGCACGTTCGCTTCTCTGAGCTTGTGCAGGACCCTTGCAGTGTGCTGAGCAATAAATAAATGTTCTAAAATGCTGTTTTCTTGACGAAACGTCGGACAGAAACCAGGCTCTGTTCCCCCAATAGATCCTTAAAGCTGTAGACGACGGCGTTCAGGTTGATGCAGTGTCCTTGACCTCAGGATGTCGTTTGACACCATCCCGCACTGCTGTCAAGCGAAAAAAAAAACCAGCTTGTGCAGTTTCGGACCATATTTGCGACCAGAGTCAAAACATGCTTGCATACGGAATGCGCAGCACTTCGCTCTCTCTTAACGGAACAAAACCGAAAGATGTAAAGGTAATTTCCAAGGTACCCCAAGGAAGTGTGATTGGATCTTTACTGTCTAGACTGCAAATAAATGATCAAGTCGAAAGCGTTGGATGCTCTTTTAAGACCGTTTACATATGATGTAATTGTGTTAACAAAGCAGCAATATCAGAAGCCTGCATCGATTTGCAGAATGACCTGCAGAGGATTGATGAATGATGCAGGCCCTGGCAGTTGACACTGATTGTAAACAAATGTAACATATGACCCATACATAGAAAAAGAAATCCACTACCGTACAACTACAATATTGACGACAAACTATTGGAAGCAATATCTGCCGTAAAACATCCAGGACTAAGTATCCAGAGCAACCTCAAGTGGAATGACCACATAGGTGGAATGACCACATAAAACAAATAGTACGGACAGCGGATGCCAGACAGATTCATTGGAAGAAGCAGAAGAAAATGTAACTCTTCCTAGAAGGAAGGCTTATAAGACGCTTTTTCCACCGATTATTGAGTACTGTTAATCAATATTTGAGACTGATATAAGAGAAAGAAAAGATACAACGAAGAGTGGCGCTTCTCGCCACGGGATCGTTTAGTCGGTGCGAGAGCGTTACCGAGTCGCTCAGTAATCTTTATTGGCAGACGCTACAAGAGAGGTGTTGTGCATCACGGAGAGGTTTGCTACCGAAATTTCGAGGAAGCATTTAACGGGAATAGTCGGACAACATATTACTTCCTCCCACATAACTCTCGCGTAGTGACCACGATGAGAAAGTTCGAGAAATTAGACCCAATACAGAGGCTTACCTACAATCATTCTTCCCCCATGCTATTCGCAAGTGGAACAGATTAGGGAGAATCAGTTAGTGGCAGAAGAAGTGCCCTCCGCCACACACCATTAGGTGTTTGTGAAGGTGTAGGTACTACAGACTTCCTGGCCTAAAAGCAATTTTAGCCCAGCGTTGCCGAAAGATGGAGACTGAATCTGCATTTGTGTACCTTCCCGACGACAGTCTCATAATCACTTGAGAAATGTGCTAGTGGCCGAAACCAGTCATGGCGTTAAAAAAATCATTCGTGCCGTAATTTTTCCCGTTTAACTACTTACTGCACATGCTGGTACCCTGAACCATCATTTTCAATGTGCTGAAACAAACTATCATTTTTATTTATTTGTATATTGTAAGAGAGCAACTGAAGGACTTAATCTTGCCTTAATATTTGTTTGGTTCCGAAATTCGACGTACGATAGTCTATCTCAATTTGAGAAGAATAATAACATCCACAGTTGCAATAACAGAAAATTGGCTTTTCTACTCATTACAGAACTAAAGCTTTCAGCAGACCTGAAAAGATTTCAACTACAAAATTTTTTGATAATTTGTCCAAGAATATAAAATATCTGACAGTTAGAAAATCAAGTTTTATAAATAAGCTCATATCATTTCTTTTTGATAGTTACTCCTGTTCTACAAACGAACATTTAATTAGACACTGGTATCGCGTAAGGTATAACAGAACGTTATTGAATTTCTGGGCCACTTTTGTGAAATGTTTTGACAGGGACTAATAAATTCATATTTAACAAATTTAACAAATTTAAGCCAATGGTGTCAACAGTAAGAATTTAGTCATGCACTGAAACTAATCGTATATACTTAGCATGTAAACCGATTCGTTCCACATCTTCCCGGCGTAAACCGCGTAACCTTTCTATGGAACAGTGCCGAACTAACAAACAAGCTGACACGCATTTGATACCAACAAAAAAGGGCCACTTTGCTTACAATAGTGCAAACGATGCCGCCAGCAGTGCCAGCGGAAGAGGGTCTTATGCAATAATGGTAAGTCACGGTACACCATGTAGCGAGAAGGTGCTTCTTTGTGGTTTCGAAGGAAACTTGGCGACCTGTAAATACGTGATTTCGCCGTCGCAGCTGAGAAATTCTATCGAGCACTGGTGACTGCGTGGATGTTGTTTTTGGATGCACCATCAATTTTTTGCAAAGGCAACATTAGGGACGTTAAAATTCACCCTAAACATTGGAAATATTCCCGAATAAGATGTTTCCAGTATCGGCATGGAAATACTCATACTCACAAAGCAAAGACAACTGATCCACAGTTACAGAGTTTTGTAGCCTGACACCCTACATACGCTAATTTTAACCCAGACCAACCACCTTACATTGAACTGGGTATCAGAGCTCCCATATATATATGCATAGATCTGTAGTTAAGCTGGCTAGATCGCATAAGAAATCATGCAGCAGGTGTTGAACAACTTGATCACAAAGTATGCTGACGCGTTTCGGAATTATTACCGTCTTCAGAAATCCAGGTGTAAAGGTAGTACAAGTAATCTGTCATCTCATTTTACGTGAACAACTGTTGTCTTAGTGCTACCTGTGCACTTGGATTTCTGAAGGTAGAAACAATTCCGAAACGCATCACGAACACTTTGTGATGTGGTCTTTCTTCACCTTTTGGGTGATTCCTTTCGTGAGGCCTAGCCAGCTTAATTACAGATCTTCGCTAATTTACTACAGTTGTGACTTTATGTAACATGTTTGTTTTGTACCACGTAGCTTTATTCGAAAATTAAAATGAAATGAATACCTTTAGCTGCATACAGGCGTTGATGTAAGTCAGTTGGGACAGTTGAAAATGTGTGCCCCGACTGGAACTCGAACCCGTGATCTCCTGCTTACATGGCAGACGCTCTATCCATCTGAGTCACTGAGGACACAGAGAATAGTGCGACTGGAGGGACTTTCGGACATGTCCGAAAGAACAGATACCATCTTCATATATATAAGGCTCAGCGGCCATTTCACCATCTTCTTCTGTGCGGATGCACAAACAATGCCCGAACTCTTACGGGAATCGGTAGCAAAGCCGCGAGCAATGAGTATAATGGGCAGGGGAACTATGAATATAGTGCGGGACAACAAGCTGTCAAAGTGGGTCTCACGGGGGGCGTGCCAGAGATAAGTCACTGCAATCGCACTATCCTCTGCGTCCTCGGTGGCTCAGATGGAGAGAGCGTCTGCTATGTAAGCAGGAGATCCCGGGTTTGAGTTCCGGTCGGGGCACACATTTTAAACTGTCCCCGTTGACTAATATCAACGCTTGTATGCAGCTAAAGGTATTCATTTCATTGTGATTTTATTTAACGAGCTGCATGGTCACCGATGGGATCTGTTCTTTCGGAAAGAAGAGATAGCATTTTCATATATGTATTCTAAAAGTTGAAATCATTCACGAGGTTTCGGTTTGGGAGAACTCAGTTTTGCCATAAATGTACTACTACTTATGGAACATTTTCCACGAGGATTGAGCACTGTAACTGTTGCAAACGTAAATGCTGTATTACGTGGCTTGCTTCTTACTAACAAAATTAGTCAACGTACATAGCCCTTTGGACACATAGTAAAATTTTTCAACATAGCAATTAGTTTTTTAAAAAACTGTCGGCAATATTGACTAACCAAAAAGTTGAATCAAATGAGAGAGGGGATGTGCATACCTGTCAATGGAGTTTTTGGATGGAACATAACGTGAATTGAGAAATGTGTGCCACTGGTGTGGTGTTATGAGGATCGCAGTCAGATATTGAGGATATGTGCCGACTTTGTATCGCTGTTCCCCTCCCACATTATTTAAACCTGTAGCACCTCAACTGTGTGGCAGACAGAGAGGGGAGCGATGCGTAAAACAGAACTGTACAATGATGTATAACTGAATACATATCTGTAGTCTTTTCTCTCGTCAATGACGCACGAAACGGCGCTCACAGCCGTGCAGCTATGTAAACATGCCCCCTAATTGAATGCAAATGTTAGAGTTGGTTTTATTCCTATTCGTATTTGCTTTCCTTATTCCCTTTACTTACGAGAACGAAAATGGCACATCGCTGTGGTAATATTTATACAGTTCAGTAAACTTTATCGACCTCTGGCCAAATTACGACACCTGTCATCCAGTTCCCACGACCTACAAAAAAAGGATTTTTTTTCAGTTTGCTCTCTGGCTGTGGCACAAGCGGATTGCGGGTGGGAGGACAGTGGCATGAAACGTACTCCACTGTGCAAGTGCTCCAAGCGATATACGACTGCTTTGGCGTGACGAAAATACACTACTGGCCATTAAAACTGCTACACCACCATGATGCACACGTGCTACAGACGCGACATTTTACCGACAGTAAAAAGATGCTGTAATAAGTTTCCATTAATTTACATCTATGGCCATAATCTTTTTTGTTTAACAGATTACCGGTTTCGGTCTTTAATGACCATCATCAGATCTCGGTACTGATTTGCTACTTCAGTTTACACAGACTTTTGACTCTGTCGTAAGCCAGACATGGCACTAGTTTCACAAGCTGCAAATCAGTACCGAGATCTGATGATGGTCATTAAAGATCGAAACCAAGAACCTGTTAAACAAAAAAGATTGTGACCATAGACGTAAATAAAAAGCAAACTTATTACATGTATGGGTCACTGTGTTTTTTTCGCGACGATGTCGCAGCTTGTGATAAAAGATGTTGTGATGTGCAGATGATTAGCTTTTCAGAGCATTCACACAACGTTGGCGCCAGTGGTGACGCCTACAACGTGCTGACATGAGGAAAGTTTCCAACCGATTTCACATACACAAACAGCAGTTGACCGGCATTGTCTGGTGAAACTTCGTTGTGATGTCTCGTGTAAGGAGGAGAAATGCGTACCATCACGTTTCCAGCTTTGATAAAGGTCGGATTGTTGCCCATCGCGATTGCGGTTTATCGTATCGTGACATTACTGCTCGCGTTGGTCGAGATCCAATGACTGTTAGCAGAATTTGGAATCAGTGGATTCAGGAGGGTAACACGGAACGCCGTGCTGGATCCCAACGGCCTCGTATCACTAGCAGTCCAGATGGTAGGCATCTTATCCGCATTGCTGTAACGGATCGTCCAACCACTTTTCGATCTCTGAGTCAACAGATGGGGACGTTTGCAAGACAACAACCATCTGCATGAACAGTTCGACGACGCTTGCAGCAGTATGGACTATCAGGTTGGAGGCCATGGCTGCGGTTACCCCTGACGCTGCATCATAGACAGGAGCGCCTGCGATGGTGTACTCAACGACGAACCTGGTTACACGAATGGCAAACCGTCATTTTATCGGATGAATCCGGGTTCTGTTTACAGCATCATGATGGTCCCATCCGTGTTTGGCGACATCGTGGTGAAACCACATTGGAAGCGTGTATTCGTCATTGCCATACTGGCATATCACCCGGCGTTATGGTATTGTGTGCCATTGGGTACACATCTTGGTCACCTCTTGTTCGCTTTGAAGGCACTTTGAACAGTTGACGTTACATTTCAGATGTGTTTCGACCCGTAGCTGTACCCTTTATCCGATCCCTGCGAAACCCTACATTTCAGCAGGATAATGCAAGACCGCATATTGCAGGTCCTGTAACGGCCTTTCTGGATACAGAAAATGTTCGACTGCTGCCTTGGCCAGCACATTCTCCAGATATCTCACCAACTGAAAACGTCTGGTCAATGGTGGCCGAGCAACTGGCTCGTCACAATTCGCCAGGCACTAGTCTTGAACTGTGGTATCATGTGGAAGCTGCATGGGCCTGTACATGCCATCCAATCTCTGTTTGACTCAATGCACAGGCATATCAAGGGTACTTACTGATTTCTCATCATCAATGCACCCAAATTGCGTGAAAATGAAATCACATGTCAGTTCTAGTATAATATACTTCTGCAATGAATATCCGTTTATGATCTGCATTTCTTCTTGGTGTAGCAATTTTAATGGCCAGGAGTGTACAATGGTAGGGGAGAGAGTTGTTGTGCTTTCGTACACCTGTCATAATTAAGCCTCTAGCCAGCCTTATAATACAAGTTTAACTACTTTTCATATCGTAACTACATAGGCTTTCCCGGCGTAAGAAGTTTTGAAAGTCCCTTCTGGTATGCTGCCGGATCCTAAAATCAACTTGACTCGATATTTCGGCGATCCAACTGGTCGCCATCTTCAGGAGGATGCTGCTTCGCTGATGAGGCCCGCTGAGAACTGACGCCAGGCTGCAAATGGACGTCCTATTTAGGCCACAGTACAGTACAAGGCGCATGCGCCGCCCGTTTACTGTCTCCAAGACTGGGAGGTGGCGCCGCCCTTACTTGAACACGGGCGGCAACGGTGTATCGCACTCAGGGCCGAACCGAACAACGTTCCATTTTGATGCGGGATAGTACAGGATTCCACGTCCTGCTAAGAGGAAACCCACTGGCTCTGTTGATTTAATTATCCGCCAACCTAATTTCAATCGCCTCTTTATTGGCACTATACCAGAAGCCGGAAATGTTGGCCACAACCACAGTTTCATCAAATTTCAGACGGTGTGCCTCATTTAAGCACTGTTCTGCTACTGCCGATTTTTCCGGCTGTTGTAGCCTTGTATGACGGCGATGTTCCACACATCTGTTATGAACTGAGCGAATCGAACGGCCAATCTAAAGCTTCCCACATAGACACGGAATTTTGTATACACCGGATTTCCTAAGCTCGAAATCATCTTTCACAGAGCCGAACAGTACCCTAATCTTAGAAGGTGGACGAAACGCACTCTTAATGTTAAAATTCCTTAACATTCGTCCAATCTTAAACTATATGCCTCCAGCATAAGGAAGAAAGGCCACCTATCTATGTTCCTCTTCATGCACCTCCAGAGATGGTCCAAACTCAGTAGCCCGACAAATATGCTTCTCGGAGTATCCATTTTCCTTAAAAACAGCCATAAAATGCGCAAGTTCTGTGATGAGCGGCGCATGCGCCGTGTACTGAACTGTGACCTATATAGGACGTCGATTTGCAGCCTGGCGTGAGTTCTCAGCGGACTCATCAGCAGAAACAGCATTCTCCTGAAGATGGCGACCATTTGATGGCCGAAATATCGAGTCAAGTTGATTTTAAGATTCGGCAGCATACACGAAGAGACTTTCAATAATTTTCATATCCTTTTTCTAAATGATAGAATCCAGTTTTCATGTACTGCAATCTTTTACTGGAATTGTAAAAGCTGCTCTGGACAAATACGATTTTTCCAAATACGGAAACATGTTCCAAAGCGCAACATGCCCATGTATCTAGGAACAAGTATTCGACTGAACTTTAAAAGCGTTGAAATCGAGAAAATCTTTATAGTAACGTGTTTTACAGTCTGTTACACTATTATTTTAGTACGCAACAGTAATCAGTAACTGAAATGAAAAAAGCCGAATTATTGTCAGAAACCAGTTAAAAGTTAAATAAATTTTGAAATAGAAGCTATTGCGAACTAAGACAGACTTCCATACGGGTCGAACTGCTGGGACAATAATGAAATTCAGTTCCTTTGTGTGTATCACATGTCTCATGGTAAAAGTCCTTCTTCTGTTTAAAGGAACATGATGGTGCGCAACAGGCGTAGTAGGGCTTAACTGTTCACGTGTTATTATTTCCAAAAATATATAGCACTTTATTCATCGTAAAATTCTGTACCTGAATAAGTAACAAATTATGAAGAGCTTTAAATATTAGCACTGAAATGTTTAGAATGTGAAATATTAAATAATGCTGCATAAAACACAACCTCACATCTAACAATAACAGAAACTGTAGAAAATGGCGGAGACTGCTTAAGGCGGTCTCTAGCACGCATTTATTTAAGTGATTCTAAAATCTGTCACTAGACAGAAGCACCGACCAATAAACCTCCGTGTGTTTCTAGGTACCCCTGCTTGTAACCATTAAAGTCGATGCGGTTAAATCTCTTAATGACTTGATAGGTTACAATTACTTATGAACGGCTTTGTGGTCTACTGGTTAACTAACGTAGGGTTCCTCGTTCGATACCCAGTCACCACATACGATTTTTCTGCGGCAGAAACCTTGTCGGTAACAGTTAAGTATCCACCTACAGTCCAGTGACCTGGAAACGTGCAGTTAGGCCATATGGTCTAGAATCATCTGTGAGAGAAGAACATATCGCCATATGTTCATTACCACGAGAGAGCATCTCCTTTTCGTCATTTAGTTTCAAAAATTGCTATAGTCACAACATAGAACAAGAAGCGCGCGAGCAAATGTGTGTTTTATGGACTAACGATACTGATCTCAGTAACATTCTTTTTCCGAAGTATGTATAATAAGCTTCTTGCTGGCAGCGGTTTATATCTACAGCTTTAAGCAAGCAAACTAGTGATCGTTATCTGCTGGTTTAGGTTCCCAATGGAATTAGTCTTTAAGGGAACTATCCCTTTTATTTGTCAGCATTACAATTTTCTATAGGAGAATGTACAAGATTATACAACATTCCAGTCGCACTCACTTTGGATTTCTCATTTTCTCTGAATTAGTTCAAGTGTTGTGTACCTTTGTCATCAAAGTTTATAACACATATACAGCGTGGCAATTCGTTTTTCTTTTTTTCTCCGTATTAACTTTGAGTTGTGCATCCTCTGTTAATTCCTGATGGGTTTCCTTCTTTATCGATCACTTTGAAATACTTACGTTATTGCTGTACCTCTTCCATAATTTTGTCTTTCACCTACTTGTTATTGCTCTAAATTAATTTTTCTATCAGGTTCACTTTTGTTTTCAATGTCGACACTTCGAAGAGAAATTATTTAGGACATTTTATGTTATTTTATTTTTCTGTATAGCCATATGTGACAAGCAGCCTCAAACTTTCTCATGTACTCATTGCTGGGGTATCAACGTGCGTGATATGGCAATATGGCGGCGTCGCTGCAAGACAGTGGAGGTTCCTTTCCTTTCCTTCTCTGGGAGGTCAGGGAGAATTTATTTGGCTTTATTTTCAAACTTAGTTGTCGGGCCAAGTTTCAGCGGCAGAAGCGAACTTTCCAGCCGTCTTTAAAATCAAGGCGTCTGATTGGTCTTGTAGTTTTCCACGTAAAATAGTCTAGAACATTCCCGAAGCTTTCTCTGTTCTGAAAGAACTGAAGCCAAAGACCGCCGGCGCCTTTTCAGCTTCTGTCATGGGCGTAGAGCGTCACGTTTTTAGCGGGCGTAAGAGACTGGTGAGTTAGGCACTCCGTCCATCGGGAACTGTCGCGGACGAGAGTGACTCGCAGATGATTGAGACAGGCACTGTGGACCTGGTGAGTATGGATGCTCTGCTTGAACGTGTATTGTAATTTTGATTCGGGTTGTAACTTGTGCATTTAGACACGTTTAAATAAGTTGGTATAAGGAGTGACTGTTTATCTTTAAATTATTACTTACCTTTCGATTATTTATCTTTATATTACGTGTGAAATCCTATTATTTCGGTTGTAACTCAATATCACGAATGCAATTTGTGGCGACGCTCTACGTTATTAATAGATGTACCGATTCCCCCTCTAGAAAATCATTAAATACAACTAGTTACATTTTTCACTATGGTGTGGAATGAAATGCGGTCAGCCACCAGTGCTATTTAATTAGCAACCACATCAGCTGGAGAGATCGTGGGACTGCGAGTCTAACGGGTTCCATTATTTTATTTTAAAAGAATCCTACAATAATTTTACTGTTACTGCAAAGCACTGTTTTCCCCTCTTACATTTCACTGTCGATTTGGTTGCGCAAAGTGCATGACAGTGATCCCCATCTTAAATAAATCATAATCCCTGTGCATAAAGACGTTTTTGAACGTCGATCGTCAAACTAACTTTTTATATCCCCTACCTCGTTTATAACTATAGAGCTACAGCAGTTGCGAATGTTTAATGAGCTATGCTGATAACGGTCTGTTCGCTGTTAACCTTTATCAATAAATAAGCATATTCATAAATGTCAGTTCATTGTTAATCAAAATTATTCCGAATTGCAACCATTTTTGTAGAGCAAATGTGTCAGAGGGTTGGCAGAAATTCAGTAAGTAACGGATGAAGTAAAGTGAACAAATTAAAAGGTCGTCTCAGGTTTTAGTGTTTCGTTTGCTTTCACTTTGGTGAGATCTTTCAAAATCATATGGTTTAAATATTTCACAATGAAGTCAGAATTCCGTATGATCCTGCACGTGTAGTGAACGAGAGATTGATAGAAGGAAGTGGTAAAAATCAGAACTGCTCGTACTCTCAGATAATAACTGCTGCCAATTTAAAGAAAACGCCCTTTAAGTTGGCACTTCCGACCGTGATCAGAATAAATACAGGGACCACGTTTCATTTTGCCTCCAATTATCAAGATAAAAGTCAACAAAACATGTACATCCATTTCTCTTTAAAGATATCATTTTTTTAGTAGTGGTCTAGTGGTAGCTATGAAAACACCAAATTACAGAACTGCACATCATTTAATTTTAGCACGATATGTGGAGTTATTATTAGATATGTAGCGTGAAGCCATAAAACTGCGATGCCCTGCTGTCCAAATGTGCGACATAGCTTCTCTGACCAGTCGAAAAATTTCAAGGTCCGTTTATTTATAAACAGCGATAATTTACCGCTTCATCGCCCGACACTATGAAGTAAACGCATCACTCTAAACGGATGCGGCTGTCAAATGGTACAAGAGGCATTAAAGCCGCCAGTTACTAAGGTATAACTACCCCAGTCAAGACACTATTAGGTTCGTTTTTTCCTTTCATCGTACCTTACCATGAAATGACGCCTTTCGCTGAATTTGTCCTTCAATTCATCAAACCACCTCGACAAAATTCTTGATAGGAACCTCTATCCGCCACAGTGCATTTTGGAAGACGAAAATCAGCCGCACTATAGATTCTAATGCTTCTAAGCTTAAACTCTAGTAATTGTTCTAGAGCGTGGCTCGGAGGAATTTCAGACTGACAGTAGCAGATCTGTCTTCAATCGCAGAAAGCGAACTCGCTGCTCGTAGCATATACAAAGTGGAGTAGGTTTCATTATTGATTTAAGTACTGTCACTTACTCAGAAAAGTACGAGCTATCAGAATATCGGATTGGCCTTGTGACTGGATTCAGGACTTCCTGGCACGAAGCTCTTAAAGAGGAGAAATCGTCGGAAAGTGACTTCGACAGCATCCCAGGGAGGTATTTATGGAGTTACCGTTTGTGATTTCACGGATTATGTCAGACGCTGCATGAGGCTGTACACGCGTGAAGCTGTTATGCACAGGTAAGTCGCAACGGGAATAAATTACTGCGAAATGCAAGGAGATATCAGCGAAAGATCGAACTTTGACGAAATATGTAAAAATTCGCAGATATACTACAATTTAATACATTATCAGCGAAAGCGGATCACAAATCTCGTCGTTCAACACAGAGTAAATGACAAACATGGTAGATTCCCGCAAACCGTTGAAAACACTGTTTGGAAAAGTTAAATACCTTTGTAAAAATTATAAAACCTGGGAGAAATTATTCGGATAATGGACTGGCTACGGAAGCAAACAACGCACAATCCCGTAAGATGAAGGTTGCATATCACCTCTGCGAGTACGCCTATAATAAAAAGTCGGTCTCCATTAACCCGGAAATTATACACTATGAAACATCAGATATTATGAAGCAGCTATAAAGCCAAATGGCAATTACAAATTTAAAGCGAGGCAGAACTCTGTCAAAAAAATTCCCAAGCTCTCAAAGCAATCCGGAGGTAGCGAGGTCAGTTTCATGGAACATATGAAAAAAAAGGAGGCTAATACACAGTCCCGCGACATTAATGTTACCACTGCCTATGTTCGAGGTCAACGTCCAATAACCACTCACAGAGGGTAGGTGGCAGCACTGGGGTGCAGGGTATATAAATCACGTCGGGGAGGGGGGGAGGGGGGGAGACGCGGATTAGTGCATCCCTTGTCGTAATGCGGAAACGGACCTATTTATCTGACGACCAACAGGGTATGATCACTGGCTTTGAAGCCAATGATGGAAGCATTTCCCAGAGGGCTAAGTCTGTAAAACGTTCACGTGGTTAAAGTAACCGTGCATGATAAAATGGTGCTATCTAAAACCGACGTCGAGGCAGCTGTGATGAACCATGGTCATACACTCCTGGAAATGGAAAAAAGAACACATTGACACCGGTGTGTCAGACCCACCATACTTGCTCCGGACACTGCGAGAGGGCTGTACAAGCAATGATCACACGCACGGCACAGTGGACACACCAGGAACCGCGGTGTTGGCCGTCGAATGGCGCTAGCTGCGCAGCATTTGTGCACCGCCACCGTCAGTGTCAGCCAGTTTGCCGTGGCATACGGAGCTCCATCGCAGTCTTTAACACTGGTGGCATGCCGCGACAGCGTGGACGTGAACCGTATGTGCAGTTGACGGACTTTGAGCGAGGGCGTATAGTGGGCATACGGGAGGCCGGGTGGACGTACCGCCGAATAGCTCAACACGTGGGGCGTGAGGTCTCCACAGTACATCGATGTTGTCACCAGTGGTCGGCGGAAGGTGCACGTGGCCGTCGACCTCGGACCGGACCGCAGCGACGCACGGATGCACGCCAAGACCGTAGGATCCTACGCAGTGCCGTAGGGGACCGCACCGCCACTTCCCAGCAAATTAGGGACACTGTTGCTCCTGGGGTATCGGCGATGACCATTCGCAACCGTCTCCATGAAGCTGGGCTACGGTCCCGCACACCGTTAGGCCGTCTTCCGCTCACGCCCCAACATCGTGCAGCCCGCCTCCAGTGGTGTCGCGACAGGCGTGAATGGAGGGACGAATGGAGACGTGTCGTCTTCAGCGATGAGAGTCGCTTCTGCCTTGGTGCCAATGATGGTCGTATGCGTGTTTGGCGCCGTGCAGGTGAGCGCCACAATCAGGACTGCATGCATCCGAGGCACACAGGGCCAACACCCGGCATCATGGTGTGGGGAGCGATCTCCTACACTGGCTGTACACCTCTGGTGATCGTCGAGGGACACTGAATAGTGCACGGTACATCCAAACCGTCATCGAACCCATCGTTCTACCATTCCTAGACCGGCAAGGGAACTTGCTGTTCCAACAGGACAATGCACGTCCGCATGTATCCCGTGCCACCCAACGTGCTCTAGAAGGTGTAAGTCAACTACCCTGGCCAGCAAGATCTCCGGATCTGTCCCCCATTGAGCATGTTTGGGACTGGATGAAGCGTCGTCTCACGCGGTCTGCACGTCCAGCACGAACGCTGGTCCAACTGAGGCGCCAGGTGGAAATGGCATGGCAAGCCGTTCCACAGGACTACATCCAGCATCTCTACGATCGTCTCCATGGGAGAATAGCAGCCTGCATTGCTGCGAAAGGTGGATATACACTGTACTAGTGCCGACATTGTGCATGCTCTGTTGCCTGTGTCTATGTGCCTGTGGTTCTGTCAGTGTGATCATGTGATGTATCTGACCCCAGGAATGTGTCAATAAAGTTTCCCCTTCCTGGGACAATGAATTCACGGTGTTCTTATTTCAATTTCCAGGAGTGTAGATGGCGGGGGTGAACGATGCGTGTGGAGGTATGTACGGGCGAATAGACGTGCAAGTGTTGAGGAACTGACCGCCCTGATGAAACCGAGCGGCTGCCAAACAGTGTTTTCTCAATGACCATTCAGGGAAGAGGGTTGAATGTGGGCCTCCACAGCAAGCACCTGGTTTATGCAACCAAGCTGACTTCCATTCATTGGCGACAAAGACTGTAATTTGCACACCAGTACGGCAACCAACTAAAGGATAACATTATACGAGTTGTGGCATGGGATGTCAGAAGTGAACGTTGTAGGGAAGCTCGCAAATCTAAAAAAAGGTAAATACAAAGGCCCATGGGTAGGGTGAAGTGGAATGGAAAGAAGGCAAGGGTTTCTCGTCAGCTGCAGAAAATGGTATAAAGGGAGTAGGATTCGTTGTGAATAGTAAGGTAGGGCAGAGAGTGTCTTACTGTGGACAGTTCAGCGACAGGGTTGTTCTTATCAGAATCGACAACAAACCAGCACCGACAACGGTAGTTCAGGTACATAAGATGACGTCACAAGCTGAACGAAGTATATGAGGTTATTGAAAGGATAATACAGTACGTAAACGGAGATAAAAATCTATTAGTCATGCGGTAGTAGGGAAGGAGTAGAAGAAACGGTTACGGGAGAATGTGGGCCTGGTGAGAGAGGAGAAGGACTAATTGAGTTCTGCAATAAATTTCAGGTAGGAATAGCGAATACCCTGTTCGAGCATCACAAAAGGAGGAGGTATACTCGGAAAAGGCCGGGAGACACGGGAAGATGTCAGATTACATCATGGTCAGGCAGAGACTGTGAAATGAGATATTGGATTGTAAGGTGTACAATGGTGCAGATGTAGACTCAAATCACAATTTCATATTGATGAAGAGTAGGCTGAAGTTTATGAGACTATCAGGGAGACTCAGTCGGTAAAGAAGTGGGTTACGGAAGTAGTAAGGAATGAAGAGGTACGCTTGAAGTTCTGACCCTATAGATACTGCGGTAAGGAATAACTCAGTAGGCAGTTCAGTAGAAGAAGAATGGGCATCTCTAAAAAGGGTAATCACAGAAGCCGGAAAGAAAATCCTCGGTACAAAGACGGTAACTGCTAAGAAATCATGGATAACAGAAGAAATGCTTCAGTTGATCCATGGAAGATGGAAATGTTCAAGTAAATTCAGGTATACAGAGGTACAGGTCACTTTAGGAATGAAACGAGTGGGAAGTGCAGGGAAGTTACGGCAGAATGACTGCATAAAAAAGTGAAGACATCGAAAACGAAATTACTGTCTGAAGGACTGTCTCAGCATATAGGAAAGGCAAAACAACTTTAGCTGAAACTAAAAACGAGAGCGGTAGCATTAAAAGTCCAATGGGAAAAGAAAGTTTCAAGAGTGGTATTAAAATTCTAGGCGAAAGTATCGATGATAAGATTTACTGATGACACTGTTATCCTCAGCGAAAGTAACGAAGAATTACAGGATCTGCTGAATGGAATAAACAGTCTAATGATTAGAAAATATGGTTTGAGAGTAAATCAAAGAAACACGAAAGCAATGAGAAGTAGCAGAAATGTGAACAGTGAGAAACTAAATATAATGATCGGTGAACACTTTATAGATGAAGTTAAGGAATTCTGCTACATATCCATCAAAATAACCCATGACGGACGGAGCACAGAGGATATAATAAGCAGAATAGCATTGGTAGAAAGGACATTCCTGACCAAGAGACGCCTGTTCGTGTCAAATATGGGTGTTCATTTCGGGTAGAAATTTCTGAGAATATACGTTTGGAGCATAGCATTGTATGGTAGTGAAAAGTGCACTCTAGGAAAACCAAAACAGAACAGGATCGAAGCATGTGAGATGTGGTGTTATAGACGAATGTTGAAAATTAGTTGGACTGATAAGGTAAGGAATGAGGAGGTTCTACGCGGAATCGGCGAGAAAAGGAATATATAGAAAACACTGACAAGAAGAAGGGGGCAGGATTGTAGGACATCAGTTAAGACACTAGGGAATAATTTCTATGGTACTACAGGGAGCTATAGCAGGTAAAGATTGCAGAGGAAGACAGGGACTGGAATACATTCAGCTGATAATTGAGAACATAGGTTGCATTTGCTAGTCCGAGTTGAAAAAGTTGGCACGGGGGAGGAATTTGTGGTGGGCTGCATGAAACCAACTGGGTGTCGACTCACTGGCGATATGGGACCTTTTGGGGCGAATCACGTTTTATGTTCCATCTTCCATCGGACAGATGGCAGTTAGATCATCGGAAGGCTACGAGGCGAAGGAGAGAGCGTTATGCCCAATGGAATGTTTTCGTGGCACTCCTTGTATGATATCTTCTGGAAAGCATAATGGATCAACATAAGTACGCATCTATCCTAGCGGACCGTGTCGGCCCCTACATGCAGTTTGTTTATCCTCGGTACAGTAGCATGCAACATGTCACACAGCTCACAGTCTGGACCGTACAGATTAATTAAAAGCTTCTTCCTATCTTTCAATAAAAAGAAGAGCACAAATCTCTAGGTCAAAGTTACCTAAAAATATTTAGAAAAAATGAACATAATTGAGGGAGACATTCAAAACAGAGAAAAAATAATAATCAAAGTAAAAAAACTGATGGTTGAGAAAGAAAAGAAATGGTGAAGTATTGTTCGCACAGGTAAAAAAACACGGCGACAGAGGGAGAGTAAATTTTACCTGGAACAGGGTTGGCCAGAGGAAAATAATTTTTAATATACAATCTAGATTTTTTGTAATTATGTATACATTCCGTGACAGTTTCGCTAATTACAATTAAGAATGTATTATAGCTACCACGAATAAGAGTTTCGTGTTGATACAGCAATCAGTGTCCTTACATATTACCTTCAGCAGTTACGATGAAGCTTGCGTAGTACACTGAGGAGACATGTCAGGGAACAGCAGCATGCACGTAAACAGATGGCGACAGTGTCGCTGCACAAGGTATTAAAGGGCAGCGCATTGGCGGGAGCTGTCGTTTGTACTCAGCTGATTCATGTGAAAAAGGTTTCCGATGTAATTATCGCCTCACAACGGGAAATAACGACTTTCAAAGAGGAATGGTAGCTGGAGCTAGAAGCATGGGACATTCAATTTCGGAAATCGATAGGGAATTCAATACTCCGAAACCCACAGTGTCAAGAGTTTGCTGACAGTAATAAATTTCAGGCATTATCACACCACGGACAGTGGGGAATGGGGTGGCCGCGTGCTTTCACTTAATGACCGAGAGCAGCGTCGTTTGAGCACAGTTGTCGGTGCTAAAAGACAAGCAGAGATGAATGTGGGGCGTACGATAAATGTATCCGTATATAACCATTTCGGTTATACCGTAGGCGACTTGAAGACCGTGGCCTCATCAGATGAGTCCCGATTTCAGTTGGTGACAGTTGCTGGATTGGTTCGAGTGTGGTGCAGACTCCACGAATCCACTGACTCAGCTCGTCAACAAGGCACTGTGCAAGCTTCTGGTGACTCCATAATGGTGTGGGCTGTGTTTACGCGAAATGGTCTGGGTTCTCTCGTCCAACTGAAGGAATTAGTGACTGGGAATGGTTATGTTCAGCTGCCTGGAGACCATTTACAAAAAAAAATTCTTTATTTCAATAATAATAATAATAATTATACAAATTAACCCACAACCTAATGTTAATATAATATTGTATGTTATTTGCAGCTTTTACAGTTATTACAATATTACAGTTAATTTGTGAGCTACACACAGTGTGACACAGTACATGTTAAAAGGCAGATTAACAATCGTAATCTATACGCTACTACCTACTTGTTAATATTCATAACTGCCTGCAGCGTTACAGGGGTGTCAGCCTAGAAATAAACCTACTTTGATAGCCTTGCTCATCCAGCTAATCCTGGTGAGCGTGCCCCTGACACTGGAGAGGCCAAAATTACTTGTCGCTGCAGGTTCGTAATTTAGTATGTACTTCTAATCCTACTAACTACTAACTAACCTACGTCAAATCCGGTGCTGTCTTAGTCGAGAATAGGTGTACCCCAGTCCCCCTAGCCCTGGAAGTGGCGGATTCCAACTAAAAAGTCGACATGTCCACGCACAGGCGGTACAGTATTAGGGTACTAGGACACGTTCAGTGGTTGGTTCTAATCGCGAGAGTCGCTCAGATATGCAGTGAGAACTTTTCGTGATACCTCATTTGCCAAGTTGTTCAAGGTTTCAGAAGTCTCTTCGTGTCTTAATAAGTCGTACGTGTTGTTGTTTGGAAGTTGTTGTCGTAATGTAGCTGCTACATCATCGAAAAGGAGGCACTCGTAAACCACATGGTCGGGAGTACCCTCCAAAGCGCCACAGTCACACTCAGGTGTAGCCCTTTTCCCAAACCGACATAGGTATGTCGGGTAGGGCCCATGACCAGTGAGAAAATATATTAAACCCCGGGTTGGTTCGAAATACCTCATGCCTAACCTTTCATTAACATTTGGCAAGAGTTTGAAGGTTCTCCTGCCAGATTCATCCATTTCCCAAGATTCCTGCCATAAGTCCTCACCCTTTCCGCGTATCTCTCCCTTGTCCCTAGCCAGAGCTCCAAGTATATTCTCTATTTTCATGTCGTTCCCTTTCTTAGCCAATTACCATGCTGCTTGCTCTCGACTGGAGACCATTTGCAGCCATTCATGGAATTCATGTCCCAAAGAACGATGGAATTCTTACAGATGATAATGCGCGACGTTACCAGGCCAAAATTGTTCGCTGTTGGTTCTAAGAAGCATTCGAGCGAATGATTTGGCCACCCAGATCGCCCGGCATGAATCCCATTGAATATTTATAGGACGTAACCTAGTGGTCAGTTTGTGGCCAAAATCCTTCACCTGCAATACTTTCACTGTTACGGACTGCTGTGAATGCAGCATGGCTCAAGGTTTCTGCAGAGCACTTACAACTACTTGTTGTGTCCGCGCCACGTCGAGTTGCTGCAGACAGACTGACATTATTAGTAAATTTTATGTTGTACACTTCGGTAGAAATCTGATTGGTGACAAGTATCACCTGTGAAATGGAGAGATACTCGTCAACTGGAAGTGTGGACCTCTGGCCTTAC
This sequence comes from Schistocerca gregaria, assembly GCF_023897955.1. Taxonomy (NCBI): domain Eukaryota; kingdom Metazoa; phylum Arthropoda; class Insecta; order Orthoptera; family Acrididae; genus Schistocerca; species Schistocerca gregaria. Next base: position 235,149,362 of record NC_064924.1, on the reverse strand, counting down.
ACTGGCGAACAAACCTATGAACAGACCATTCCGCAGTTGCTGTCATAGGCCGGCTGCGCTTAGCTGCTGTAACGAGACGGCGTTCCCGTTATCCCGATCAGATCTGGCCGGCGAACAGAACGCAAATGAACGGCGACCACGTGAGCCGCTTTAACGAGCCGGCCTCTAATTAAGACGCGCGACAGCGGTGGCCGGCCTCAAACGGCCGCACACTCGCCGCAACCAGCGCACAGTCAGCCAGAAGCGAGCCACGCCGAGCCAATTAGGAGGGACGCAGCAGCTCTGCCGGAAACGCGAAGCCGCGCCGCGTCTGCGGCAAGGACGTCTGCGGTCTGCCGACCTTTCAGGAGTGGCGAGGTGTCTGTGCAGGTGTCGCGCATTCTCAGTCCACGGCTGCTTATTACTCGCTAGAGCGTGGGTGGCCTCGAACGCGGCTCACTATCCCTGCCATAGCCCGAGTGCCATAGCGCCCAGCCTCAGAGCCCATTTCCTCCTCTGCCACGTGTGTGTGAGCGCGAGTCGGGGAAGAGGGGGAAACTGCGAACCAACCGCATTTAAATGGCAATGCAGTCAGTCGTACTGCGTAAGACTTGGTTTTAAGGGGCGTGTTTTTTTAAGTAGGTACCGGTTTGAGATTTAAAAAAGACGTGCAAAGATATCTCAATAACTCAATCTTTACATGAAAGCCTGTACCTTAATCTACCGAGTGATCAAAAAAACTGAATAAATCACGGAATAGTGTAGATAGAGAGGTACAAATTGACACACCTGCTTGGAATGACATGCGGCTTTATTAGAATAAAAAAAATACAAAATTTCACAAAATGTCCGACAGATGGCGTTTCATCTGATCAGAATAGCATTAATTAGCCTAACAAAATAAGACAAGGCAAAGATGATGTTCTTTACAGGAAATGCTCAATATGTCCACCATCATTCCTCAACAATAGCTGTAGTCGAGGAATAATGTTGTGAACAGCACTGTAAAGCATGTTCGGAAGTATGGTGAGGCATTGGCGTCGGATGTTGTCTTTCAGCATCCCTAGAGATGTCGGTCGATCACGATACACTTGCGATTTCAGGTAAACCCAAAGCCAATAATCGCACTGACTGAGTTCTGGGGACTTGGGAGGCCAAGCATGACGAATGTGGCGGCTGAGCACACGATTATCACCAAACGATGCGCGCAAGAGATCTTTCACGCCTCTAACACTTCTTATGGTTCTTATAAAACCCAAGTCATTCCAAGCATGTGTGTAAATTTTTGCCTCTCTCTCTACATTATTCCATCTTCTATTAAGTTTTCAAATTTATACTAACTTTTTGATCACCCGGTACTTTTCTACATAACTTCCGTCAATATTGAGGCACCTGTCATAAAGTTGTACCAATTTTTGAATATCTTCCTCATAGAAGTCTGCCGCCTGACTTGTTAACCACTGCATCACCACTGTTTTGACTTTGTCATCCTCTTGAAGACGCCGACAGCCCAGGTGTTTCTTCAAGTGCAGGGACAGGTGGTAGTCACTGGGCGCCAGATCGGGGTTGTACGGAGGATGATCTACAGGTTCCCATCGAAAAGATGTGACGAGATCTTTGGTCTCATTCGCTACATTCGGACGGGCATTTTCTTGCAGGTAAACGATGCCCTTGCTCAACTTCCAAGGACTGTTGCTTTGATTCTGGAGTGACGGAGGCAACCCATGTTTCATCGCCCCTAACAATTTCGCTTAAGAAATCATCACCGTCGTTATGGTGCCGCTCAAGGGTACTTAAACCTAACTAACCTAAGGACATCACACACATCCATGCCCGAGGCAGGATTCGAACCTGCGACCGTAGCAGTTACGCGGTTCCGGACTGAGCGCCTTAACCGCGAGACCACCGCAGCCGGCACAATGCCACACAAAACGCTACTAGAAACATTAAAAAAGTCATCCCACAAGGAGGAAATCCCAAAGCGTCTGTTTTCTCTCACCCTATTGTCAACTTCCTGCACCAAACTTTCTTTAACGACCGAAGGATGCCCATTCCGTTGTTCATCACGCACATTTGTGCGGCCGTCTTTAAATTCTCTCACCCACTTTCTTACCATTCCATCACTCATAATGTTTTCTCCGTAAACTGCACAGATCTCACGTTGAATATCGATCGCTATTTGGCCTTCAGCACAAAGAAATCTTGTAAAAGTCCATACTTCACAGTCGGCGGGACTCAAGATTATCGGAGGAATCTGAAACGCTCAGTACTCAACGTAAACTAGGAAGAATCAGACTGTAATGGCGTCAGTGAGTAGATTAAGGTACAGACTTTCATGTAAAACTAAAATTATTGAGATATTTTAGAGCGTCTTTGTTTAATTTCAAAACGGTACATAATTAAAAAACACGCCTCATACATTCCACATTTCTCTACGACACAGATAATAAATAAAACAAATTTTCAGTATTGTTTTATTATTTTTAGCACATAGAAGACATACTGTAATTTTTATCTGATCAAAATTCGTTGTATAGACAGACGCAGAGTGTTTCACTGTTTTTCGTTTTCAGGTTGCCACGTAATCATGACTTAGTTTCATAATCGGAAATATGTGTTTCCCACACACATGATGGTCAAAATATTGAAGTACTATGGCAGCGTATTTATGTAGACGTGGTAACCCTACCTGTGGATAGCAGTGTAGACGTCTTTCACAGTTTTAACTTTAAAGGGATTTGTGTTTAAAACGAGAATTTCCTTGCAAATCAGTCAGTTACATCCGCAAACGCAGAGAGGCGCTTTCAACCGAAACTGCAATTCTTTAAAGACCAATTTTCCAGACCTCATGTTTTCTTTAAAGCCAGTGAGGTTAAAGAACTGGACTGTGTTTGTCAGAATGAGACCCTTCTACAATACGATTTTCTTTTGAAATGTATGCACATCAAATCGGAAAGAAGCTTTTTCTCACCTTGCAATGTCTTACTGTGAGTAGTGTGAAGTCAACTCCACTTACAATGCGAGGCCAGCAATCCATTCCGAATGTTTAATTTTCGATTCTGCACTCCTTTTTCCTCCATAAATTTAACAAAAGCGAGTATCAAACTGAAAAATCGTTCCAGGAATGCAGCTTGACTTGAACAACTTACTTAGCAGTAATGTACACTCCTGGAAACGGAAAAAAGAACACATTGACACTGGTGTGTCAACCCACCATACTTGCTCCGGACACTGCGAGAGGGCTGTACAAGCAATGATCACACGCACGGCACAGCGGACACACCAGGAACCGCTGTGTTGGCCGTCGAATGGCGCTAGCTGCGCAGCATTTGTGCACCGCCGCCGTCAGTGTCAGCCAGTTTGCCGTGGCATACGGAGCTCCATCGCAGTCTTTAACACTGGTAGCATGCCGCGACAGCGTGGACGTGAACCGTATGTGCAGTTGACGGATGTTGAGCGAGGGCGTATAGTGGGCATGCGGGAGGCCGGGTGGACGTACCGCCGAATTGCTCAACACGTGGGGCGTGAGGTCTCCACAGTACATCGATGTTGTCGCCAGTGGTCCGCGGAAGGTATACGTGCCCGTCGACCTGGGACCGAACCGCAGCGACGCACGGATGCACGCCAAGACCGTAGGATCCTACGCAGTGCCGTAGGGGACCGCACCGCCACTTCCCAGCAAATTAGGGACACTGTTGCTCCTGGGGTATCGGCGAGGACCCTTCGCAACCGTCTCCATGAAGCTGGGCTACGGTCTCGCACACCGTTAGGCCGTCTTCCGCTCACGCCCCAACATCGTGCAGCCCGCCTCCAGAGGTGTCGCGACAGGCGTGAATGGAGGGACGAATGGAGACGTATCGTCTTCAGCGATGAGAGTCGCTTCTGCCTTGGTGCCAATGATGGTCGTATGCGTGTTTGGCGCCGTGCAGGTGAGCGCCACAATCAAGACTGCATACGACCGAGGCACACAGGGCCAACACCCGGCATCATGGTGTGGGGAGCGATCTCCTACACTGGCCGTACACCTCTGGTGATCGTCGAGGGGACACTGAATAGTGCACGGTACATCCAAACCGTCATCGAACCCATCGTTCTACCATTCCTAGACCGTCAAGGGAACTTGCTGTTCCAACAGGACAATGCACGTCCGCATGTATCCCGTGCCACCCAACGTGCTCTAGAAGGTGTAAGTCAACTACCCTGGCCAGCAAGATCTCCGGATCTGTCCCCCATTGAGCATGTTTGGGACTGGATGAAGCGTCGTCTCACGCGGTCTGCACGTCCAGCACGAACGCTGGTCCAACTGAGGCGCCAGGTGGAAATGGCATGGCAAGCCGTTCCACAGGACTACATCCAGCATCTCTACGATCGTCTCCATGGGAGAATAGCAGCCTGCATTGCTGCGAAAGGTGGATATACACTGTACTAGTGCCGACATTGTGCATGCTCTGTTGCCTGTGTCTATGTGCCTGTGGTTCTGTCAGTGTGATCATGTGATGTATCTGACCCCAGGAATGTGTCAATAAAGTGTCCCCTTCCTGGGACAATGAATTCACGGTGTTCTTACTTCAATTTCCAGGAGTGTATAATGTCACAGTGCTCTTCGTTTCGTACAAATTTCATTGAGCTTTTTTGCTCGAGAGCAACACTAAGAGTGCGGGGGCAGCTCACACAGGAGTATTTGCTCTCAAAAACCGGTCAAAATACAAAATCGCCAAGTAACTTTAAAATCCTTTGAAAGGTATTAGTCTTCAAGGCCGACAATCTGCCCGTGTTTCGGTAGCCAGAAATTTTCTCTACGCTCAAGCCACCTGTTGCAGTTGCAAACCAGATTTAATTGGAAATACATGTGCCCGCCCGTGCGCCCTTGTTTGTGATATTTGTTTCTCTCGCTTTTGTGGTTAAGTTCGATAAAAAAAAACTATTGAATACGGAAATGAAAAATATTTATGTTGTCTGAAATCATCTATTTATTGTTTTTCGTTTAAATTTACGTTTATACCGACTGAACGTTAATAAACGCGAAAAACTGCATGGTTAGATTCCTAACTGATCTGGAGGATACAAAGTCGTGTGAACATGTTTCTGGAAATGCATTGTTGCCACGGTAGACAGTTCCTTGTGAGTTGCAGGCTGTGTGAGTGACGAAACGTACTGTAAACAGCAGAATGGTGCGCTATTCATATAGGCAACAAGCAACAAGCCAAGATGGTGTTTGTGCGCGGCCAAGCAGATGGAAATGGTTGAGATGCACCACGGCTATACCAAAACAAGTACCCTCACAGACACCAACCACATTACACATTTCAAGCACTTTTAGAGCATCTGGATGATCATGGGTCCTTTCAGACAGATGAACGTGCAGGGAGGTGGCGACCTGTGCAAACAGCCGGTTTGGAGGACCCGGTTGTACAGGATTCTGAGGCAAACCGTATTCAAGCTCCAGGCAAGTGGTCCGCCAAAGTACGATTATGTGTGTCCTGCATGAACACCAAAACTATCCCTGTCACCTGCAATGAGTGCAGGGATTATCAGCAGCGCATTTCCCTCTACGGGAGGATTTTGTCGGTGGTTTTTGTACCAGACCATCACCATTATGGGATTTCTGTCATCAGTCCTCTTTGTAATCTTTAACGTAAGTGGCATCATCAAAATGCGTAATTGTCATCTGTGGGCTACTGATACTCCTCAGGGAATTGTTGGGGCATGTCATTAGCGTCGGTTCAGCATCAGTGTGTGGACAGGGATTCTTGGCAACTGCATACTTGGACCGGTTATTATGCCACAAAACCTCAACAAAGGAACGTAGCTGGACTTCCTGCAGAATACTATGGGCTCCCTGAGAATGTGCCTTTGGAAATAAGCGAGAATATTTAGTTTCCGCATGACGCAGCACCACTCCACTTCCACATTACAGTTCGCTGAAGCCTGAACAACGTCTTCCCCGGGCGCAGAGGCCGTGTAGCAAGAGATCACTGGACGTAACCCCCGGGATTTTACCTCTAGGGGCATCTGCAATGCGTTATATATGTTGAACCAGTTCCAGACGTGCAGGCCCTTCAACAGCGTTTTCACGACGCCTGCGGTGCTATTCGGAGAGAGGCCGGAACCTGCGGAAAAGTGTGGCACTCCATCATGCGACGTGTGAACGCGCGCATTGCATCCAACGGAAGCCACTTTGAACATCTGTTGTGACGTGGATTCGATGCAACTGTGCACTGTGCTACCGACCATTTCACGAGGCATACTCATAGGTCCTTTTTTCTCCATTTCCAGTCAGGAATCCGTACATGTAGTTCGTCGGTTTTATTAATGTTCACCGTGTGTGCAGTATTTCTATGGGTACTTTTGTTGCCTATAAATACTAAGATTTCAATGTTTCTAGTTAATTGTCATGTCTTGTCGAGCTGTATTACTTTTAAGGACATGAAACTTAGATTGATAACTATTGTTTAACGCAATAACATTGTCCACCCTCATCCGAAATTTCCTTTTTATTCATTCAGAGTGAAATGTTAAATTAGTTAAACTATTGGAACATAGTAATTTCTCGTTTTTAATGTTGTAGATTCCTCGGGAACAGTCAAGAAATGTACCAGAAGAGATATATACCATATTCTGAAGGAAACTAGAAGCGAGAAAATGGAGGAGAAGAATCCGTTAATGGAAGAAAAACTTGCAGACATATTGAAATGTCCAACTGATCAAGCAGCTGTTTTAAGTCGTGGTCTGTGATATTTCGAGTGGCGACAACATGCATAATGAGACATTTGATGCCTTTGCTCGTGAGACTGAAAAAAATGTACACAGAGCTGTATGGCCTGTCTCCTATGGCACCAACTCTTCGCAAAGTTATAATGCGTAGTACAGAAGTCATATCTAAAGCAATTCACTAGTCGAAGGAAGCAGCTGAGGCCCACAACAAGCGCGTAAGACAATACAGAATAAATTTTCACACGTAGATTGTAACGGAGATGTACCACACAAATTTTTCCTAAATTCAGACCCATATTTAACTAGTAGCAGACCAATACATCGTAAGAAAAGTGTCCTACTTTCGCAAGAGGCCATTAGTCCAATGGTCGCAAGCAGCGTGTCTTTACCTCCTAAGGAAAATGATAGCAACGAAACTGTAGAGGAAGGCAAAGATGATGAAAAGCATGATGACCAAAAACCTGACACTGCATAAAGGTAAATTGTAAAAGTTTGCATGTAATGTCTGGATATTCTGTAAATAAATATTTAATTAATGTTAAATGTATGTCATTTCACCCCATTGAAGAAAAGCACAAAATAGTTCTGAGCCGTCTTTGAGTGCCAATAATGTATGGAGTGTAGCCATCTACGGAAGTGAAACATGGACGATAAATAGTTTGGACAAGAAGAGAATAGAAGCTTTCGAAATGTGGTGCTACAGAAGAATTCTGAAGATTAGATGGGTAGATCACATAACTAATGAGGAAGTATTGAATAGGATTGGGGAGAAGAGAAGTTTGTGTCACAACTTGACCAGAAGAAGGGATCTGTTGGTAGGACATGTTCTGAGGCATCAAGGGATCACCAATTTAGTATTGGAGGGCAACGTAGAGGGTAAAAATCATAGAGGGAGACCAAGAGATGACTACACTAAGCAGATTCAGAAGGATGTGGGTTGCAGTGGGTTCTGGGAGATGATGAAGCTTGCACAGGATAGAATAGCATGGAGAGCTGCATCAAACCAGTCTCAGGACTGAAGACCACAACAACAACAACAACTCCTACTTGCAACACCTGGGATCGCATTTGTGGCGATCATATTATTAATTGTTAACCTACACAAATTAGTATGATATGAGCCATATTAAGAACATGACGAGTGGGCCATCAGGCTCCAAATACTAATGGTCAAAAGTTATCACCATTCGGAAGACATCGTCTCAACTATTTCAACTGCCACCCTCAGCGACTCCAAAGTAGTACCGCTATAATTACCTGATGAAGTATTGTTTTGTTGTCTCTGTGAGCAGATGATTGATTGATTAATGACAGTAATTGTACTTAAATTGAAATGGATTATGCAATTTGAGACACAATCACATTTGCGTGGGTCTTTTCAGTGGGAGTAATGTTGTTTTTGAAGGAAAATTCCTTCGGTGATCAAAACTACTGTACTGGAAAGATACATAAAGCGAATAGCAAACCCAACTGTAACAGTAAAAATAATGAACTCTGCATAAAGAAAACGAAAATATCTCTACAATTTGCCAAAAAATGGAACCAAACAACGCTATAGTGCTCAAAGCAGACAAGGCAAATACGGTAGTGATCATGTCCTAAGAGAACTACAGAAATAAAACCCTTGCATTTTTCCAACAAAATCTACATTATTCACATAGAAAAAGGTCGAAACAATCGATTTCAAGCCCTAATTAAAAAGCCCTGAATAAAACCGTCACAGTTTTTTATTAAATCTTTTGAATGTCATTTTCTTTCTCCTCATTGCGTTGTATTCCAACCAACCTTAATTATTTTCGTATTCCTAGCTGCAAATATGCACTGCATTTGAAGATGACAATATGTATACTGCGCATTCACGAATCAATACCGTTTGATACCACTGCAACTGATCGGTACGTGTCACATAGGCCTAGCACTATAAGAAAAACAAGAAAACATTACCCTCTCACGTCCTCTAACCTTGTAGTGGCCACACAACTTATTCCCCTGCCTCTGATGTACGTCACCAACTAATTCATGGCCGAACTGGCCAGTATCAATTAAATATTGGCGTATCTAAAAGTATTGCTCTCTTGTTTGTTACTGAATAGGGAAACTACACTCTCAGGGATCTCTTAACATTAGTTCACGGTTTTCGATTCGGCTGATAGTGGCTAGAAGCAAATAGCAAATTAGAGGTAAGTGCCCTAACCTGGACTCGACCTCCGGCCCCCTAAGGGGATCCTATGGTGCTTGGATTTGCAGTCTTCTTTTCTCTAGTGGAACCAAGTGTAAATAGTAGTTTACACTTCTACAATTTAGGCTTCTAGAACTCTGTAACGGAGTGCACAACTCACCTACTACACGTGTTGCTTATCAGTTTGCCATTACATGTTTTGACAATGGGAAACGTTTTGCATTGTGCTA